>NC_088386.1:14271785-14585178 GCF_037993035.2 Macaca fascicularis
TTCAGACAGAAATTTATGTTAATTAAAAAGTGGTTAATAACACAAACAGGCAGAAAAATACAAGTAGGTCTTCCTCCATGACCTGAAGTTTTGTAAAGGAAAATTTCTGTAATTGTCAGTTCTGTACATTTTTCAGTCACAGCTAACAGCATGAGCATGTCCCTAGGAATGTTTTCCTGCTTCAGTATTATTTAGAGCCACAAAGGAATGTAGGTGAAATAGGAAAGTGAAGAAGGCATATTTGTCCTATGTGGCTCATTCTGATCATTCTGAATTTAATGTTTGATATGGGGCATAGAGACGTCTAGCTATGGCATATTTAAAATATTAAAAGGATTTAAGATCTGAAAAGATAGGATCAGAATCTTCTTGAGTTAATCTCTTCCGTGTCTTTCCCCCACCCTCACACACTTCCCAGCTATTATAAGATGCAGGTAGTTACCAAGAAAGATGCTAGTGAAGGTTGGCTTACAAAATATTCTTTTGACTATCTCAAGCTATGGCAGGAATGAGTGGCTCATCACTCAATTCTCACAGAATTCTGAGCTCTCTGTACCTATGAAACCACAGTTGTATGTGTCTTACTTTACATAACCCAATACCAACCATAAGGCTCAAAAAAGAGAATGGTAATAGAAAAGACAGTTATTGCATGAATTTTGACAACTAAGATTATTCTCTTTTTTAGCCATTACAAATGATTGGTTAAAGTCAATTGTCAATTATTATGAATCTATCTTAACTATAATGTACACAAATTATTTTTAATATAATTACCTATATTGATAGACATATTGAAGGAAAAATTTTTAAAATCTTCTAACTTACAGTATTTTTTATTTGAAGAAGTCATACTAACTTAAAACCCTTAGATACATTTAAACTATAAATTATAGAATTTAAATTAGCCATCTCACCCTTAGATACATTTAAACTATAAATTACAGAATTTAAATTAGCCATCTCACAATTCTTCTTGCTGTTTGAGGAAATAAAGGAATACAGTCAAGTGAAAATAATCTTAGGATTCTCAGGCATGGTCTTCAGTTCTAGCTAAACTGTTTATTAGCCTTGAAAACTTGAGCAAATTGTCTACCTTTCAGAATTTCTCTATCTATAAAACAATAAGACTATAATAAATAATTTTGCATGTGCATTTCAACTTTCAGATTTCATGAAACACGTAATGGTGAATTGAAATCCATTATTGATAGAAATGCTTAGTCAGAAGCCCTGTTAGACACATGTGACGTGTACAATACATACACACACAAAATTACTTCGTTTGTCTTGTGATTCTACCCATTACTGATGTCTAGAAACTGCAGACATTACAGAGATAAACACAAAGATATCTGTCAAAATTGATGATTCACTGTAGCCTTTCTTCATATAATCGATTAAAATATATTCATAGTGTTATTATATTCTATTCTCAATAATCTACTTAATTGAAAAACTGGGAAAACATAAACATACTTTAAAGTTATATAGAAAAAGGTTAAAATAAAATATTTAAGAGAAAATAAAGTATATTAAGTATCTTAGAAAAAACCAAAAATTTTGCCAAAGAGCTTCTCTGCTCTTCCCCAAAACACCAGACCCAGACAATTTCAGAGGGAAATTCTGCTCATCTTCAAAGATCAGATCACTCAATGTTGTCTAAATTTTTCTAGATTCGTGAAAGAGACAGAGAATTTTCATTTCTTTTTGCCTGAGACCAGTATTGCACTGATAATATCAAATAAAGCTACAAGCCAATTTTACTTATGAATATTGATATAAAAATGGAACTAAAAATTACATTAGCAAATGGAATTCAGTAACACATGAAAGAAGACTATACCACAATGAAGAGCAGTTGTATCTGGAATGCAAGGATGGTTCAGTTTTAGTAAACCCATTAATAAAACTAGCTGTTAATAGATCTAAAAGGAGAAAAAACATAAATGCCTTTCATTATCTGTGAAAGGTATTTTAAAATTGTGTTTGATAAAATTTAACAAGTATATTGCATAAAAATTATTAGCCAAATTTTATAGAAACAAACTCTTGATATGTGTGTGTATATATACATATATATATATAAAATCAGAAATCAGGATTTTGCTTAACAACAGAATATTAGTTTTGTAAATACTAGCTGATACATTTGATGTAAGAAAAATAGAGGTATAAAATATTATGGTTATATGCAGATGGTATGCTTATATATTTGGAAACTCAAAGAAATTAACTAAAATTGTTAAAAATAATTTAAAATTTAATTATGTATTAGATTATAAAATTGATATTCAAAAATTAATATTTTCTCTAAAGACCCCAAATTAGAAGATATAATAAAAGAAAAAATCTTATTATAATGATATTAATATTTATAAAATACCAGAAATAAAATTAATACAAATACAGAAGACCTATATGAAATAAAAACTAAGTGTGTACCAAGATATCAAGGATTTGACATTTTTACAAGAGTAGACTTTTGTATACCAGAAGATAAGGATAAAGAAAGGCAATCATGTAAAGATATTGATTATCCCTAAATTAGACTATCAGTGAAATTAAATACAATTTTTTAAATGACATATTAATTTGTTTAGAAAAAGATATCTTTATAGGTAGAAAAATAACATTCAAGAATGGTCAAGATATTTCTGAAAAAGATGAATAAGAAGGCATGTCATTATGCATTTTTAGCCATATTAATTAAATTTTTGATGCAGGTATATATACTCTATCTATCTACCTATATATCTATCTGAGTTACACCATATAAAATTGCTAATTTTCATCTCTTATTCCTTATAAAAATGGCAATTATATATGGCTCAACATAGCATGTAGGTGACATTCCAAATCAACAGATAAGAAGTGTCAGTTCACAGAAAAGACATTTAAATACATGGAAACCAACTCAGCCTCATTTATAATTAATGCAAGGTATGTTTAAAGATATATAGTATTTTTCAAATGGACAAGGAAAATTAAGTTTAAATGTACATGTGTTGACAACTATATGGGAAATAGGCCATGTTATATGCTACTGGTGATTGTTTATATTGGTACCAACCGTTAGGAAAGCAATTCAGTAATATCTGTCAAAACATCTGCAGATATTTTCCTCTAAAATTTCCTTTGGAGAAAATGATTTTACAGATTTTGAACATGTGTGCAAAAATTCTATATTTATGTAACTATAGAATTTTATATGTTAGTAAAATATATATACTAATACTGTATAGTATTGTTGAATTGCATATAACAGAAAAAAGAGAAAACCATGCAAATGTCAACCAAAAGAGATAGAATAAGTAAATTTTGGAGTGTGCATATTATAGAATGAAATGTTGCCATTAAACAGAATGAAGTAGACATATATATACCTTTATGTAGATATTTCCAAGAAGTAGCTTGAAAAAGCAAGGAATAGAACAGCATGGATGTTATATATATACATCCATATATACTCGGTTGAGTAAAAAATTTAAAAAGGACACATATATAAAACACATATAGAAATATTTGTAAATGTGCAAACTAACTCTGAATGGCTACATTGAAACCAGGAGTAGCAGTTGTTTCTGAGAGAGAGAGAGAGAGAGAGAGAGAATGAAGAAACTGGAGATTTAGAGTGAGAAGGAGACAAAATTGATGTCCCTTGCACTGTTTGAATTTTTATAATATTAGTTAAAAACACTAATACTTAAAAAACAATACAAAGCACATATTTGCCCTATAAAATGTTGGGATAAATTTTGGTTTCATTTTGACTATTACGAAACTCAAATACATGTATAGAGAGCTGTTTGTATTTCCATTACATAATAAAATGAGTTGACAAATAATCCTAGAATAAAGATTAGCATTTCTCTGGGGGGTAGGGATGAAGTAATGGGACAAAACTTCCCTGATGAGTAATGGAAAAGTTATCTGAAATTTTTTTTGGTGAAAACCTGCTGGGCACAGCATGCCTATTTTCTTGCATCCCACAAACATTTCTGTGAATGGGGGAACACTGTCCCAGCCTCATTCCAAAACTCACATATAAAGTTTGCATTTCTTTTTGGAAAAAGCATCTGTGGAAGAAGTCTGAATCAAGAGAAAGCCTTTTTCATATTTCCTTCTCACTCTGCAATAGTAGCACCAGCAGGATTGGAAAATAATGTTCGAGTCTGAAGGCACATACGGTAACTACAGAGACCTCCTTTGATACTTCTGAAGTAATTTTAAATGGGGCCATCCATTTGTCTGAGTTGCACAACCCATCCAGAACCTAGTACAGTCATCTATTGTTGCCCGCTGATCACCTGTTCCTCCCATGATCTTTGTGTTTGATCTTAGAGACATTAAGCAGCATGGAGAGCAAAAGCATCCTTGGGTACCCTGCCACCTGCCCTCCTCAATTGACTTGATGGAGCGAACCTTTTTATTTGCCATTTACCCACTGCCAGGGAGGGTATGCTGGGGTGAGTGGTGTATGTCTGAAGAATTCAGCAGGGGGTTCAGCCTGTAAAAAGATAACCGAGTTAAAACACAGAAAATCGCAATGCTTTAAAGCAAGGAAGTGATGTCAACCACCAGGTGATCCCCTTAAAGAATGGAGTTCCACTAAGTGGTTTAAACAATTGCTTCATGGGATATCTTCGCTCTTTCCTTGAAGGGTCAACTTGGTCTGGGAGCTCATCTCAATGAACTCAGCGGGTAATGCCAATAGCTCTGTAGCTAATACAGACGTTTTCTGTTTCTTTTTTTTTTTCATTTGGACTGCAACATTGAAGTAACTGCCTTATGAAAGGCAGTCTATGCCTAGACATTATTATCTGCCCGTGCAGCTGAGGTCAACAGCAAAGGAATAGTAGGCCCTGGAGTCTTAGATGGCTGGGGTTGGGCATATTGCCCAACAGTGGAAAACTTGGCCATGCTCAGGGAAAATGGGGAGTGGCCTGTAAAGGATAGCAACATCAGTAGCATCTGGAGAGAATGGGACAATGCAAGCATCTCTAGCTCTCACGTGGAGCTTAGTGCAGTACTGGGAAAGTCAGATGCCAGCTCTTAGAGTCGTGACTTGGGGGTCATAATCTAACATTCCTTGACTCTATATTATTCAATAGATTCAAGTGGGAACAGGCCCCCAAAATCTGGCCATAAACTGGCCCCAAAACTGGCCATAAACAAAATCTCTGCAGCACTGTGACATGTTCATGATGGTCATGATGCCCATGCTGGAAGGCTGTGGGTTTACCAGAATGAGGGCAAGGAACACCTGGCCCAGCCAGGGCAGAAAACCGCTTAAAGGCATTCTTAAGCCACAAACAATAGCATGAGCGATCTGTGCCTTAAGGACATGCTCCTGCTGCAGTTAACTAGCCCAACCTATCCCTTTATTTCGGCCCATCCCTTGGTTTCACATAAGGGATACTTTTAGTTAATCTAATATCTATAGAAACAATGCTAATGACTCCCTTGCTGTTAATAAATACGTGGGTAAATCTCTGTTCAGGGCTTTCAGCTCTGAAAGCTGTGAGACCCCTGATTTCCCACTTTATATCTCTATATTTCTGTGTGTGTGTCTTTAATTCCTGTAGCACCGCTGGGTTGGGGTCTTGCTGACTGAGCTGGTCTTGGCAGAAACTAGAGAACCTATGTAGAAAATGGCACCCTGTCTTAGTTTCTGAATCAAATGGAATAAACACAAATTTACTTGAATAAAATATTTCCATTTTTAAAACAAAATTGAATTCATCCCAATGAAATCTAATTGTTCTTTCTGTAATAATACTGATGTGTTTATTACATCTAAGAAGATAACATTTGTTGCTTATTATGAAACGTATCTAAAATCTAAACAGTTTTTTAATTAAAAGAAATGTGTATTTCTGCTACATCAATTGAACAAACTAACTGATAAGGTCAGACCATCCATTTTGCAGCATAATCCAAGTGACACAGAGATGGTGTCCAGGTTTTGTATCTGGACTCTGGATGGCTCTTAGAGAGACAGGAAGTGAACACTGCAAGTCTGGACAAGAGACCAATGATGTTGAAATGCTATGCAAATATTCTAAGGAAAGAGGTAATGAGGGGGAATTTTCTTTGACCCTTGGATAGATACGTTATAAATCTGTTAGATATAGATATTTGTCTATTCTTCCACGTGGCTGTCATCTTAGGTGATACCTTATCAAAGTTTCATTACGATGCATCCAACCTTAGCGTCCCAATTTAGGGAAATAATATAACATTTTTTGCACGTTAAATTCAAATAGGCTGCTCAGAAATTTCTTTATGGATTTTTTACTAAGAAATCCACCAGTGATTTTCAGATGCCACAACTTCTGTGCTAGCACATCTTGTATGAAGAAATGGCTGGCTTGATTTATCTAGCTATAGATATAAATGTATATATATTATAAATAGGTATAAATATAAATATATAGACAGATGTAAGAACATACATATACATACTTTAGAAGTAATCACTGAAAAGAGAAGCCCCTGGCTCAAAACACTGACTAATTTTCTGTCCCAGAGTCCTTTCAAAGATGGCCCATAATCTTCACTGACCTATTACAGCTCCTCCCATTCTACTATGGCTCAAGAATAAACAAACAATTCCCTTTTATGATTCCGCTGAGCAGAACTGGGTATGATGGCATTTCTGATAAGACCTTTACCAAGAAAGAAAAGAGGAAACCAGCTCAGTGAAAATGTAAAAGCATCTTCTTTCTGGTGGACAGTCTTCTATCTTGTAGCGCTGATCTGCTGCTCTACATTACAAGGTTCTTTCCTGGAAATTGCCTTTCCTGATTATTCATAGGTAGATGGCTCTCAACTCCTCCCACAAGGGAGAAACATGTAAACATCATGTTTCTGCTTTCAGCTACCTGGTAGTCATCTTCAGCCCAGATATTGCCTCTGAGTTTCAGTTCCCTTAATATCTTCACTTAGAGGCCTATTAACCTTAAAAATTTATATTCCTTTCTCCTCACACTCTGCAATCTTCCCATTAGTAAGCGAGATCACTGAAACCTAGAACCTCATTTCTTCCATTCCTTTACTATCCACCTTCTACCTCTCACCCCAGCAACAGGTCTGAGCATGCACACCCCGCATTCGTCATCAAGTCCTGGGGATTCTACTTCAAAAACGGAATTTGAAAAGTTGTCCCTTATCAGGTTCTCTGATCCACTATCCCTCACTTGAATTACTGAGTCAGTTTCCTAACTGGTATTCACCCTCTCACTCTTGTGCTTCTATGGCCATACTCCAGCTGAGAAGTAAGAATAATCTTCCTAAATTAAAAAGTGGGTCATGATATTTATATTTCCTCTCTAACCTTTTACTTTAAAATAGTTTTAGGCTTACTGAAGAGTTGCAAAAATGGCACAGAGAGTTTCTTTAAATCAATCACTCAGTTTTCTCTAATGTTAACACCTTAGATAATTATGGTACAATTACCAAAACTAAGAAATTAGTGCTGATGATATACTATTAACTAAACCAAGGACATTTTTTGAAGTTATTCAATTTTTCTACTAAAGTCATTTTTCTGTTTCAGAATCCCACCCTTACAGCACTTTTCTGCTTAAAAGCTTGCAAGGATTTCTTACTGTTCTTAGAATAAAACCCAAATTTCTAATCATGTTCTATAAAACACCACATGTTCTCTGCTCAGCCTATCTTTACAACTTCATTCTTCTAAGTTCTGCCCTTTGCTGCGCTCAACACCACTGGTCATCTTTCAGTTTCTTGAACACCCTGAGCCCTTTCACACCTCAAGGTCTTTGCATATCCGTCTCCTCTGCATGGAATGGTCTTTTCTGCATCTTTGAGCAGCCAGCTCCTTCTCTTACTTTTAGTTGGCTTAAATATCACTTTTACCAACAGCTCTTAATATGTAGGTCCCCTATGCTATTCTCTGCTTCATCTATTTGCTTATTTCTCACAGGTCAATTATTTTACTAAGCTTGGCAATTATTTTACTCATTTGTCAGCTTACTTGATTGTTATTTAGCCCTCTGGAATATAAGCTCCAGGAGGGAAGATATTATATTTGTATTAGTTTTCTGTGGCTGCCATAAAAAGTCGCCCAAAACATTGCAACTTTTGGCAATACAAATGTATCTCACAATTCTGTACATTAAAAGTTCAGTAGGTTCAGCTGGTTTTTCTATCTGAGTCTTAAAAGCTGAACTCAAGGTATTAGCAGGTATGCTCCTTTCTGGAGGCTCTGGGAGAGAACTTGCTTCTGGGCTCATTCGGCTTGTTGGTATTATAGAATGCAGTGCCCTGTGGTGAAGGACTACATTCCTGTTTACTTGCTGGCTGCTGTCCAGGATGTTCTGAACTTCAAATAGGCAACCTGTATTCTCTGGTCTGTGGCCCCTTGTGTCTTCAAAGCCAGCAACAATATGTTGAATTCTTCTCCTGCTTCAAATCTCTCTTGCTTCTTCTTTCACTGAATTTCTCTGACTTTAACCATATAAGAGTTTCTGCTTTGATGGGCTCATGTGATTAGATTGGTCCCACCTGGATGATTCAGGATACTGTTTGTCATGAACTGAATTATGCCTCCCCACTCAAAATTTGTATGCTGATGCCCTAACTTCCAAATGTGAATGTATTCAGAGGTGGGGCCTTTAAGGAAGTAATTAAGGTTAAGTGAGGCCAAAAGAGTGGGGCCCTGATCTGATAGGACTGGTGTCTTCATAAGAGGGGCAAGAGATATCACAGATCTCTCTCTATCTTTGCACGTGTGCACAGTGAGAAAGTAGTTGTCTACAAGCCAGGAAAGGAAGCCTCACCATATCCCAACCCTGATGGCACTCTGATCTTGGGCCTCTAGCCTCCAATTGTGAAAAATAAATTTCTGTTGTTTAAACCACACAGTCTGTGGTATCTTGTTATGGCAGCCTGAGCTGACTAATACGCTCTTCTAGTTTCAAGGTCCTTAAAAGTTAGTCACATCTGTGGAGTCCCATTGGCCATGTAATGTTAACATATTCACAAGGGATTAGGGGATAGACATCTTTAGGGGGCCACTATTCAGTCCACCACAGTATCTGCCTTCTTGACGACTGTATCATCCAAGCTTAACTCATGTAGGCATGAAACAATTGAGTAATAAATAATTTGATGTAACTTACTTGAACATTATCACAAGAAAGGCAACTGGTTTAATCACAGACACCACAAAACAGCTCCCAGTTTCCCTCTTTTGCTGATGTCTGACAGTTGTATCCTTCCCTAGTGTGCTCCTGAGCTCCGACTAATGGACTCTTCAATTCTGTTTGTTAGAAAAATTAGACCTATTAGAAAAGTTTCTGTCTCTTGTGTTTGCAATTGTTAAAGCAGGAATTTCATCAAGAGTATCTCTATAGGTTTAGTCATCTCTTATTTCAAGTGTCTACTAGAAACAGTAACATGCATTGCTGAAAAGCTAGGGATCTGCTTTTCTGTAACATAAATTCTCTCTGCTACCTCCTGTTTCATGGTGCTACTGAGTTTGCAGATTTAACTGGCTGAGCATTACACAGAGAAAACTGACTTCTTGGTGGACTTTTTTTTTGGTAAGAAAAGCTCTCTATTCATTCTGTAGACTTAGATAACTCCATTTGTCCTGGTTTTAACATTTATTCCCTCCGTCCCATCTTCGTTGCAGCAACGGTATGTCTAATATGGAGATTAAACACAAGAAATGCACGGACTGTTGCCTGTGCCAATTCTTTGGCATGAAAGTGTACACAGGAAGCCTCTCTTTTCTTGAACTGTGACTTTCAATTTGCCTTGTTACTCAATTTTGTGTCCACATCCCTTCAGGACAGCATGCTGAATTGGCAAGAGCAAATGTTTTGTAATCAGCAAACTTAAATTCCAATTATGACTCTAAAAATTAATAACCAAACATTCCTTAAAATCCTTGAGTCTTCATTCCCTCATGATAATGGACCATCCCTCATGTTGCTCTCATAATGTTTAATTCATATAATTGCTCCTCAGCAAACTCAGAAACAATCCTGAGAGCAGCGGTTTCCTACACATTTTTAAATTCCCAGAATACACACACACACACACACACACACACACGCACACGCACACACTCACAACCTTACATAAATTTAGGGTCAGTAGAAGTTATCATTTTATTTTGTCATGGGGGAAGAAGTTTGGTCAATAATAGTAACCAGAAAGATTAGGTAGACAAAATGAGTACAACAGGGAGTTAGCATAAATTGCTGGGTATGGAGATTCAGAGGAAACCTAGGGAAGATCCATGTAAGATTTTTAATCAGTTTACCTCTCGTTATAAGAAAGAAGCTCCAAAACTTTTAACTGGTATTCTGATCCATGCTTGGCATCCTTGGCATTCTGATCTATCCTTGGTGGCTTAGATAGATTTTAGAGAAAGAAATGATGTAGGCTGTGGAGAGGGGCATGAAGAGAGAGAGAGAGAGATTTACAACATTTTTGCAGTTCTTTTATAAACCTGCCCCTTACAATTTTCCTCTGGAAGCATTTTGCTTTTAGTTTTCTAGCCCATCTGGTCTCATGTTGCTAACTTTTGTGAGGCAGCATGAATCCCTGAGGTACTTCTGGACCTTCACTAAAAGAAGACTAACTGTTGAGATGCCATTGTTATCAGCCCATGTCACAAGGGTGTAGCGAGCAAACCTGGATGCAGATGCCCAAAGAAGCCTTTTAGACAATGGCATAGGCAGACTGGGGCCTTGGGAGTCCAGAAGGGTCTCAGTGGCCACCAGTGGAAAAAGCTGTATGACCTGCAATGAAACTAGCAAGTTAAAGATGTTTGTTCTTCCTACACTACAGGTTTCTGATAGTGTAGGAAGACATTATGCAGTTTTGAAAAATAAAGCCAGCTGAGAGTGAGGCTGATGCTGAGTAATGGGAGGTGAGTGAATCTGTGTTTTCATAGAAAAGGAGCAGAAACTCTGGCAGCTATAATGCACTAGCATGCACTTAGAAAAATAAGCCCATTTCTGAGTTGAAGATCAACACCACAGGAATTGAAGCTCACTTCTGACAGATAAGTATGTTTAGAAGAATAGTAGATTGTTGAAAATTTTGGCTGGGGAGAAAATAGAGAACATCTTTTGAATACAACAAAAAATAGAGAAGATATGTAGATTCAGCTCTTTTTCCTAGACTAAAGCAGCCTTGAAAACTGAAATTATACCTATTTGAGGCCTTACCCAAAATAGAATTTGGATGCTATTGCTGTGTTTCTGTTTGTTTGTTTTAATCTGAAAAATTAACAAATGTAATTACTTTTAGAGAATTTTTAAGTAAGATATTGATTTTGGTGCTAGGATCAGGCCACAGCTATCCCTCCCCCTTGTTGAATGTCGCTTTTATCAAGACATTAGCACTAGTGAATCATCCGCATTTGTGTCTTCTCACTGGGAAGGAAGGAAGTTCTTCACAAAATGTAACCATTAGGTCCCTGAGCGGGTTGATGGGTAATTTGTCTTGATTCTAAAAAGAAGTTCTAGATAAAAAGGTTTAAGAAAAATAAACATTTAGAAGTCATTACCCTTCAGAATTACTTTAGCCATCCCTCTTGCCTGCCATATACGTGATCTCAGGTGCATCATTTGATGTATGCACATTTGAATTTGGGGCAACCAAATTCATTGGGCCTTGGATTTGAGTCTGTCCTAGGAGAAAGATAGATATAACAATAAAAGCCCAAATTTCAAGTTCCATTATTCCTTTACATGTTCATTTCTTCTTTATACCTTTGATGATCTTGGACAGGCATTTGAAACACCCAAAACTGGGACCAATCATGTACAGTGGCTGCTCATTGACTTCAGAATTAGTGGTATTCTCCCCTTACATTTTCTCTCAGGACTATCTGAGATTTTGGCAGGTACCTAGTTGAATTTACCTTTATTTATGGATCAAAGTCATAGAATGTATCTTTTTAAAAAAATTTAAAAACATTTAATTAACACAAAAGATTTTATATATTTAAGGTGTACAACATGATGATGGATATATGTATATTACTGATTACATCAATCACCACCCTGTGAAACAGGTTTACTCTGCACTGGTTACCACTTCAGCCCACTGCATCTGGGCTGCAATTTCAACTGCTTGCATGAGTCTGGTGAGAGAGAACGCTCACACAATAAGTTAAGCTAAGCAAATTTATTACTCACAGGTAGACAGCAAGGGACAGTAGAAAGATTCAAGATTAAGGGTGAGTCAACACCACAAGGCTCAGAAGAGTAGCCCAGAGTTGATGGAATCTTGTTTATCCATGCCCCACTTGAACTACAGCTGAGAAATCTGGGAAAGAGGCCTGCCCTAGGTTTTGTACCTGTGGGCAGCTCATCCCACCGGGTGAAAGCACTGAAGGATACTCTGTTTCTAGGGGGGACTGACACAAAGCCTAGGCTGTTCCAGCCAGTTCTTTCCTATCTCAGGATGTGTTATTTCCAGCACATTCTACAGTTATTCTTGAGAACTACAAGTGAGAAAGAGGAGAGAACTGGGTCAGTCCAAGACCACTGAGAGAACTGTCCTGCACACTTGTACTGTATGTTAGGTCCCCAGACCTTGTTCATCTTATAACTGAAAGTTTGTACTCTTTGGTCAACATCTTTGCATTTCTTCTATCCTCATCCCCAGAAACTGCCATTATCCCCTCTGTTTCTATGAGTTCTGCCTTTTTAGATTCTACATAGAAATGTGATTACCTAGTATGTGTCTTTCTGTGTCTGTCTTGTTTCAGTTAGCATAATGTCCTTCAGGTTCATCTATGTTGTCACAAATAGCAAAATTTCTTTTTTCTTAAAGCTGAATAGTGCCCCTTTGTACATATGTACCAATATCCCATTGTATACATGTATCACAGTCTTTATTCATCCATCCCTTGATGAATACTTAGGTTGTTTCCATATCTTGGCTATTGTGAATAATGTCGCAATGAAGATGTGGGTGCTGATATTTCTTTAAGATATTGATTTCATTTCCTTTGGATGTATTTCTGGAAGTAGGATTGTGTATTGTATGATAGTTTTATTTTTCATTTATATTGAAATTTTCATATCATTTTTCATAATTTCTGTACCAATCTACATTTCCACCAATAGTGTGTAATGAGAAAAACTTTATTTCTTCCTCGTTTATGAAACATATTTGCTGGATACAAAATTCTTGACCGACAGTTATTCTGTTCAAGGGGAATAAATATAGGACTCTAATCCATTCTGGCTGTAAGGTTTCTGCTGAGAAGAAACCCCAATAGTTAGAAAGTTCTGGTGCTCCTGAAGGGTCTTGGAAAAGGGGAATTCTTCTTCCAATTGTCACCTAAATTACAAACCTAGAATTCTTCTTCCAAGTTGTGTTACCGCTGAACACACAGCTGGGGCTTCTTTCAATGGGAGCTTGACATAGGTGCACCTGTAAACAGCTTCTCTGGAAGAGTTTAGGGTGACCGCATTCGCACAGAAAGAATATTCTCCATGTGTAGTCTTGCATGAAGAGTATATTCACAATCCCTCCCTACGTGGAACATCAGCATTTCTGGAAATAAAAATAAGTACCTATTTGACTTCAACAGATAGAACACCGGGTCAGATTTGTGACTGAGAGGTGAACTGCTTTTCTGTTGGCCTGGGGTTGAGGTGGCTGCCTCCCTTACCCTAGAAAAGATTTCAGTGCATTTTACTGAGGACACCCCCACCCACCTCTGTCAAGGACGCGATCTCTTCACACCAATGTGCATTGCATTTACCAACTTAATTTAACAATAGTTGGTTTTTATCCATTGACATCTCCCCTACTGGCCTGAAGCCTAAACTGCTCAATCCAATAAGTAGAACACTGGGGAACAATCAATACATAAAAAATGTGCACACTACCGGGAAAGGAGATAATCTTAAAGAGACTTCTGCCAATCCACCCTACAGGAGACAGTGAACCTATACACACTGAGCACATTGTTACTCTAACCAGCATCTGAGAAAGTCACCATAAAAATACTCTATTCAAACAAGGAACTTATACAGAAAATTTACCCCTGAAAACATCCAAAGTTGAATTATGCTACAATAAACTATAAATACTAAAGGTAGATGTTTAAGGGGGAAAAAGAAATAAATTTTTAAAAATATATTGAATAAAAATAAATTCAAAAATTATTATAAGAATTAGTCTACCTAAATGAGAAAAATACCAAAAAAATTCTGGCAGTATGGCAAAAGTGGACTATATAACACTTCCAAAATATCACACTGGCTCTCTCCAGCAGTGGATCCAAACCAAGATGAAATCTTTGAAATACCAGAAAAAAAAAACATTCAAAAGATTGATCATTAAGCTACTCAGGGAGATAAAAAACAAAGGTGAAAAATGATATACATAGATTTTGAAAAATCAGTATACAAATGAAAATATTATAAAGAAATAGGTGTTTTGAAGAAAAAGTAACCGTAATTTATGAAAATGAACAACACATTTAGGAGATTACAAAGTGCAATAGAAAGTTTTAACAATAGATGAGACCAAGTAGAAGAAAAAATTATAGAGCTCAAAGACAAGGCTTGCAAATCATCTCTATTAGACAAAAATACAGAAAAAAAGAATTAAATGTACGAAGTTCCCCAAAACATGGGATTATATAAAATGGCCAAATCTAAGAATAATTGGTGTACCTGAGTGAGGAAAATAAAGCAAAAAGTTTGAAAAATTTATTTGGGAGAAAAATGGAGGAAAATCTCCCTGGCCTTGCTAGATATTTAGAGATCCGAATGCAAGAAGGACAAAGAACTCCTTGGAGAAACATTGCAAAAAGGACATCGCTAAGGCAGATGGATAGTGATCAGGCTACCTAAAGACAATGTGAAGAAAAACAGTTGTAAGAGCTCTGAGAAAAGAGCATCAGGTAACTTATAAAGGAAAGCCTATCAGACTAATAGCAGACTTCTCAGCAGAAACCTTACAGCCAGAATGGATTAGAGTCCTGTATTTATTCCCCTTGAACAGAATAACTGTCAGTCAATAATTTCATATCCAGCAAATATAAGTTTCATAAATGAGGAAGAAATAAAGTTTTTCTCAGACAAGGAGAAGCTTTGGGACTTGTCACTACCAGCCCTACCCTATAAACATTGCTAAAAGGAATTCTAAAGCTTGGAAAGAAAGGTTGATATATAACAGAATAGAATCTCCTGACAGCATAAAACTCACAGGACCTACAATACAATAAAATAACAAAGAAAACAAAATATCATGCTAACAATCAACCTGATGGCTAGAACAGTACCTCACATCTTAATATTGGCTGTAAATGCTCTACTTAAAAGATACAGATTGGTAGAATGACTAAAATATCACATACCAAATATTTGCTATCTTCAAGAAACTCACCCAGCATGTGCATGTATGGATTCTTCTTTTTTTTCTTTTTTCCTGACTTTTCTTTTCTTTTCTTTTTATATTTATTTATTTATTTTTAACTTTAAGTTCTGGGATACATGTGCTGAACATGCAGGTTTGTTACATAGGCGCACATGTGCCACGGTGGTTTACTGCACCTATCAACCCGTCATCTAGGTTTTAAGCACCATATGAATTAGGTGTTTGTCCTAATGTTCTCCCTCCCCTTTCCTCCCAACCCCTGACAGGCCCTATTGTGTGATGTTTCCCTCTCTGTGTCCATGTGTTCTCATTGTTCAAGTCCCACTTATGAGTGATATGGTGTTTGGTTTTCTATTCCCGTGTTAGTTTGCTGAGAATGATGGTTTATGTCCCAGCAAAGGACATGAACTCATTCTTTTTTATGGCTGCATAGTATCCCATGGTGTATATCTGCCACATTTTCTTTTTCTAGTCTATCACTAATGGACATTTGAGTTGGTTCCAAGTCTTTGCTATTGTAAATAGGGCCGCAGTAAACATATGTACATGTGTCTTCGTAGTAGAATGATTTATATTCTTTTGGGTATATACCCAGTAACAGGATTGCTGGGTCAAATGGTATTTCTGGTTCTAGATCCTCGAGGAATTGCCACACTGTCTTCCACAATGGTTGAACTAATTTACACTCTTACCAGCAGTGTAAAAGTGTTCCTATTTCTCCACATCGTCTCCAGCATCTGTTGTTTCTAGACTTTTTAATGATCGCCATTCTAACTGGCATGAGATGGTATCTCATTGTGGTTTTGATTTGCATTTCCCTAATGACCAGTGATGATGAGCTGTTTCTCATGTTTGTTGGCTGCATGTCTTCTTTTGAGAAATGTCTGTTCATATCCTTTGCCCACTATTTGATGGAGTTGTTTGTTCTTCTCTGGTAAATATGTTTAAGTTCCTTGTAGATTCTGGATATTAGACCTTGGTCAGATGAATAGTTTGCAAAAATTTTCTCCCGTTCTGTAGGTTGCCTGTTCACTCTCATGATACTTTCTTTTGCTGAGCAGAAGCTCTTTAGTTTAATTAGAGCCCATTTGTCAATTTTGACTTTTGTTGCAATTGCTTCTGGTGTTTTAGTCATGAAGTCTTTGCCCTTGCCTATGTCCTGAATGATATTGCCTGGTTTTCTTCCAGGCTTTTCATGGTTTTAGGTTTTACATTTAAGTATTTAATTCATCTTGACTTAATTTTTGTATAAGATGTAAGGAAGGGGTCCAGTTTCAGTTTTCTGCATATGGCCAGCCAGTTTTCCAAGCACCATTTATTAAATAGGGAATCCTTTCCCCATTGCTTGTTTTTGTCAGGATTGTCGAAGATCAGTTGGTTGTAGATGTGTGGTGTTATTTCTGAGGCCGCTGTTCTGTTCCATTGTTCAACATATCTGTTCCATTGGTCTGTATATCTGTTTTGGTACCAGTACCAAGCTGTTTGGTTACTGTAGCCTTGTAGTATAGTTTGAAGTCAGGTAGCATGATGCCTCCAGGTTTGTTCTTTTTGTTTAGGCTTGTCTTGGCTATACGGGCTCTTTTTTGTTCCATATGAAATTTAAAGTAGTTTTTTCTAGTTCTGTGAAGAAAGTCAATGGTAGCTTGATGGGAATAGCATTGAATCTATAAATTTCTTTGGGCAGTATGGCCACTTTCACGATACTGATTCTATTCATGAGCATTAATTTTTTCCCATTTGTTTTATTTCCTTGAGCAGTGGTTTGTAGTTCTCCTTGAAGAAGTCCTTCACATCCCTTATAAGTTGTATTTTCCTAGGTATTTTATTTTCTTTGTAGCAATTGTGAATGGGAGTTCACTCATGATTTGGTTCTCTGCCTGTCTATTATTGGTGTATAGGAATGCTTGTGATTTTTGCACATTTATTTTTGTATCCTGGGACTTAGCTGAAGTTGTTTATCAGCTAGGGACTTTTTGGGCCGAGACAATGGGGTTTTCTAAATATACAATCATGTCATCTGCAAACAGAGACAATTTGACTTCCTCTCTTCCTACTTGAATACTCTTTATTTCTTTCTCTTGTCTGATTGCTCTGGCCAGAACTTTCAATACTAAGTTGAATAGAAGTGGTGAGAAAGGGTGTCCTTGTCTTGTGCTGGTTTTCAAAGGGAATGCTTCCAGCTTTTGCTCATTCAGTATGATATTGACTATGGGTTTGTCATAAATACCTCTTATTATTTTGAGATATATTCCATCAATACCTAGTTTATTGAGAGTTTTTAGCATGAAGGAGTGTTGAATTTTATCGAAGGCCTTTTCTATACATATTGTGATAATCATGTGGTTTTTGTCATTGGTTCTGTTTATGTGATGGATTACATTTATTGACTTGCATGTGTTGAACCAGTCTTGCATCCCAGGGATGAAGCTGACTTGATTGTGGTGGATAAGCTTTTTGACGTGCTGCTGGATTTGGTTTGCCAGTATTTTATTGAGGATTTATTATTATTATTATTTTTTGTGTGTGGTTGTGTCTCTGCCAGGTTTTGGAATGAGGACAATGTTGGCCTCATAAAATGAGTTAGGGAGGAATCCTTCGTCTTCTATTGTTTAGAATAGTTTCAGAAGGAATGGCACTAGCTCTTCTTTGTACCTCTGGTAGAATTCAGCTGTGAATCTGTCTGGTCCTGGGTTTTTTTTTTGGTTGGTAGGATATTAATTACTGCCTCAATATCAGAACTTGTTATTGGTTTATTCAGGGATTTGACTTCTTCCTGGTTTAGTCTTGCTAGGGTGTATGTGTCCAGTAATTTATCTATTTCCTCTAGATTTTCTATTTTATTTGCATAGAGGTGTTTATAGTATTCTGTGATGGTAGTTTATATTTCTGTGGGATCAGTGATATCCCCTTCATCATTTTGTATTGTGTCCATTTGATTCTTGTCTCTTTTCTTCTTTATTAGTCTGGCTAGCAGTCTGTCTATCTGTTAATCTTTTCCAAAAACAGCTCCTGGATTCATTGATTTTTTTGAAGGGTTTTATGTGTCTCTATCTCCTTCAGTTTTGCTCTGATCTTAGTTATTTCTTGTCTTCTGCTAGCTTCTGAATTTGTTTGCTCTTGCTTCTCTAGTTCTTTTAATTGTGATGTTAGGATATTGATTTTAGATCTTTCCCACTTTCTGATATGGGCATTTGGTGCTGTAAATTTTCCTCTAAATATGCTTTAGCTGTGTCCCAGAGATTCTAGCACATTGTCACTTTGTTCTCATTGGTCTCAAGTAACTTACTTATTTCTGCCTTAATTTTGTTATTTACTCAGTAGTTATTTAGGACCAGGTTGTTCAATTTCCATGTAGTTGTGTGTTTTTGAGTTTCTTAATTCTAAGTTCTAATTTGATTGCACTGTTGTCTGAGGGGTTGTTTGATACAATTTCCATTTTTTTGCATTTGCTGAGGAGTGTTTTACTTGCAATTATGTGTTCAATTTTAGAGTAAGTAGTATGTGGTGCTGAGAAAAATGTATATTCTGTTGATTTGGGGTGGAGAGTTCTATAGATGTCTATTAGGTCCACTTGGTCCAGAGCTGAGTTCAAGTCCTGAATATCCTTGTTAATTTTCTGTCTCATGATCTGCCTAACATTGACAGTGTTAAAGTCTCCCACTATTATTGTGTGGGAGTCTAAGTCTCTTTGTAGGTCTCTAAGGACTTGTTTTATGAATCTAGGTGCTCCTGTATTGGGTACATATATATTTAGGATAGTTAGGTCTTCTTGTTGCTTTGATGCCTTTACCATTATGTAATGCCCTTCTTTGTCTTTTTTGATCTTTGTTGGTTTAAAGTCTGTTTTATCAGAGACTAGGATTGCAACCCCTGCTTTTTTTTTTTTTTGGTTTCCATTTGCTTAGTAAATATTGCTCCATCCCTTTATTTTGAGCCTATGTGTGTTTTTGCATGTGAGATGGGTCTTGTGCTGAATACAGCACATCGATGGGTCTTGAGTCTTTATCCAGTTTGCCAGTCTGCTTCTTTTAATTGTGGCATTTAGACCATTTACATTTAAGGTTATTGTTATGTGTAAATTTGATCCTGTCAAATTTACACATAACAATACTGATGTTAGCTAGTTATTTTGCACATTAGTTGATGCAGCTTCTTCATAGTTGATGCAGTGTCGTTGGTCTTTATATTTCGGTATCTTTGCAGTGGGTGGTGCTGGTTTTTCCTTTCCATGTTTAGTGCTTCCTTGAAGAGCTCCTGTGAGGCAGGCCTGATGGTGACAAAATCCCTCAGCTTTTGCTTGTCCGTAAAGGACTTTAATTCTCCTTTACTTATGAAACAGTTTGGCTGGATATGAAATTCTGGGTTGAAAATTCTTTTTTTTAAGAATGTTGAATATTGGCCTCCATTCTCTTCTGGCTTGCAGGGTTCCTGCAGAGAGATCTGCTGTTAGTCTGATGGATTTCCCTTTGTAGGTAACGTAACTTTCCTCTCTGGCTGCCCCTAACATGTTCTCCTTCATGTAAACCTTGGAGAATCTGATGATTATGTATCTTGGGGTTGCTCTTCTCGAGGAGTATCTTAGTTGTGTTCTCTGTATTTCCTGAGTTTGAATGTTGGCCTATCTTGCTAAATTGGGGAATTTCTCCTTGATAATATCCTGAAGTGTGTTTTCCAACTTGATTTCTTTCTCCCCTTCACTTTCATGGACCCCAATCAATGATAGGTTTGGTCTTTTCACATAGTCTCATATTTCTTGGAGGCTTTGTTCATTACTTTTCATTCTTTTTTCTCTAATCTTGTCTTCACACGTTATTTCGGTAAGTTCATCTTCAATCTCTGATATCCTTTCTTCCACTTGATCAATTAGGCTATCGATACTTGTGTATGCTTCACGAAATTCTCGTGCTGTGTTTTACAGCTCCATCAGGTCATTTATGTTCTTCTCTAAATTTATTTTTCTAGTTAACAGTTCCTATAGCCTTTTGTCAAGGTTCTTAGCTTCCTTTCATTGGGTTAGAATATGCTCCTTTAGCTCAGAGGAGTTTGTTATTACCCACCTTCTGAAGCCAGTTCTGTCAACTCATCAAACTAATTTTCCATCCGGCTTTGTGTCCCTGCTGGAGAAGAGTTGTGATCATTTGGAGAAGTGACTTTCTGGTTTTTGGAATTTTCAGCATTTTTGTGCTGGCTTTTCCTGATCTTCCTGGATTTATCTACCTTTGATCTTTGAGGTTGATGGCCTTTGGATGGGGTTTCCCTGTGGGGGTCCTTTTTTATTGATGCTGATGTTAATTGCTTTCTGTTTCTTAGTTTTTCTTCTCACAGTCAGCCCCCTCTTCTGCAGATCTGCTGAAGTTTGCTGGAGGCCCACTCCACACCCTATTTACCTGGGTATCATCAGTGGAGGCTGCAGAACAGCAGAGATGCTACCTGCTCCCTTCTCTGGAAGCTTCATCCCATAGGGGCACTTGCCTGATGCCAGCAGGAGCTCTCCTGTATGAGGTGTCTGTCAACTCCTGTTGGGAAGTCTCCCAGTCAGGAGGTTTGCAGGGGTGGGGGGTCAGGGACCTACTTGAGGAGGCAGTCTGTCCCTTAGCAGAGTTCAAGTGCTGTCAGGATCTGCTGCTATCTTCAGAGCAGGAAGGCAGGAAAGTTTAAGTTCACTGAAGCTGCACCCACAGTTGCCCCTTCTACCACATGCTCTGTCCCAGGGAGATGGGAATTTTATCTATGAGCCCCTGACTGGGGCTACTGCCTTTCCTTCAAAGATGCCCTGCCCATTGAAGAGGAATCTAAAGAGGCAGTCTGACCACAGCCGCCCTGCCACTTTGTATTGAGTTCCACCCAGTCTGAACTTCCAGGCCTCCTTGGCACTGTCAGGGGAAAATCGCATACTCAAGCCTCAGTAATGGTGGATGCCCATCCCCCCATCATGCTCGATTGTCCCAGGTCAACTTCAGACTGCTGTGCTGGCAGTGAAAATTTCAAGCCAGTGGTCCTTAGCTTGTTGGGCTCTGTGGGAGTGAGACCTGCTGAGTGAGACCACTTGGCTCCCTGGGTGCAGCCTCCTTTTCCGAGGAGTGAATGATTCTGTCTTGCTGGAGTTCCAGGTACCACTGGGGTATGGAAACAAACAAACTCCTGCAGCTGTCTTGGTGTCTGCCCGAACAGTCGCTCAATTTTGGGCTTGAAACCCAGGGCCCTGGCGGTGGAGACACACTAGGGAATCTCCTGGTCTGCATATTGCAAAAACAGTGGGAAAATCATAGTATCTGGACCGGATAGCACAGTCCTTCACAGCTTCCCTTAGCTGGGAAAGGGAGGCCCCCTGCACCTTGCACTCCTTGGGTGAGGCAATGTCCCACCCTGCTTCTGCTCACCCTCCGTGGGCTGCACCCACTGCCTAACCAGTCCCAATGAGATGAATGGGGTACCTCAGCTGGAAATGCTGACATCACCTGCCTGCTGCATTGGTCTTGCTGGGAGCTGTAGACTAGAGCTGTTGCTATTCGGACATCTTGCCAGATCCTCACATGTATGGGTTCTTATAGACTCAAGATAAAGGAATGGAAAAAATATTTCATGCAAATGGAAGCCAAAGTGTGCAGGAGTAGCTCTTATATCAGACAAAACAAACTTTAAAGCAATAACAGTTAAAAAACAGTACGACCGGGCGTGGTGGCTCATGCCTGTAATTCCAGCACTTTGGGAGGCCAAGGCAGGCAGATCACTAGCATAAGAGATCGAGACCATTCTGGCTAACATGGTGAAAACCCATCTCGACTAAAAATACAAAAATTAGCTGGGCATAGTGGCGTGTGCCTGTAGTCCCAGCTACTCAGGAGGCTGAGGCAGGAGAATCGCTTGAACCCAGGAGGTGGAGGTTGCAGTGAGCCGAGATCAAGTCACTGCACCCCAGCCTGGTGACAGAGAAAGACTCCGTCAAAACAAACAAACAAACAAACAAACAAACAAACAAACAAAAAAAACAGAAAAAAGGTTCGTTTTACAATAATAAAAAGATCAGACTAACAAAAAATGTTACAGTCCTAAATATATATGCACCTAACTCTAGAGCTCCAGATTCATAAAACAATTACTAGTAAGACTAAGCAAAGAGATAGACATCAAAACAATACTAATGAGGAACTTCAACACTCCACTGAAAAAGAAACACTGAACTTACACTACACTCTAGAACAAATGGGCCTAACAGATACTTACAGAACATTCTACCCAAGAACTGCAGAATGTACATTTATTTCATCAGCACATGGAACATTTGCCAATTAGACCATATAAGATGTTACAAAACTAGTTTCAATAAATTTCAAGAAATCAAAATCATATCAAGTATCTTCTCAGATCACAGTGAAATAAAACTAGAAATCAACTCCAAAAGTAATCCTCAAAATTATACAAATCCATGAAAATTAAATAATCTCCTGAAGAATTTTTGGATTAGCAATGAATTCAAGATGGATATTTAAAATTCTTCAAAATGAATGATAATTCTTACAAAAGTTATCAGAACTTCTGGGAGACAGCAAAAGTAGTGCTAAGAGAAAAATGTGTAGTACTAAATGCATACATTAAATAGACTCAAATAGCACAAATTGGCAACCTAACATCACACCTCAAGGAACCAGAGAAACAATGAAAAACTAAACCCAAAGTTAGCAGAAGAAAAAATGTAACAAAGATTATAGAACGAAATATAAATTGAAAGAAAAATGCAAAATAGGATTAAGAGTAAGATGGCCAATAGGAGGCAGTACTAGCTTGCAGCTCCTACTTGGATGGACAGAGCAGTATGTGGAGAGTCACATCATGAACTTTTGCTCCAAGAACTACTGCAGAAACATACCAGTGATATAGTAGTTAAGAAGAAATCACTTAGGCAGAGAGTAGGGTTATGGGAGTCCTCAGTAAGGCTTTTCTTTTTAATGAAAAGCAGCCCCAAATCATTTTCTAACAAAGAGCAGCCTATAAAGTCGAGCTGCAGACATAGACGAGCAAGCTGGGAGCTTGTATGGGTGAATGCTGGCAGGAACTAGGGACAAGATATGTTCGAGATGGCAGCTCCATCTTCCCTTCTCTGCCAGCCACGTGTACAGTAAGGAGCAGACAAGATGGCTGTCGCCAATGAAAGTTCATTTGCATAATAAGTAAATGTCACACCTGATTGAACCAATCTGAGAGCCCTACATAAATCAGACACCATCTCCTCAAGCCCGACTATAAAATCTGGCGCATCCATGGCCAGCCTGTCTTTTCCACTTGGAAGACCCTCTCTCTATATAGCGAGAACTGTTGTTCTTTCTCTTCTCTTCTGCCTATTAAACTTCTGCTGCTAAACTCCTAAATTTTCCTGGCACAAGACGATGAACCCCAGGGAATACACCCCAGACAACGTAGTCACTTCACATTAGGGCCTTTTTCTGGGATACCTAGTACAACATTCATCGAAATGGTGAGTAGAAGAGCAGACTCCAACTCTATCCTTTCATTTCGAGGCTCATGGCCTCCATTTTAGAACCAAATGAAACCAAATACTGGGCCCCCTTCAGTCATTTAAAAATGATTAGTGTGGCTGCCAGCCTTACAAGGCTTGCGGGGCAGACTTACGGGGAGAACATGGAGAATCCCCTAACACTCATCCAATACCACCCATCCAACATGCTGGGCATGTTGGCCATGACTGAACCAGCTTCCTTTCACAATGGACATAGCCTTCGCATGGGGCTGGAAGAAGTCCTGGGGCAACTGAGGATTTCTGGTTGTGGCTACCCCTAGGTGTTATCCAAAGGCTTCTGGACTGATCCCAGCCTCTGACCACCGATGGGGTGTTGGCAACAGGATCTCCAACTTCCCTATTGTAATTTCCTCCTTTTTTGTCAACGACCACAATATCTCTTATCCTCTCTGTGTATGCAACATGGGGGAAGTCTTACAGTTCAGGGGAGAACAAAGGGTCCCCCCAACCACCACCACAGTGAGCATCTCTCTCTGCCTTTGGTCTGGAGAGCACATGGCATGTAAAGGCCACTCTGTCTTTGGTCTGGAGAACACATGGTACTTCCGGGTCACTCTTTGCCCTTGGTCTGGAGAGTACATGGCGCTTTCAGATCACTCTCTGCCCTTGGTCTGGAGAACACATGGCATGTCAAGGTCACTCTGTCCCTGGTCTGGAGAGCACACCGCATTTCAAGGTCTACAGCGCCACCTAGTGGAATAGGGATCCTTTCCATGAGGCACATTGTTGGTCCTTTACTGAAACTGTCTAGCTTCCCAATTCTCTTCCCTTTTTGTGCGTCTCTAGCAGAAACTAGACTTCATGCTGCTTCTGTAAATGGGAAAACTCTGCCTCAACAACTAGGAGCAAAATATCCTTCGAAGCCAAATTTTAGTCTTAATACTGTCCCTTTAGCAGGAAGATGGCCATTTGGTCCCTATGTTCTTTTAAGGCACATTTTTGGCCTTTAATTAGAATGGTAGTTAATTACTAAGGGGATTTTAATTATGAAAGTTAACAGAAACCATTCTGTAAGGGTAAACACGTTAGCAAAGGCCATAATAGCAGGATATAGAGCTCAAACCAGTCCCCTTTCTCCATTAAGGAGTGATGCAACAGTGGCCCAAATGCAACTGTCACATAGTCTCTCCTGATATCCCTAAGGGGGACCTGGTTCAAGGATCTAGAACTATTTAATCCCCAGCAATCTCATTACTGGGTATATACCCAAAGGAATAGAAATCATTCTACTATAAAGACACATGCGCACGTATTGTGCTTGGAGATGATGCCTCATGACATTAACATACTTGAAGCCCCTCTAATCTGGACAGGCTCCATAAGAGAAATCAAGCCTCAGTATTCCCCTGCAGAAACAGAATGAGCCACTTCTCGAGGGTACACCTTCCAACCCTCAGGATGATTGCAGTCAGAGGATGGCTCCACTTGACAGCCTCCAGCCCATGGAAAGTCCTTAAAATCCTTCACCAGGCTTTTCACTTGGGAAAGGATAAAACTTACCAATATGCACAGAGATTGTTTTTAGGAGAGAACTTACTAAGAACACTAAAACAGGTTGTTAATGCTTGTGAAGTCTGTCTTAAAAATAATCACCTGTACAGATGGCTCCTTTATCCTCCAACCAAAAGGGTGGGAAGCTATCCAGGGGAGGACTGGCAGATAGACTTCACCCACATGCCAAAGATGAAGGGCAGCCTATACCTCCTGGTATAGGTAGATAGTTTCACTAACTGGCTAGAAGCATTTCCATGCTGTAGAGAAAAGTCCTCTGAGGTAGTAAAGGTGTTAGTTAATTAAATTATTCCCTGTTTTGATCTACCTAAGTCCTTCCAAAGTGACAATGGCCCCTCATTTAAGGTAGCCATTACTCAGGGTGTCTCAAAGGCACTAGGCATGCAGTATCATCCCCATTGTGCTTGGAGACCCCAGTCCTCAGGAAAGGTAGAGAAGACAAATTATATCAAAAGACACCTCAGGAAACTGCCCCAAGAAACTCACCTTCATTGGGTGACTCTTTTTCCCATGACTTTAATGTGGATAATAAACACCCCTTCAAAGTTAGGTCTAAGCCCTTTTGAGTTGCTTTATGGACAGCCTTTCTTCACCAATTATTTCTTATTAGGCCAAGATACCTCTGAATTGGTTAAGCATTCACTTTCAACAGGAAATAACTCAACTAGCAGAAGCCTAACCCCAAGAAGTAGGGTCACCTTTATTTAACTCAGGAGATTTGGTATTGGTAAAAGCTCTCCCTTTTCTCTCTCCTTCCCTAAGCCTAACCTGGGAAGAGCCTTACACCATCCTCCTTCAAACCCCTTCGGTGGTAAAAGTTTCAGGTATCAACTCCTGGATACATCACACTCGAGTCAAATCCTGAAAAGCTGAGAGAGCAACCCCTGACAGCCCAGAGGAACATCCCAGATACCAATGTGAAGACATAGGAGACTTTAAGCTGAAAATCATAAGAGATAAATAAATGAGCAAGGGCTACTCATCCACTTGTCAGGTGGACCCTTCTTAGTTAGCATTTAGGATTCCCAACGGCATTGTGTGTGACAATCCTGAGTATGGATATCCCTATTCCAAAGATGCTCCTCTTATATATAAGGGGGAAAGCTTCTAAGATATGAGGAAGATCTGCTTGTGTCTCTCACAAGTCCAACTTAGAACCATGTCTTCAAGGGGACAAGATTGTATTTCCTTTGTGGTCCCTGGCCACACTTAATCCTTTCTAGGCACTGGAAAGGAACCTGCACTATAGTAGCAGTGGTCCCCAACCTATTCTTTTTAAATTCCACTGACATGGTGGCATCATCTGGGGACATCCCTAACCTAGGTCCCTTTTTAGACAGTGCAGTATCTCAGATATCCCAAACACAGAGATCTGTGATTTCCAAGCCCTTGTATGGAGATTTAATGAAAAGAGAAGATTGGGGAGGGCATGCACATGACAATCCCATCTTAGAAAGACAATGGGTAGGGAATTCTATAACCAGAGGCCTCTCCTAGTTTTTCGGTATTCCTCTCCTTGAAAGGTCAGTACTTAATATTTCCATTATGATGCAGTAAGGATGGAAGGCAACAGTAGGAGTCACAGAAGTACAACAATCCATAGACTCTTTAGCCTCAGTTGTAGCACAGAATACACAGGCCCTAGATATCATTACAGTCAAGGTAGGGGTACCTGTGCAGTCTTAAATGAAACATGCTGTTTCTGGATCAACCCCTCTAGTCAAGTAGAAGAAAACTGACAGGTGCTTAAAGATCCAGTTAAAACCATTGACAGGTTAAGAGAAAATTCAGGCTCCAGCCCTGGATGGCTACAATCTCTCTTCAACGAATTCCTGTCTTCATTGTGTAACTAGTTAGCTCCATTGTTAAGCCCCCTCTTGCTCATATGTTTTATATTAATGTTTGGACGTTGTCTACTCAATACTATAGCTCAAATTGTTTCCCCTCACTTAAAACAATTAAGCTCCAAATGGTGCTGCAGACTGAACCACACATAGACATGCCTTTCTTCCAAGGGCCATTAGATTGGCCCCAGGAGGAGCCCTAGTGGCTATTCCTAATGCAATGCACATTTTCAGCTGGTCGTAGCCAGAAAGAGTCATTGCCCAACACCCCCTAACAGGAGTTAGGGTTACTACTCCTAAGGGGGAAATACAGATAGCAAGGATATGGGAGTCCTTGGTAAGGGTTTTCTTTTTAATAAAAAGCAGCTCCAAATCATTTTCTAACAAAGAGCAGCCTGTAAAGTTGAGCTGCAGACATAGACAAGCAAGCTGGGAGCTTGCAGGAGTGAATGCTGGCAGGAACTAGGAACACGACATGCTCAACATGGCGGCCCCATCTTCCCTTCTCTGCCAGCCATGTGTACAGTGAGGAGCAGATAAGATGGTGCTGGCTAGGGAAAGTTCCTTTGCATAATAAGATTAGGATGGGGCGACCAGCCTTCCAGACGTGCTATGTAAACGTCACACCTGATGGAACCAATCTGTGAGGCCTACGTAAGTCAGACACTATCTCCTCAAGCTGGACTATAAAATCCCAAGCATCCGTGGCCAGCCGGTCTTTTCTGCTTGGAAGACCTCTCTGTAGAGAGAGCTGTTTTTCTTTCTCTTTTCTCCTGCCTGCTAAGCTTCTGCTCCTTAACTCCTTGTGTGTGTTAGTGTCCTAAATTTTTCTGGCCTGAGACAATGAAATCGAGGGTAACATAGCCGCTTCATCAGAAAAGCCACAGACTTTTTAAGGAAATGGTCACTGCTGCAGGCTCCCTGAGATGCTGAAAAACTGAGTCTGCTTGCTTTCTCATTGGGGAGGCTTATGGTCTGGGGCAAGTTCTCAGCTCTGGCCACCAGTTGTCTGGAAATAGACTCAGTGCTGTTTTGGGGGCATGGTGAGAATAAGACCAGCCTTTAGAACTGTGGGCTGTTTGGGAGTGGGATGAAGCCTGCAACTGCCAGCTTTCCCCCACTTCCCTGGTAACCCGTATGACTCAGCAGAGGCAGGCATAATCCCCCTGGAAATATAACTTCATCGTACTGGGAACCACACCCCCATTTCCCACAGCAGCTGCAGTAAGCCTTGCCCAAAGATAGGCTGAGCTCAGATACGCTTCTCCCTGCCTCCACCTTATGGTCTTTCTCTACCTGCTCTGGTAGCCAAATAAAAATCTCAGATGCTCTTGGGAGTCCTATGGCCCTGCCCACTGCCTGAGAAACCTGAACACTTAACCAGGTGTCCCTAGAGTAAGTTTGCGTCCTCCCTATAGAACTGCAGCTGATGCACACTTGAAAGTGTCACCTCCTGGCTGGAGGCTGACAAACACAAAACCAGCCCACTAAACAAAATCACAACCAAAGATCCTCACAAAGTCCACTTTACTCCCTTGCTACCTCCACTGCAGCAGGTGCTGGCATCCATGGTTGCAAGACCTGTAGATAGATCACAACATAGGACTCTGCAGCCACTCCCCAGTACTAGCCCAGAGCACAGTAGTTCCGCTGGGTTCCTAGGCCCAGAAAAGCAAAAACAATCACTACAGTCTAGCTCTCAGGAAGCCCTATTCCTAGGGGAGCAGGGAGAACACCACATCAAGGGAGCATCCTATGGTTCAAAATAATCTGAACAGCAGCCCTTGAATCCTAGATCTTCCTTCTGACATAGTCTATCTATATGAGAAAGTACTAGAAAAACAATTCTGGCAATATGAAAAAACAAGGTTCTTTAATATCACCAAAAGACTATACCAGCTTACCAACATGGATCCAAACCAAGAAGAAATCTCTGAATTGCCAGAAAAAGAATTCAGAAGGTCAATTTTAAGCTAATCAAGGAGGCACCAGAGAAAGGTGAAGTCCAATTTAAAGAAATAAGAAAGGTGATACAAGATATGAAAGTTCTTCATTGAAACAGATAGCGTGAATAAAAAACAATCACAACTTCTGGAAATCAAGGACACACTTATAGAAATGCAAAATGCACTGGAAAGTGTCAGCGATAGAATGGAACAAGCAGAAGAAAATACCTCATAGCTCGAAGACAGGGCTTTCCAATTAATCCAACCCATCAAAGACAAACAAAAAATAATTTTAAAAAATGAACAAAGCCTCCAAGGAGTTTGGGACTACATTAAATGTCCAAACCTAAGAATAATTGGTGTTTCCAAGGAAGATGAGAAATCTAAAAGTTTGGAAAACATACTTGAGGGAATAATAGAGGAAAACTTCCCTGTCCTTGCTAGAGAGCTAGACATCCAAATACATGAATCTCAAAGAATACCTGGGAAATTCATTGCAAAAAGATCATCACCTAGGCGCATACTCATCAGGTTATCTAATGTCAAGACAAAGGAAATAATCTTTGGAGCTGTAGGGCGAAAGCATCAGATAACCTATAAGAAAAAACGATCAGATCAACCTCAGATTTCTTAACAGAAACCTTACAAGCTAGAAGAAATTGGGGTACTATTTTTAACCTCTTTAAGTAAAGCAATTATCTGCCAAGAATCTTATATCCAGTGAAATTAAGTTTCATAAATGAAGGAAAGATATAGGATACAATCTTTTTCAGACAAACAAATGCTGAGAGCATTCACCACCACGAAGCCGGCACTACAAGTACTGCTAAAGGGAGCTCTAAATCTTGAAACAAGTCCTTGAAGTACACCACTATAGAACATCCTGAAAGCATAAATCTCACAGGACCTATATAACAATAACACAAGTTTAAAAAAAGATATTCTGGCAACAAATAGCACAATGAATAGACTAGTGCCTCACATCTCAATACTAAAATTGAATGTAAATGGACTAAATGCTCCACTTAAAAGATACAGAATGGCAGAATAGATAAGAATTCAACCAAGTTTCTGCTGTCTTCAGAAGACTCACCTAACATATAAAGACTCACATAAACTTAAGGTAAAGGGGTGGAAAATATATTCCATGTAAATGGATACCAAAAATGAACAGGAGTAGCTATTCTTTATCAGACAAAACAAGCAACAGCAGTTTAAAAAGACAAAGAGGAACATTATATAATAATATAAGGAAAATATCACAACTCTAAATATATATGCATCTAACACTGGACCTCCCACATTTATAAAACAATTACCACTAGGCGTAAGAAATGAGACAGGTGGCAACACAATAATGGTGGAGGACTTTAATACTCCACTGACAGCACTAGACAGGTCATCAAGACAGAAAGTCAACAAAGAAACAATGGACTTAAACTATACCCTACAACAAATGGACTTAACAGGTATTTACAGAACATTCTACCCAACAACTGCAGAGTATACATTCTATTCATCAGCACGTGGAACATTCTCCAAGATAGACCATATGATAGGCCTTAAAACAAATCACAGTAAATTTAAGAAAATCAAAATTTTATCAAGTATTCTCTCAGGTCACAGTGGAATAAAATTAGAAATCAACTCCAAAAGGAACCCTCAAAACCATAAAAATACATAAAAATTAAATAACCTTCTCCTGAAAGATCATTGGGTCAACAATGAAATCAAGATGGGGAAATTTAAAAATTCTTTGAACTGAATGACAATAGTGACACAACCTATCAAAATCTCTGGCATGCAACAAAAGCAGTGCTAAGAGGAAAGTTCATAGCATTAAATGCCTACATCAAAAAGTCTGAAAGAGAACAAACAGACAATCTAAGGTCACACCTCATGGAACTGGAGTAACAAGAGCAATCCAAGCTCAAACTCAGCAAAAGAAAAGAAATAATGAAGATCAGAGCAGAGCTGAATGAAAGTGAAACAACAGCAAAGAAACAACAACAATAACAAAACAATACCAGAGATAAATGAAACAAAAAGCTGGTTCTTTGAAAACAGAAATACAGGTGATAGACCATTAGTGAGACTAACCATGAAAAGAAGAGAGAAGAACTAAATAAGCTCAAGTAGAAATGAAACAGGAGATATTACAACTGATACCACAGAAATACAAAAGATTATTCAAGGCTACTATGAGCACCTTTATGCACATAAACTAGAAAGTCTAGAGGAGATTGATAAATTCCTGGAAATATACAACCCTCTTAAATTAAACAAGGAAAATATAAAATTTCTGAACAGATCAAAAACAAGTAGTGAGATTGAAATAGTAATAAAAAAAAATTGTCAACAAAAAAGTCCAGGACCAGCCAAATTCACAGCTGAATTCTGTCAGAAATTCAAACCATTGGTACCAATCCTACTGATACTATTCCAAAAGATAAAGAGGGAATCCTCCATAAATCATTCTATAAAACAAGCATCACCCTAATATCAAAACCAGGAAATGACATAATAAAAAAAGAAACTACAGACCAATATCCCAAATAAACATAAATGCAAAGATCCTCAACAAAATACTTGCAAACAAAATCCAACAGAATATCAAAAAGAAAATCTACTATGATCAAGTGGGTTTCATAGCAGGGATGCAGGGATGACAACATACATAATCAAAAACTGTGATACATCACATAAACAGAATTAAAAACAAAAATCACATCATCATCTCAATAGATGCAGAAAAAGCATTTGATAAAATCCAGCATCCTTTTATGATTAAATCCCTTAGCAATATCAGCATAGAAGAGACATAACTTAAGGTAGTAAAAGCCATCTCCGACAAACCCACATCCCAAATTATACTGAATGAGGAAAAAGTTGAATGCATTCCCCCTGAAAACTGGAACGAGACAAGGATGCCCTTTTTCACCACTTCTATTCAACATAGTGCTGGGATTCCTAGCCAGAGCAATCAGAAAAGAGGCAGAAATAAAGGGCATCCAAATTGGTATAGAGGAAAGCAAACTGTTGCTGTTTGCTGATAATAAGACCATATACCTAGAAAACCCTAAAGACTCCTCCAGAAAGCTTCCAGAACTGATATATGAATACAGCAAAGTTTCAGAATACAAAAATTAATGTACACAAAGCAGTAGCTCTGCTGTACACCAACAGTGACCAAGCTGAGAATCATATCAAGAACTCAACCCCTTTACAATAACTGCAAAAAAAAAAAAAAAAAAAGGAATATACCTAACCAAGGAGGTGAAAGGCCTCTACAAAAAAATTTACAAAACACTGCTGAAAGAAATCATAGATAACACAAATGGAAACACACTCCATGCTCATGGATGGGTAGAATCAGTATTGTGAAAAGGACCATACTGTCAAAAGTAATCTATAAATTCAATGCAGTTCCCATCAAAATACCACCCTTCACAGAACTAGAAAAAAAAAATCCTAACATTTATATGGAACCAAAAAAGAGCACGTATAGCCAAAGAAAGCCTAAGAAAGTCTAAGCAAAAAGAACAAACCTGGAGGCATCACATTACCTGACTTCAAACTATACTGTAAGGCCATAGTCACCAAAACAGCATGGTATTGGTATAAAAATAGGCACATAGGCCAATGGAGCAGATTAGAGAACCCAGAAATAAACCCAAATACCTACAGCAGAATTATCTTTGACAAAGCAAACAAAAACATAAAGTATGGAAAGGACAATCTTTTTAACAAATGGTGCTGGGATAATTGGCAACTGACATGTAGAAAAATGAAACTGGATTCTCATCTCTCACCTTATACAAAAAATCAGCTCAAGATAGATCAAAGACTTAAATGTGAGATCTGAAACTATATCAATTCTAGAAGAAGACAACCTAAGAAAAAACACTTCTGGATATTGACCTGGGCAAAGATTGACTAAAACCCGAAAAGCAAATGCAACAAAAACAAAATTAAATAAATGAGATATAATTAAACTAAAAAGCTGCTATAGAACAAAAGAAACAATCATCACAGTAAAAACATAACTCACAGACTGGGAGTAAATATTTGCAAAGTATGCATCTGACAAAGGACTAATAACCAGAATCTACAAGGAACTCGACAAGTTTGCAGTAAAAGACAAATAATCCCACCAAAAAGTGGAAAAATTACATTAACAGATACTTCTCAAAAAAGTATGTATGGACAGTAAACTCATGGAAAAAAAAAAGGCAAATATGACTAATCCTCAGGGAAATGCAAATTAAAACAACAATGAGATTCTACCTTACCATGGCCACAATACCCATTAGTAAAAAGTCAAAAAGAATAGATGTTGGCATGGACAAAGTGAAAAGGAATGCTTATATACAGCCGGTGGCAATGTAAATTAGTACAACTTATATTGAAAATAGTATTGATATTTCTCAAAGAAATAAAAGTAGATCTGTCATTTGATTCAGTAATCCCATTACTGGGTACATATCCAGAGGAAAATAAGTCATTATATCAGAAAGACATATGCATATGCAACTGTGCACAACTGCAACACAATTCACAATTGCAAAGATATGGAGCCAACCTACGTGTGCATCAATCAATGAGTAAAGAAAACTTGATATACAGACAATATGAAATACTACTCAGCCATAAAAAAAGAATGAAACAATGTATTTTGCAGCAACTTGGATGGAGCAAGAGGCTATTATTTTAAGTAACTCATGAATAAAAAAACAAATACAGTATGTTCTCATTTATATATAGGAGATAAGCTATGGCACGTAAAGCATACAAAGTAGTGTAATAGATGTTGGAGACTCGGAAGGGAGGAGAGTGGGAGTGTGGTGAGGGACAAAAAAAAAAAAAAACAAACAAACCTAAAAATGGAACTTCTATATGATCCAGCAATCTCCTTGGTAGGTACATACCCAAAAGAAAGGAAATCAGTATATCGAAGAGATATCTGCGTTCCCATGTTTACTGCAGAACTATTCACAATAGCCAAGATTTGGAAGCATCCTTAGTGTCCTTCAACAGATGAATGGAGAAAGAAATGTGGTACATATATAAAATGGGGTACTATTCAGCCATAAAAAAGAGTGAGATCCTGTCATTTGCAACAACAAGGATGGAACTGGAGGTCGTTATGTTAAGTGAAATAAGCCAGACACAGAAATACAAACTTCACGTGTTCTTATTTATTTGTGAGAGCTAAAAATTAAAGTAATTGAACTCATGGAAAAATAGAGCAAAATGATGGTTATCAGGGAGGGGCTGGGAAGAATAGTGGTGAGGGGGAAGTGGAGATGGTTAAGGGGTACAAAAATATAGTTCGATAGAATGAATCAGATCTAGCCTAATATTTATTAGCACAAGAAGGTAACTACAGTCAACAATAAATTATTGTACATTTAAAAATAGCGAAAGTATAACTGGATTATTTATAATACAAAGAAAGGACAAATACTTGAGGTGATGTATACTCTATTTACCCTGATGTGATTATTATGCACTGTATGCTGTATCAAAATATCTTATGTACCCTATAAGTACATACACCTAATATGTGCTCACAAAAGTAAAAACAGAAAATTCTAAAAGACTGAAGAAAAAAATAACAAATTGAAAGACATATCTGAGTTACTGAAAATCTGCTATAGTGAGTCAAAAGATGGGAGATATAAAAAGAGATTAAGAGAAATGGAAGACAAAATGAGAAGGATGAACATATGTTTAATTGGATTAAATAGCTGAAATTGTTCAGAATTATTGGCAGACATGAATCACCACATTCAGGAAACATTAGACATCTTCAATTGATTTTATACTTATTGTGGTAAAACTGTAGAACATTCAAGATAGAAAGGAGATCTTAAGAGAAGTCGCAGGGAAAAGACTAACTACCTATAATAGAAAAATAACTAAAATTATAGCAAACATCTCAAAGCAACAAGAGAAGCCAGAATATAAGGAAATAAAAGTTTCAAATTAGTGAGAAGACTCAGTTGCTAATCTATAATTTTGTGCCCATAGAAATTATTTAAGAATAAATAAAACAATACATATTTTCAGACAAAAGACTTCATACCTTCAGTAATAGAACTTTGATAGGATCTCCTGAAGGAAATTGAACCTGAAAGAAAGACTATAAGAGAACAATATGGTGAGCAAAGAGTAAAATACGGAAAATCTAAATACGCATTGACTCTAAGATAATAATAAAAATGATAAGAGTAGTAGCAGGAGTAATAGTAATAGTAGTTACTCTTAAAGCATAGTAGTTAATAGTAATTAGTAATTATTAAACAATAATAGTTGATAATTAAAAACAATAATAATTAATGTAAAGCTCAGAAAACCACAATGCAACAAAATATTTGAGCAACTATTACAGATATGAATAAAAGAGAGAAGATCAGAGTTAAAATGTTCTCACATCCCTTGATTGTTTGGTAGAAGGATTGAGGTTGAATTTAGATTCTCATGTTTTAAACATGTGTAGTAACTCTATTAGGTAATTCTTTCATTGCTATGAAGAAATACCTTTTAAATGACCAGATCTTGTGTAAACTCAGAACAAGCACACTTATCACCAAAGAGATGGCCCAAGCCATTCATGAGGGATCCGTCTTCATGACCCAAAAACCATCCACCAGGCCACACCTCCAACATGGGGCATTACATCTCAACATGAGATTTGAGCAGGGACAAATATCCAAACCATATTATGTAACCTCTGGCCTCTCCCAAATGTCATGGCATTCTCACATTGCAAAATACAATTCATGCCTCCTCAATAGTCCCCCAAAGTCTTAACTCATTTCAGTATGAACTCAAATGCCCAAAGTCCAAAGTCTTATCTGAGGCTAGACAAGTCCTTTCCACCTGTGAGCCTGTAAAATAAAAAATAAGTTAGTTACTTTCAAGATGCAATGGGGGTGTCAGCACTGGGTAAACATTCTTGTTCCAAAAAAGAGAAATAGGCCAAAGGAAAGGGGCAATAGACCCGATGCAAGTTCAAAACCCAGCAGGGCAATCATTAAATCTTAAAGCTCCAAAATAATCTCCTTTGACCCCAAGTCCCACATCCAGGGAACACTGATGCAAGGGATGGGCTTCCAAGGGGTAGCTCTGTCCTTGTGGCTTTGCAGGGTTCAGCCTCTGTGGTTGCTGTGTTGGGTTGGTGTTGAGTACCTGCAACTTCTCCAGGTGCAGGGTAAAAGCTGCCTGTGAATCTATCATTCTTGAACCTGGAAGACAGTGGCCCCTTCTCACAGCTTCACTAGGCCATGCCCCATTGGGAACACTGCAAGGGGGTTCCAACCAGATACTTTGCCTCTGCACTACCCTAGTAGAGTTTCTCATGGGGGCTTTGCCCTGCAGGAGGCTTCTGCCTGGGAATCCAGGCTTTTACATGTAGCCACTGAAATCTAGGCAGAGGCTCTCAAGGGTTCTTCACTCTTGCATTCTGCACACCTACAGGCTTAACATGATGTGAAAGCTGCCAAGGCTTACAGCTTGCATTCTCCTCAGTGGCAGCTAGAGCTGTACCTGGACTCCTTTGAGCCACAGCTGAAGCCAGAGTGGCTGGGATGCAGGAAGCAGTGTCTCAAGGCTGCTCATGGCAGCAGGGCCCTGGGCCTGGCCCACAAAACCATTTTTTCCTCCTACGCCTTTGAGCCTGTGATGGGAGGGGCTGCTGCAAATATCTCTGAAATCCCTTCATGGTCCTTTTCTCAATATCTTGGCTATTAGCACTTGGTTCTCTTTTAGTCATGCAAATTTATCTAGCAAGTGGTTGCTTCTCATCTTGCTTGAATTCTTCTCTTGAAAAAGCATTTTATTTCTCTGCCACATAACCAGCCTCCAAATTTTCCAAACTGTTATGCTCTGCTTTTCTTTTAAATATAAGTCCCAACTTTAAGTCATCCCTTTGTGCCTGCATCTGAGTGTAGGTTGTTAGAAGCAACCAGGCTACTTCTTGAATGCTTTGCTGCTTAGAAATTTCTTCTTTTTCCAGATATGCTAAATTATCACTATAAAGTTCAAGCTTCCACTGATCCCTGGGCATGAAAACAATGAAGTCAAGCTCTTTGCTAAGTCCACATGTGTGACCTTTGCGCCAGTTCCTAATAAGTTCCTCATTTCCATCTGATACCTTGGCAGCCAGGACTTCACTGTTCATGTCACTATCAGCAATTTGATCACAACCATTTAACCAGTGTCTAGGAAGTTCCAAACTTTTTCATATCTTCCCGCTTCTTCTGAGCCCTCCAAACTCTTCCAACCTCTGCCTACTACCCAGTTCCAAAATCACTTCTTCATTTTTAGCTATCCTTATAGCAATGCTCCCCTCCTCAGTACCAATGTTCTGTATTAGACCATTCTTGCAATTATGTAAATAAATACTTTAAGCTGGGTAATTTATAGAGAAAAGAAGTTTAATTGGCTCATGTTTCAATCACTTCAGAGCTAAGTCAGGGAAAAGTCACTTGCACAAAATTCTTTCTTCCTTGCCTTTTTCTTAGTGAACATGAAATTCTCATACCTGGCAGACTTATTGAGAACAGCTACTTGCATTTGCCTTTGTATTAGCAGCAAAAATGTTTTTGACTAACTAAACCCGGGAACTGTTTGTATTGCAGCATTGCTTATTTTATCTGGATAAGTATAAGATGTATACCTACTTTTACTAAAGGAACATAAATATGTAATGTAACTTCAAGAGAATATGAATAGAGATTTTGAATAAAAATTGAAAGGAGGGAAAAGAATGCAATGAAGTTAATATAAAACTGTTTGCTTAAAACATGATAAGTTCAAATATTTTTGTATCTATAGAAATGATAACATACTTTAATGATAATGCATTTCAGTTAAGAAACACAGGTTGTTCAAACTGGAGTTCTGAAAATCTATTTGCTGTTTATATGACACTTACCCAGATATAAAAAGTTAGAAAAGTGAGATTATAGAGACATTATAGAGAAAATACATATTCTACTTTAAAAAAGAAGGCTGGCATAGCTATATTAATTTCAGGAAAAATAAATTTTAAGGTAAAAAGAGGTATTGGATTTAACAAGGTCACTACATAGTAATGAGAGTTGTATTTTACCAAGGAGATATGAAGTTATAAACTTGTAGATACCTAATAATGTAGCAAAAAGCAAATGCAAGTATTATAAAGCATAGTAAATTTATCCAAATATTAAAAATTGATAAAAAAAATTCGATGATTTTAACACATCTCTCCCAGTAATGGTTAGTTCAGAGGAGGAAAGCAATATTAAGGACATAAAAGATTTAAACTAAACAATTAAGAAATTTAATATGATACAACCTTGTGCAGATCAATTAAGGAATATTTATGTTCCTCGAGTGGTTGTGGAGCATTTCTGCAATTTCAGTTCACATCAGGTGTAAAGAGAGGCTCAACAAAGAGCAAAATACCAGTTTCCCAGAGACTGTATTTGCTATCTGTCTTAGTGTTTTGTGTTGTTAAAAAGGAATACCTGAGGCTAGGTAATTTATAAAGAGAATGACTTTTTGACTCATGATTCTGATGACTGGAAAGTTTAAGATTGGGCATCTGCATCTAATGAGGGCTTCAGGCTGCTCTCAGCCATGGCAGAAGGCAAAGAATAGTTAATGTGTTGCAGAAATCATATGGTGAGAGAGGAAGCGAGAGAGTGTGGGGTGATACCAGGCTCTTTTTAACAATCAGTTCTCACCAGAGCTAACAGAGTAAGAGCTCACTCACACCCAAGGGCAGGAATTAATCTCTTCATGAAAGATTCATCCCCATTATCCAAAACTTCTTATTAGGCCCCATCTCCAACATGGGAGATAAAATTTCAACATGAGGTTTGGAGAGGTCAAACATCCAAATCATAGCTCTGACCAAAATGAAATTAAATTAAAAATTTAAAAAACTAAATAATGACTCAAAAGTAGACCTACAAATATAAAAAAATCTAAATAAGCCATAGCTCAAAAAGAACTCATAAAAGAAACTAGAAAATAAAGCAGAACAGTAATCAAAATAATACATTACAAAATTTATAAGATATGCACAAATGCAGTCTTTTGAGAAAACCATGTATCTTCATCTGTTTATATTAATATTGCTATTAACTTAGAAAAGAAAAAACATTAAACTATAATTAGAAAAACAACCTAATCAAGAAGTTAGTAAAAACAAACAAAAAAAAACCCAAAAAAAAGTAATACAAATATTGTAGAAAAAATACAAAAATAAGCCAATTCAGACAGTGTTCCCAGTGAGTTTTTCCAAACATTCAAGGAAAAAATATTAGCAGGGAATAGAAAAAAAGGAGGGCACCACAGTTTCTTCTAAAAGGCTTTTATAACTGATAATCAGATCTAGAAAATTATGAATTTAAAACTATAAGAAATTGGACTAACATTTTAATCTATGTCATGAACAAATTATTTTATAAACCGAGGTGCAAACTCAAGTCAACAATGTAGCAAATATTTCTATAAGTATTTATATTGGATGCTGTGATTTGCCTCCCAGTACTCCTTAAAACTATGACATTATTCACCCAGCTATCAGGAGTGTTAACTTTTGACAACTCATAGGTGAATCCTTTGGACAAAGAAAGACGCTTCACTCAAGGTTATACATTTGCCTTCCTGACCGATCTTATATCCAATGACTGGCCAAGGCTGGGGTATAAAGAGACGGCCTTCTATTTGAATTGGAAACAACTCAGAAAGGCCATGTCAGCTGCAGCTTTACCCGTTGCTAACTTTGAAAGTGGAAGAAGATGAGTGATAGCAATGACGTTAGATTGTTATTTATATAAGACTTTCACCTGTATTTTTAATACTCTATTTGTTAAGCAGAGTGTTCGGTATTTAGGTTCATTATATTATATGTTATACTTTTGTATGGTTCTACAATATTTAGTAATAAATAAATACATCTGAAAATAAGTTAATACCAAGACCTTGTGCTTTGCAGTCAAATAGATCTGGGTTTAGATCCTGCCTCTTCTTACTTCCTTGACAAAGCATGCCTCTCTGAGTCTCAGTCTTTTTACCTATGACATAAAAATAAGAATCTTACTGCATCTCTTAAAAGTGTTTATTACCATCTTTAGCTCTTTAAAGATGCTCTCAATATACATTATTTTAAAAATACAATTTTGGGAAAGAGAAGGCTGAAAGGATCGCAGGTTCTGACTGGGAGGGGCCTCTGATCTCTGAACTCTTTTTCCCCACAGTCTGGGCTAGAAATCTCCTTTTTTGACTTGTTTACCTTGTTAGGACAATGCAGGCATTGTAAGTGGAAAATCTCGTCCTATTTGAATACCTGTTACACTAACATTCTGTGATACTACAAAAACAAAAGCCTAGGATGTCTTTTTAAGATACTGACATTGCTTCATTTAACCTCATATATATCTTTTTAGACTAGATATTGAGATTCTTAACCCTGTCCGAGCATTAGAACAACTTAGGTGCTTTAAAAAGATACCCATTCCTGGCCCTTCACCCTCTGAGATTCTCAAATATTTGGTGTGGGGTGGAGCTCAGACCCAGTTTTAATTTTCAAAACTTGGTGGGTGATTCTAATTTGGAACCAAGGTAAGAGACACTAGTCAGAATTTCTCAAATCACAATCTATGTGCATGTGACTTTCCAAGCCCAGTCCCAAAGCCATCCAATTAAAATCTTGGAATTTAGGGGATAGGCCTTGAAATTGCAGTGTTTTTACATGTTTCTCAACTGATGCTTATGGACTTAATATTTGAGAACCACTACCTTAGAACTGAAACATACAGTTAATTTCAGAAGAGAGGATCGTGATCCTTGAAAAGTTTCCGTGGATTTTTTTTCAGGATTAAATATTATCCCAAAAATCAGAATAAAACCAAGCATAATTTCATTTGACTCTTACTCATAAAATCCCATGAGTTCAATAAGCTCCCTTGGATATTAGCATACTGAGCACACTCTCTAGTCAAACTGAAGGACGGTCCTCAGAGAATCTTTTTCCAGACATCTTCAACTTTGCCACAGTAAAGGACTCTCTGGCTCCAATTGGCATCTTGTTCTCTGATTTCTCTCCTCAAGCAAATGCTTGACTTCACACTGAGCCTTTTCTGATGATCACAGAAAAACTCTCTGCTTTGTTGCGTTGCTCCCTAATCGACTCTCTCTTCTCATCACAGAGTCTGCTGCTTCTCAACGAGTGAGACTTCTGACGCACACACAACAAGAGCAATCACCTTTTCCTAAGGAGTCCTTGGAAGTGTAAGCTCACCTAGCAAGACAAGACTTGTCTTACCAGCAATTATCTTCAATCTAGCAATAGAATTGTTGAAGGAATTGTTATAAACTCCGGCAGTAAATGTCAGTCTAACAATAGAATTATTGAAGCACTTTCAATAATACATTAAGCTTTATATTTTCAACACATGCAGAAAACAGTTCCATTATTTCTAATTGGAATAAAGAACATGAAATTCAGGGAGGTGAACTAATTTAGCCACATTAGCTCAGATATATAGTTGTGTAGTTGAGACTTGAACCCAGTTCACAATGAAACCAAGGCTAGATTATTTCTACGACACACTCTTCTGTGCAATTTAGTGAAGATTACATCCTGAAATTCACTTGCTGAGTTTCTTGGTGCAAATCCTTAAGTTTTGCTTATCTGTAAAAATGCAAATATGCATCTAGACAAAGAATAATAAATGAAAAGCTCTCAGAGCAATTTTAAACTGAAGAGTAATTTTATTTAAAAAGCCCAGGTTACATATACATTTAGAAAGAATGTGATAGTTATTCTAACATTAGACAAATATTTCTATTTTTCCTTCTCTGGAACAGAATTAGATTTTTAGATTTTACTTCTCCTCTTCCTTGGATTTATTTATATCTGTGAAAGTTGCTTTTGCCAGTTAAACTCATTACAAAGGTTTGAGAGCAAGTGCACAATTAGATGCATTCTTTTTTCCTTTTGTGAGGGCCAATGACAACATTTGGGAAGGAGGCTTCTTCATTAACCTGGATCCAGGAATGAGGAATGTGGAACAGAACTCACAGCCGACCCATGGAAAATATATAGCATTAATAGAAAATAAATCTATATTTTTACAAGTTTCTAAAATCATGGAGGTTGTTAGTTATGAAGGCATAATCTAGCTTACCCTGACAGCTATAAAAATCAGTCTCTAGAAGTAAGTTCTGTATGACAACTACAAAACCATAACTAATCAATCAAATACAAACAAACAAACAACAACAACAAAAAAACAGCCATCATTGAATACAGGTCACACTTTTCTAGTGATCATGAGGCAGATGATAAGAAAACTGATACCAAAGGCTGGAGAGATGATTGTCCAAGTTATTCAGTGTCAAACATTTAGTAAAAGTGTTATTTGTAACAACAGAAAAAAATAAGTCAGAAAACAAAATGTTTGTAATGAGATATCACATAAAACAGATGAACTCTAAAAACAATTGGTCATGGGGCAAAATTAATAAATAAATAAAAAGGATATAGAAGTATTTATGAAATTCAGGGATTTTTAGGTTTAGAAGAGGCAGCTGCTTCATAACCCCAACAAATAAAACATAAAGCCGAAAAGGCCTTTGGAAAACAAGGATTGGTTAGAACTCAGTTTTATTGCAAAGATCAAATCCAGAGTATGTTTAGATTAAAACGTCTCTGAGAAACATCGTGGTATTCAGTTCTATTAATCTGTTCTCATGCTGCTCGTAAATACATAGCAGAGACTGGGTAATTTATAAAGAAAAAGAGGTTTATTCCATGGTGTATATGTACCACATTTTTAAAATCCAGTCTATCATTGATGGGCATTTGGGTTGGTTTCATGACTTTGCTATTGTAAATCGTGCTGCAATAAACATGTTTGCATGTGTTTTTATAGTAGAATAATTTATATTCCTATGGGTGTATACCCAGTAAGGGGACTGCTGGTTCAAATGCTATTGCTGGGTTCTAGATCCTTGAGGAATTGCCATACTGTCTTCCACAATGGCTGAACTAATTTACATTCCTACCAACAGTGTAAAAGTGTTCCTATTTCTCCACAACCTTGCCAGCATCTATTGTTTCTTGGCTTTTTAATAATCACCAATTCCGACTGACATGAGATATTATCTCATTGTGGTTTTGGTTTGCATTTCTCTAATGATCAGTGATGTTGAGCTTTTTTTCATACATTTGTTGGCCACCTAAATATCTTCTTTTGAGAAGTGTCTGCTCATATCCCTTGCCCACTATTTTATGGGTTGTTTGTTTTTTTCTTGTAAATTTGTTTTAAGTTCTTTGTAAATTCTGAATATTAGACCTTTGTCAGATGGGTAGATTGCAATAATTTTCTCCCATTCTGTAGGTTGTCTGTTCACTCTGATGATAGTTTCTTTTGCTGTGCAGAAGCTCTTTAGTTTAATTAGATCCCATTTGTCAGTTTCTGCTTTTGTTGCAATTGCTTTTGGCGTTTTTGTCATGAAGTCTTTGCCCATGCTTATATCCTGAATGGTATTGCCTAGATTAGATTTTCTTCTAGGGTTTTCATGGTTTTGGGTTTTAAATTTAAATATTTAATCCATCTTGAGTTGATTTTTGTATAAGGTGTAAGGAAGGAGTTCAATTTCTATGCAGCCATAAAAAAGAATGAGATCATGTCCTTTGCAGGGACATGGTTGAAGCTGGAAGCCATCATCCTCAGCAAACTAACACAGGAACAGAAAATGAAACACTGCATGTTGTCACTCATAAGTAAGAGTTGAACAATAAGAACACATGGACACAGGGAGGGGAACAACACACACCAGGGCCTGTTGGGGTTGGTGGGTGAGGGGATGGAACTTAGAGTATGGGTCAATAGGTGCAGCAAATTACCATGGCACACGCATACCTATGCAACAGACTTGCATGTTCTGCATGTGTATCCTGAAACTTAAAGTTGAAAAAAAAATAGGTTTAATGGACTCAGTTCCACAAGGTTAGGGAGGCCTCACAATCATGGCGGAAGGCAAAGGAGGAGGAAAGTCATATCTTACATGGTGGCAGGCCAGAGAGAGCGTGTGCAGGGAAACTCGTCTTTATAAAATCATCAGATCTTGTGAGACTTATTCACCTTTACAGAACGCATAGGAAAGACCTTCCCTCATGATTTAATTACCTCCCACCAGGTCCCTCCCAGGACATGTGGGAATAGCGAGAGCTACAATTCGAGATTTGGGTGGGAACACAGACAAACAATATCATTTCACCCCTGGATCCTTGCAAATCTCATGTCCTCACATTTTAAGACCAATTATGCTTTCCCAGCAGTCCACTAAAGTCTTAACTCATTTCAGCATTAACTCAAAAGTTCATAGTCCAAAAGTTCATCTGAGACAAAGCAAGTCCTTTCTCTCGATGAGACTGTAAAATCAAAAGCAAGTTAGTTACTTCCTAGGTAAAAAGGGGGTACAGGAATTGGGTAAATAAACCCTTTCCAATGAGAGAAATTGTCCAAAACAAAAGGTCCACAGGACCCATGCAAGTCTGAAACCTAGCAGGGCAGTCAAATCTTAAAGCTCCAAAATTATCTCCTATGACTTCATGTCTCACATCCAGGTCATGCTGATGCAAGAGCTGGGTTCCCGTAATCTTGGGCAGCTCTGCCCCTGTGACTCTGCAGGGTATGGTCTCCATTCTGGCTGCTTTCCTGGGCTAATGTTGAGTGTATGAGTCTTTTCCAGGCACATGGTGCAAGCTGTCAGTGGATCTCCCATTCTGGGTTTTGCAGGATGGTGGCCCTGTTCTTACAGATCCACTAGGCAGTTCCCCAGTGGGAACTCTGTGTGGGGGCTCCAACTCCACATTTCCCTTCTGCACTGGCTTAGCAGAGGTTCTCTATTAGGACCCTGCCCTTGCAGCAAACTTCTGCCTGGACATCCAGGGGTTTCCATCAAACCTCTGAAATCTAGATGGAGGTTCCTAAACCTCAGTTCCTGACTTTTGGGCACCTGTCAGCTCAACACCAAATTAAAGCTGCCAAGACTTGGGGCTTGCATCCTCTGGAGCCATGGCTTGAGCTGTACCTTTGCCTCTTTTAGCCATGGCTGGAGAAGCTGGACACAGAGCACATGCCTCTAGGTTGCACACAGCAGTGGGGCTCTAGGCCCAGTCCATGAAACCATTTTTTCCTCCTAGGCCCCCAGGCTTGTGATGGGAGGGGCTGCTGTGAAGGTCTCTGACATACCCTGAAGGTTTTTTCCACATTGTGCTGGTGATTAACATTGGGTTTCTCATTACTTATGCAAATTTCTGCAGCAGGCTTGAATTTATCCCCAGAAAATGGGTTTTTCTTTTCTATTGCATTGTCAGGCTGCAAATTTTCCAAACTTTTATGCTCTACTTCCTCTTGAACACTTTGCCACTTAGAAATTTCTTCCACCAGATGCCTTAAATCATCTCTTTCAAGTTCAAAGCTCCATAGATCTCTAGGGCAGGGGCAAAATACTTCCAGTCTTTTTGTATAGCAAGAGTGATCTTTACTTCAGTTCCCAAAAAGTTTCTCATCTCCATCTGAGGCCACCTCAGCCTGGACCTTATTGTCCAAATCACTATCAGCATTTTGGTCAAAGCCATTCAACAAGTCTCTAGGAAGTTCCAAATCTTCCCATATCTTCCTGTCGTCTTCTGAGCCCTCTAAACTCTTCCAACCTTTGCCTGTTACCTAGTTCCAAAGTCTCTTCCACATTTTCAGGTATCTTTACAGCAGCACCCCACTGTACCAGTACCAATGTACTGTATCAGTCTGTTCTCACACTGCTAATAAAGACATACCTGAGACTGGGTAATTTATAAAGAAAAAGAGGTTTAATGGACTCACAGTTCCATGTGGCTGGGAAGGCCTCACTATCATGGTGGAAGGCATAGGAGGAAAATGTCATGTCTTACATGGCAGCAGGCAAGAGAAAGCATGTGCAGGGAAACTCTCCTTTAGAATACCACCAGATCTCATGAGACTTATTCACTATCACAAGAACAGCATGGGAAATACACACCCTCCTGATTCAATTGCCTCCCACCAAGTCCCTCCCATGACACTTGGGAATTGTGGAAGCTACAATTTGAGATTTGGGTGGGGACATAGCCAAGTCATATCACCAGTGCATCTCTCAATTGAAAAAACAGGCCTTATATAAGAGACAACCAGAACAGCTTATCCACTGAATCTTGTTGCACTTAAGGTACCCACAAGTAAATTAAGAACACAAGAGTAAGAATCACAGGGCTGAGAAAGCAAACACACACACGCACAATACACACATGTGCACTTATACATAATCTGTGTAGTATAATCACAAAGAGAAACCCCAAATTATATCAATTAGAATATAATTAATAAGCCTGGTATGCCAGTTAATTTGATTTGTTATCTTGACTGGTCCACAGATTGCTCAGATAGCCGAACATGATTCTAGATGTGACTGTGAGTGTGTTTTGGGATAAGATTAACGTTTGAACTCATAGATTGGGTAAAGCAGATTGCCCTCCATAATGTGGGCAAGGCTCATTCAGTCTGTTGAAGGTCTAAATAGAACAAAAAGGCAGACCCTCCTTCTCAGAAGACCCTCCCTCTCAGAAGGCTGAGTCTCTCTTCCACTCAATCAATCCAGCTTGATTGTCTTGAGCTGGAATATTGCTCTTTTCGTACCTTCAGACTAGAAGTGAATCATGAATTCTTCTTGAGTCTTGAGACTGCTGGCTTTTTAACTGAAACCATACCATTAGCTCTCTTGGGTGTCCACCTTTCCAACTGTTGATTTCAGGAATTCCTCACCCTCCATAATCGTGGGCCAATTTCTCATAATAAATAACTTCCTCTCCTTATATATACATTCTGTTTGGCTCTGTTTTTCTAGGAAACCCTGACAAAGGACCTGGTGAGTTTTCATAAGAGTTATACAACTAAAGAAACTTTCAGCATATACTGAACAATCTGGAATTATAATACAAATACTAACCTAATCCTTGGGCCCTCAAACTTTCTGTGATCAGGAAGTAGTCCAACAAAACTACTCAGCCCCAAAGAAAGTATATTCTCTAATGCTGGCTTTGCATGTGGGCAAAGATACTGAAGAAGATCCTTTTAGAAAGCAGAACCAAAGGCCACAGAGAGCAAGGTGCTTAGGGGTTCCTTGCAAGGAATGGGATCAGTGTCTAATCAAAGAACATTCCGATCCTTAATGAAGGTAGTCCTTGCAAATGTCTGCCCTGTGGGATTTCAGCATACTTATAAACCTAATGTAGCTGTCCAACTCCTAGTCTTCATTCTGAAGAGGAGTGTTCATTGCAGTTTTTCTGCCTCTGTTACACCAGTGTATGTTGGTTGTGTGGAGGGGGCAGCTAACATTTTCATTCATAGATCTCCAGATCAAGAGACTCCACACATCACCTAGATGGTACAGACCTTCAGCTCGATACTTTGAGCAGATGAGATTCTAGGGCTATATCCCTTAGTGACAAGGAAAATGTATTTTGTGTTTAAAAAGGAGGCTGAACTCAACATTTGTTGAGCAGGAGGGGAGCCTGTGGTCATAATTCCTCATCACTGAATATTATTGACTCTCTACCTTCTAATACATGGCAGGATATCACTTCCTGTGCTCCCCTGCCCTTCTCCTAGTTAAAATTAGACATTGTTATGAGAATTATTTTGACCTATGAAATGTGAACAGGGGTGTGTATCACTTTTGAGTAGTCTTAAGAGGCAGTGTGGCATTCACTACATTACCTCCTCTCTGTCTCAGCAACAGTAAGCATTATTAATAGAGACCATTTCATCACTCTGGATATGGGAGTAAGGAGACATGGAGCCACTCTTCTTGTTGACCTACAATGGGCATGTCACAGTCTAAGTCCCTAAGGTTTGGAAGTTGTTACTGCAGCATAATCTAGATTGTTCTGACTGCTTCACAGAACTCAGCAACTGTAGTTAACCACCAGCTGCATCTACTTTTACATTACCTTCCTACCCGCCTGACCCTTTAAGACACTTAGTTTGCAACTCCTGAATATAATTTCTAAAGTTTCCAGCACTAAAATTCTGTGTTTCTCACTTATTTTCTACCCTCTAATCTAATGAAACAGAATTATGTTTAAATTGTATTTGGACCTTATACTTGTATTTGAAAATTTACAAACTAAGGAATCCGAGATGTGAGCTTTAACCCCCTCATTTAGCAGCTATGTGAGCCTTGATGAATAGCTTATCCTTGATTAATTTATCTAGAATAAAAAACCTCTCATATCTATCTACATTGCAAGAAAATCTAGTGAGGAATAGGATACATAAAAGCACTTTAGAAAATGTAAAGCACTGGATTAACTTCCCATATTCCAAAGGTAAATTCATGCATCAGAAAGCCCTTCCCCCCATATATCAAAAATTCCTCACCTCGGTTAAAACAAGTTTGTACTTTCCCCATTCTCAGTAGAGATGAACTTCCTATTGATTTTCATGGCTGAAGGCATACTTCTCAGAATTTCTTTATAAGAAAAGTTATATCCTCAAGCCATAGACATCAAAGTCATTCAATATATAAAATCATAATTTTTATTTATATCAGCTTTCTTCAATTGTTTTTCACGTAATTGATTTGCCAAATAACAAATCTACATGAAAGACTTTTTCCCCTTTTATACCTTAACTTTGTTTATGTCTTTGCAATAGCATGCAACTCAGTGTACCTAGGTCATAATTCATTTTCTATTTTCCACAATTAATTGTCAATCCTTTAAGGGATTATGTCTACACATATTTTTGTACCAGATGCTTGCTCATAAAAGGTGCTCCATTAATATGTTGGATTTAGCATATATTCATATATTTAAATTAAGTTGGCATATTTAAACTTAATTAAAATTAAAATTCCATAATAGTATTATAATAGAGAGATAATTCCTAATGTATAGTTTTGCTACCAAGCACTTATTGACTTTAATAAGAAAATGTTTATAAATGTAGCATCGTCCTGTGTTACATCCTAACGCCTCCTAAAATATACTCACAGTGTGGGAAGAGCAGAGGCCCTGTAATTTACTAGTTGTGAGGTCACATACAGCTAGTCAGAACTTTGAGGCTCAGTTTACTTATCTGTAGAACTGAGACAGTAGTATGCATCTCATTGCCCTGCTCTGAGCTTAATTGAGTAGTAGACAGAAAGTTTCTGGTGCTTGACAATCACTCAAATTTTATTTCTTATCTGGATTCATGAGGATGATCTAACTTCCACAGCTTTGTTTTTTTCTTTATGTATGGACTAGAAGTTATCCTCCTTTGGCCCTATTGAAAAACCAAAAATTGAAAATGCAAAGAAAGCCTTGCCTTCTTTTTCAGTCTATGAATTAACAAGAGGAAGGCTGAGTTAGATGCATAACTCAACATTTAAAATATTCTATATTGCTCCCGCTAACATTGCCAATAAAATTTTTAAAATTTCCCATTTGCCATTACAGTGATAACCAATAGGTATTATTTTATATAATATATATTATAATATGTCTCTATATAAAAATGTATATGTGTGCATACATGAAACTATTCATGGGAAAATGCTATATAAATATAACTTGATTTTAAAAACATTATACTTATATTTTTGTTGCTTCAGAATGATTGCCAGTCTACATGTACTTTTTCATTTATTTGGAAATCAATCAATCAAGTAAAAGTCTTTGTTTTTTGTAATATTAACAAATATTATTAATTAACCAGTTAAATTGGAGGTTACTTTTCTAATGGTTTTGCCAATATCCTCTTCAGTTATATTTGAAAAGTAAAACGACAAAGTTATTTATCCATTTTTTGATGATGCTTCAAAAACCATATGAAAATAATTCGCCACTTTTAAGTGAGTACTCTGTACATTCAGTAATAACTTCTAAAATCTTTTTTTTTGAGAGATGGAGCCTCGCTCTGTTGCCCAGGCTGGAGTGCAGTGGCACGATCTTGACTCACTGCAACCTCTTCTTCCTGGGTTCAAGCAATTCTCCTGCCTCAGCTTCTCAAGTAGCTGGGACTACAGGTGTGTGCCACCATGGACAGCTAATTTTTGTATTTTTAGTAGAGACTGGTTTTCACCATATTGGCCAGGATGGTCTGGAGCTCCTGACCTTGCGATCTGCCCGTCTTGGCTTCCCAAAGTGTTGGGATTAAGGCATGAGCCACCGCTCCCGGCCATGACTTCTAAATCTTATATGAGTTGTGAAGAATATGTATTAAGGCCATGTCAGATAATAAAAATGTACTTTTCTGAGGAAGAAATTTTTTTTACTATGATTATTCCTGACTAGTAGTTTAAAACAACTTGGTTTAAATCAACTTGATTTAAACCACTAGTCAGGAATAATCATAGTAAACCAAATCACCTGTCACCTATCTTTAAATCTGTGAATAAAATATTGGATAATGTATAGAATGATGTTGATTAAAATTACTCTTGTTCTTTGCCTCAAACATCTCTGAAGCCTTGCCAACCTTTATTTGCTTATTATCTAGTGCAATATAATCTCAATTCAGTATCATCAGACAGTGGGGCTTGGTCCTTTATAACCCATGTTTCTAAATAAAGTCAACTCATGTCTTTATATCCTAAACCTTTATTTTTAATGACCATTATTTTTTTGGATGGGGATCTATAATTACATAGCATTCTAGCATTATTTAAGTACTGAAAATACATAAGTCCTGAAATAGTTAAGCATGTTCTTGCTAACTCAAGGTCGACCTTGATGCATGCTCTCTTTCATACACCACAGAATTACAATGCAGGAGCTACTGAGATACACATAGAAACAATTGAGGTATATGCAGTTCTGTTTGTAAATAATCCTAACTTTGCAAATACTCCCAAATGGCTGAAAGTTTGTATTTCTTTTACTAAATCAATTGATCCTTATTCTACTGTGAACAATTCTAACTATACGTTGTCAATTTATCCATATTTTAGTCACAGTGAAAAATCAGCATGGCTAATGATACTAGACAACTGAGTGAGAAAGTGCTGAAAAACTTTTCTAGAAGATTTTAAGTCATTACTTACCAGATTGTTGAAGAGGACGGAAGTGTCATATTATTATATTAATTTAGGAACGTTTTTAAAAGCTATTATTCTTATAGGAGTTAGCTTTTGGCTTTTAAAAATGTGGTAAAATATGCATAGTATCATATTTACCATTTTAACCATTTTTAAGTGTGCAATTCAGTGGTGTTTAGTACATTCACATTGTTTTGCAACTATTATCACTATCCACCTCCAGGATATTTTCATTTTGCCAAAGGGAAACCTTGTACCTATTAAGCATCATATTTTCTCACGTAAAAAACCTTGTACCTATTAAACATTGTATCTTCTCACGTAAAAAACCTTGTACCTATTAAACATCGTATCTTCTCACGTAAAAAACCTTGTACCTATTAAGCATCATACCTTCTCACGTCTCTTTCTTCCAACCCCTGATAACCACTATTCTACTTTTTGCATCTATGAATTTGACTATTCTAGGTATCTATATATGTGAGGACAAAATACTTATAGCACTTTGTATACTGTTTTCAAGGTTCATTTATATTATAGCATGTACTTTTTTTTTTTTTTTCCTAGACAGAGTCTTGCTCTGTTGCCCAGGCTGGAGTGCAGTGGCACGATCTTGGCTCACTGCAACCTCTGCCTCCCCAATTCAAGCTATTCTTCTGCCTCAGCCTCCCAAGTAGCTGGGATTACATGCCACCATGCCCAGCTAATTTTTGTGTTTTTAGTAGAGATGGGATTTCACCATGTTGGCCAGGCTGGTCTCACGTGATCTGTGTATTTCAGTCTCCCAAACTGCTGGGATTACAGGTGTGAGCCACTGCGCCTGGCCCACATGTATCCGTTTTCAGGCTAAATTATATTGCATTGTGTGTGTATAACACATTTTGTTTATTGATTCATGCACCCATAGACATTGGGTTGATTCCTCCTTAGCTATTGGGAATAATGCTGATATGGACATGGGTGTACAAATATCTGTTTGAGTCCTTGCTTTTCATTCTTTTGGGTATATGCCCAGAAACAGAATTTCCAAATCATATGTTTATCCTATTTTTTAATTTTTGAGGAACCACCAAACTATTCTCCACAGCTGCTGTACCATTTTGCATCCCACCAGCAATATACGAGTGTTCCAATTCTCTTCATCCTTGCTATCACTTGTCTTCTGGAATTTTAATTTTTAAAAATAATAGCAATCTCTCATAGGTTTGAAGTGGCAGTTAGGATGACTTTTGAGTAATAAGAGTTTTAGATATTAATTAATTGGGCTAAGAGTTAGGAGACTATGCAGCATTTGAACAATGTTTAAGTTCACCCATCTTTGGTTAAAATTTATCCGATATAAAATTAGAAGATCTATTCATGAACTGAATAAATAATGTATTAATTACTCTATGCTGAGCACCATTACTAGACAGAAGAGTGGGTTATACAGGTCTGTGCCCATGAGAAATGCCTCAGGTATTTGAGAACTTAAGTCAAACGTGCTGTAGGCTCTTTCACAATTGCCTGCAACGATAAGAGTAAGTGGTCTGTTGATAAATGAAGCAGCAATATTATCTTACATTTAATTCTTCATGCAGAGCTTTCAAGTTATTTTGAATTGTACCATCACATTTGCTCAGGTCTTTGTCCTTGAATATAAAATAGTGATGGTCAACTCTGAAAGACCAGTATGTAAAAATGAAGAGTGTGTCAGCTGCTCTTTGATGGCCCTACTTGACCCACAAAACCCCTTGGAGTGTCCAAAAACCTTTGGACACTCTGTATTATATGGATATGCTCCTGGAATCTGTAGGTACTTCAGATGTAACGTCCTAAATGCTCTGCTCCCTCATTTACCTTTCTCTCTCCCTTAATAGTTTTTGTCTTGGCTGGGCACAGTGGCTCAGGCCTGTAATCCCAGCACTTTGGGAGGCCAAAGTGGGCGGACCAGGGGATAGAGACCATCCTGGCCAACATGGAGAAACCCCATCTCTACTAAAAACACAAAAATTAGCTGCACATGGTGGCAAGTGCCCGTAATCCCAGCTACTCCGGGGGCTGAGGCAGGAGAATAGCTTGAACCCGGGAGTCAGAGGTTGCAATGAGCTGAGATCGTGCCACTGCACTCCAGCCTGGTGAAACAGTGAGACTCATCTCAAAAAAAAAAAAAAAAAAAAAAAAAAAGTGCCTCTTTGAGGGCAATGGATATTACTGTGAAAGATAATTTAGCCTGGCCTAGTGCCTGATTGTATTAATTAATCACTGAACTCTTCCTCTGGGCCTGGATATTATTATTTCAGCATCCTTCTGAGAATCCACCCTGGGCAGCCAGTAGCAATTATTTCTATTTTGTCCCTTACACTACTAACTGCCAGCTTTGGATTAGCATCACTATCTCACATTGCAGATGAAGAAACTGAGGCTTAGAAAGTTGATCTTGCCATTAATGCTACTGTGATGAGATTCCTTTTAAAAGATGAAAAATTTGAGGCTGAGATAGAATTAGAATATTTAGGCAGAATTCCAGGCATCCTGAAGCTAGTGATCTTCCTACTTATCACAGAAAATTTCTGAGGCAGGTGGAAATTTACCTCTATTTTTGACACAAGATTAAAAACGAGAAAAAATATGCCAACACCACTTTTTTACTTCCTCTGCAGCCCAATGCCTTAACTAGGACATTAAAAGTTAGAACAAAAGTTCTGACTTTAAATTTACCATTTACAATTTGCTCTTCCTTAATATTTGTTCAGAACAAAAGTTTATCTTGAGATTTTCCTACTAACATTATGTTCTTAAGACTCATTATTTTCCCATGCATTTTTTTAATTTGGGCAAACAAACTAAAAGGATATCCCCAGGAGATGCCGCTTCAAATGCGATATTCCATAACTTAAAAATTTATCACAGTCTAGTCATGTCTCCTATACTCCAAATATTTATCTTAGGGGCAATCTTTCTTTTCCTTGCAATTCAAGGCCAGGCTTTAATTTGGCAGACAACCAAACCCTCCCATGTGACTTTGATCCTTGAATGACTGACTGTCTTTAAAAGGCTCATGTTTTATTAGAGTGTGTGATTAAAACATGAAGACAAGTGGTGAAATCATGGCCAGAGAGACCAGCTGAATATATGGTCCACTCTCAGGAGAGAACTGATTTGAGGTCTATTAAAATGAAATTATGGTGGGCCATAATGGAGGGCAGTTGTGCTATGAGCCATGTCACAGAGCATGTCCATAGGTATTGCAACACTGTGGGTATGAAGGATCACACAGACAGATGTGTGCCCCAGTCCGTCTGCCCAGAGGGGTTGCTCCTGCCCATAGAGCTAACTCCTACCTTGTCTTTAATAAATGACCAATTCTTCGTCTCTACCTTGTAGCCTCCTCTTGTCCCCAGGATGGGTGCATTTTCTTTCTCTCTCCTCCCATTGTGCCTGAGTATCTTTGCCAGGACACTTACCATGCTTGGATATAAATGTTGACTTTCTTTTATGTCATCTCAGGATATGAGTTTCTTAAGAACAGGAAATGATTCTCATATGTTTCCATATCCCCAGTGCCCAACATAATAGAAGGAATTTAATATACATTTGTGAATGAGTGAGGATAAATTGTAGGCAAAAATCCATGAATTGATTTACTTTGTCAGTCTTCTGCCTGTGCATATCCATGTCATGGTACTTAGCATATGCCTTTGTAAATGTTTAATGACTTATCTGTCACTCCACTGTGCTGTAAACACCATCAAGGCAGGACTTTCAAGGTGCTCATTGGTTTGCTGTTGTCTGTCCAAAGTGGTGCCTTTAATGGGTTTGTTGAAGGCCCATGACCAGCTGCCATCTTCCTTTTCAGCATATTTTCATATAACTTCCTGCCCTCACACCATGTCAGATGACACGAAACATCTTCCAGGTTGCTATCTTTTGCCTCTGTCCATTTGCACATGTTAGTCCCTCCTCCACCCTGAATACTCCTCTTCTCTCCTAATTCCTAATTTTCCTTTAGGTCCAACTGAACCATCACAGCTTTTGTAAAGACTTCCTTGACTACTCTTCAGAGGCTGGGCCACATGCTTCTGTGATGCTCACACAGCTCTTGATGTTCGGTCTCTCATCACATTTACTCTTTGTTATGCCTTTGTAATGGAAAATGTTGCCTCCTAAATTGTAAAGTCCATAGATCTTGCTCTCCAGTGATTCCCCAGCACCCACCACAGTGTCTGGCATGGCTGGCTTGTACTATATACTAAGTAAACATTTTTGAAGATGTAGTATTCACATTTTCCACAGACCACCACCATAGTCCCCAGTTTGCCACATTTCCTAATGTTCCTCAACTCACCCTCATTATTCCACACAATTTACAATTTAGTTTTGCACTTACAGTGCTGCCTGAACGCCTTTCCACTTCCTCTGACATCTGTTAAACCTCCAATAAATTTTCCTTGTCTTCACCAGCACCCATGTATTATCTAACCCTCAGAAATCTGTTTTATTACCATTTGCACCACATCCATTATTTCCTGGGGGAATTCTACCTTGTGCTGCTTGTGGAATGTGACATTTGCCTCCCCAAACAGGAAATTCATTTTTTGTAGGTTCCACTGCAGCCCAGGCTCTGCTCTTTGGCACTTCTCTTCACAAACCAGTTGAATGAAGCTGGGCAATTCCAGACTCAGTAAACACCACCTAGTATCACCATGAATGTGGAAGGGAAACAGAGGCCATAGAAACAATGTGTGAAAATTTGTTTTGATATTTCAAAAGAAGCATCACAAAAGGGTCATTATGGGCAAAAAATCCTCCAGGGTTATTAGACTTCTTTGCTTTATTTTGTGGGTTTTTATCATCTTTTCTTTCTTTCTTTCCTTCTTTTCCTTTAGACATAATATATATATTTTTTTCTGTTTCAGGTTGTCACATTGCTAAATCTAGTACTCGAACAGGATTAAGCAATCATTTCAACTCAAATTTCAGACCATTTTACACTGGACTTGAAATTAGGAGATCTGAATTCTATTCCTAGAAAGTATCCCTAAGTAATTTTAACTGCCTACAAGTAACAGGTCATCTCTGCATCTCCAAAATGAAAGGTGATTCCTGGATGGTCTCAGAACTTAATTGGCTAAGATAAAGACAGTGGACCTTTCTAAGCCTTTTTTTTTCCCCTTCACTCTCCTCTCTCACATTTGTCTTTCTATTTTGGCTAGTACAGTTTTCTACGATCCAGCCCTTCCCCCTTCCTTTTCACCCTATGAGGAAAGCCATCCTGATTGTTTTTCACTTACTGATGTTCACTTCCCTTGCACATCGTGATTCAAAATCTGCTTCTTCCAAACAACCTCCCTAAGTACCCTGAGGATGCCAGTTCTTTCTTTGCAGAGTTCATTTGATAAAACTTTTAATTTTCTAGTATTCCTTAGTTCTTAAGTCTGTTTCTAATTCATAACATGACATTTTAAAATGGAGATTGAGAAACCAGATAGAGACCAGAGGAGGTAACTGGGATAGTAAGGAGCTAGGATGTCCCTCGGGGATGTAAACACTTGGAATGTATTTCTTCAAATATTACTCTACAAAGGATTGCTAGGGCAAAGAGATGAAAGTAACATGGAGGTCCAATATAAGTAACCTTTTTAGTGAGACTAGAGAGTGCTGTCTGACCCAGAGGCCCCAGGTCAGGGCTGGGCCACCGAGCAGCCCCTGTTTCTCAAGCTGTAAAGAACTTGAGAAACAGAGCCTTCTCCACTGGGGTTAGATGACGTCTGGGGTCTCTTTGAGTTCACGATCAACACATGATTATTGAATTATTATTTTTACATTACAAATAAAGCTTAGTGGCTTTTGATATTCCTTCTAAGTCACAAAACCTATTTTTCACTCTCCAATACTTTGCCAGGCTCCCCAACCACAAATATGCCATTAAGAAAAATCACAATTTTAGATGAAAGAGGAGTGAAATAATGACCTTTCAGGTGTAACGTCTAGGAAAATGTTCCCTGATAACCACTCTATTCTTCAAGCCCTTGAAGAAAAGAGACCTTCGCTTTAGCTCTGCCCCTCATCTGATTCCATAAATACTCTGTTTCTGGGAACTGTGAAAGGGAGCCGCACTACGATCCCTTCTCTGTGTTGTTCTATCTTTCATCTTCACAGAGGTGTGTTACTGAAGGGAGGTGATGATGAGCCATCGGAATATCAGAATATGACTTTCCTTAAAAGTCCTTTTCACTCTTTAAGGTTGCAAGTCACACAATTGTTTTTTGAAGGATGACTCCTCTACATACTTTACTCTCCACTCGCCATCCTCTTATAAACACAGAGCAGAGCAATACGTTTGTAACCAGCTTCCCATCGATTTCCGCTGTTATCTGTCACTTCACACTCCAGATGAAAATGTTTTCTTCCAATGTCTTCTTAAAAAATAAATATGCTGACTGAAGGTACTTGTTCCAAAAATTGTTAATAATTCTTCACAGTGCCTTCCCCTCGCTCTGAAGTAAATGGCTGGTTGCAACCAATGAAAGCCTGGTTCTATTTATATGGAGGAAGCTGCTCCTCTTCTGGAAGATTTTATTATCTTTTGGTGTAAAGACGGACCTTGGTTTATTGGCCCAAGATGATTTGCAGCAAAATTGTGTCCGCATAACTGCAGAAGTAATTAAGCTCACATTGGGGCTATCTGTCCTGCTGTCAGGGAATGGAGAGAAGTCCGTGGTGTAATTTAACTTAGGAAATGCTGACGCTGAGTCCTGGGGGTAGTAGATAGAAGAAATGCTCGATTATGGGAGTCATTTTTCCTCCAGTGGGTCACTGTCACCCATTATGAAGTCAGGACTTATTCCGAAGAGAGCAAAAGTTCACTGAATTTAGACAGAAACCACAGCTGCAAAAAGATGTTATGCTGAAAAAACAGCAGAAACCAGAGGAAACATAACATAGTTCACATTTTCCAACGCTTCCAGGCAGCAGGCTTATAGGTTTGTGGTGAAAACGAAGGTATGGGTCAGACGGTTGGGGGTTTAATTTCTGCGTCTGCCTTTTTCAAGCTGGTGACCTTAGAAAAAGTTCGGAACTAATCTACACCTTAATTCATGTTTCTGTGAAAAAAGGGGTGATCATAAATATTATCTGACAGAATTGCTGTGAGGATTAAATAGAATAGCACAAGTAAACAGATTATGATTGCTACAGGCTGAATGTTTGTGTCTCCCTCGAATTCATCCATTGAAACCTAATCTCCAAGGTACTGGTATTAGGAGATGAAGCCCTTGGAGGTAATTAGGTCATGAGGTGAAGCCCTCATGAATGGGATTAGTGCCCTTGTATGAGAGATCCCAAAGAGTTGCCTTATTCCTTCCACTGTCTGAGGACACAGTGAGAAGAAACCATCTATGAAGCAAGAAGAGGGCCCTGACAAGACACCCAATCTGCTGGCACCTCAATCTTGAACTTACTGGCCTCCAGCGTGTAGAAAATAAAATTCTGCTGTTTCCAAGTTACCTAGTTTATGGTAACCTGTTATACCAGCCAAATGGACTAAGACAACCACCAAGCCTGGCACATAGTACATATTCAATAACTATCCACCCCGAACTTCATTTACTAGAGTTAAAATGTAATCCTTCTTGGTCTCATCTTGAGTATTGAAATGGTTACTCATCCCCTCTGAAAAAATCTAAATTTGACAAATGTGATGGGTTTAAATATTCATCTTTGACAACTGTCTTAAAGATGTACTTTGGTTATCCCTCTCCAGTGTCAGGTAGTCCTATTTTTCACTTTCTGTATCAGTGAGTGGTGCTGCACTTAAGTCCTTATCTTCTGTAGCTGCGTTAATGATGTACTTATCTGTTTACTTACTTTTAAGGTCTGATAGTAAAGGTTGAAAGATGTGATAATGATATCTATGGTAGTGTGGGAAAAATTATATTGGATGAAGAGAGATGAAATGGTTTTTCCTAAAAATGTGAAACACTTTCATGCAAACACTAAGTGATGTGAAAATTAGACCACAGTAGAGGGTGCAAATCCACAAAAACCAGCCAATCTCACATGGAGGCAACCACTCTCTCATTTTATTTGGAGAATGTGTGATCTTGCTCATGGGAGAAGCCAGGTGCAGGTCTCTCTGGTTCAAAGCATCCAATTAACACAATTGGAAAGTCCAGCAGGGTAATGTACAGAATGGGCCAAGAGCTTCTTTGCTCAGCTGGCGGGGGCTGTATGTCAGGTTCCCAGGAAACAAATGACATAACTACCACTGTTACCATAGGATTAAGATCTTCAGGAAAGCATCAGCCATTCCTCTCAGAATGTCAGACTGTTTAAGCTGAGTAGGATTTGGAAGAGCATCCAGATGAGTCTTAATTTTTACAAATGAGGGAACTAAGATTCAGAGAGTTGACAATAATTAAGGAGGGACAAGAGCTCCACTCTGTAGAATTTCAGTGCAAAGTGCTTTGACTCTATCATGCTGCCCTATTACATCAAAGTTTTGGAAATCTCTGACAGTGACCGATAAAACGTAACAGAGCTGCAACCCCACTAAGCTGGGATTGTATGTCTTGGATTTAAGCCACTTAATCATCATCATTAGAATAAAACACTGACTGAGCCTTGCTAAGTTTTAGTCACTGACAGTGAAATGCTATAACACTTCGAAGGGCCCATAGAGTGGCTACGTTATAGTGGTCATTCAATTCATAAATTATCATTATTAATTTTATTATTAATATTATTATAAAGATACATGGATGAATAGCATTTTTATTGTCTCTATCATTGTGAATCCCAAAATAAGGGTGGGAAGATCAGATATCTGTAGGTTCTTTCATAATGAGTGCTGTAGTTACCAGGATTTCTTTGAAGGCTGGATCCATATCTCGTTAAACTGAATGGATCATTTGTCTTCTGAAACTGTTGGTTTCCTCTTTGTTACCTTGTCTAATGAAAATCAGAAACTTTAGTATGGTATTTGGTGTACTTTATGGCATGGACTATGTTTATTTTGTAGTTTTCTGTCTTGTTCCCATCTCTTACCCAATAGCTATCCTCTGTCCAAAAGGAAGATAATTTTCTTGAATGAACAATAGCAATATATTATTGCTTTAAGACAAAATCTTTACGTTTAATGGAATGTGGTGGCTGGTGAAATCCTCATTAGCATTATTGATAGTCATGTTTAAGGATAGTTGGAGAAAGTCAGAAAAATCCCCACCCCTTTGTGAGTGATGTTAGAACAGCCACCCATGAGAATACTTGTTTCCCTATATGTTTTGGCATTTGCCCTTTATTGGCAGACCTTGAGCTATGTACCTAAACTGTGTTTCTGAAATGCAACCTCCTTGAAGAAATGACTGTGTCATTGACAGGTGGCAGGAAGGGAAAACACTATGCAAAATACTTTATGCACATTATCTGTTTTAAGTCTCATGGCAAGCTAGACAGCAGGTATCAGTGTTTCTATTTTACGAATGAGAAAATAGAGGTTGAGAAATTCTACTCAATTTGACTCTGGTCATGGGCTTAGGAATTAAAGTGCCAGGTCTCCACAACACTAATGTCTGTGCTATCTCCCCCATACCAAACTGCTTGGCTCTGCATCCTTATATTTACCTGGGAACGCAGAACATATTAAGGCTTCATCACATTTGTGTGGAATGAATGTAGAGACCAAGATTTTGCATGACTCATTAAAAATATAATTCAAGTGTCTGAGCTCTACCTCTGCTGATAACTTTTTGTGGTCTTAGACAAGTCATTTTGGCTCTTGAACTCTTATTTTGTGACCTGCAAAGTGGGACCTAACATCTCTTACTCTAGTGCATGAAGTTCTTTGAGGATAAAATGAGAGTATGAATGAGAAAACACCTTTAATGTAATGCTTCCATTGCAATGGAGCCAGTAAAATCTGCAGGGGTAAGATGACCTGGCACTGCTAGATGTGAATAGCAGCCTGAATTGTCATTCTTCCAAGTCTAATTCATGCTCAGGACAGGCTAACCACAGGCTGCCTGTGAATGTCTCCTTCTTCCAGATGAAGTGTCCAAGAGGTTTTTGGCTGAGGCAGTAGATGACTCTGCATTAGTGCCATCTTCTTCTTGATACTTCACATACGGCACATGGACAAAGATTTCCAGCAAATAGATGATAGTATAGAAACAACTAATATCATTAGTATTTAAAACTTACAAAAGGAGGAATTTTTGGAAGAAGGAGAGAGATAAAACACCTTTTTTCATAACCAGTGGAAGAGGATGGGAAGGCCAGAGGCCTGTAATGTCTGTGCCTCTCCTGGCACAGTTACACCACCCAGGAAGCCTCTGAGCAGTCAGCTTCATGGTCAAAATAGATCGAGTGTGGACTTAGAAGCAGGCATGCCAGGAATCAAAGTTATCTCTAGGCAGTTTTCATTCGCTCATTAATTAAAAATTCATGCACTCAACAATTATTTATGTTGCCAAGTACTGTTTAGGCACTGAGTATAAAATATTGAAGAAAATAGGATCTTGTCTCATGTGAAACTTATGTCGGAGTAGGACAAATAGGAAGCAAAGCAAACCAGTAATTGAATTTTTTAAAAAAGGATTTGACATATTGATAAGTGCGATTATGAAAGCAAAACAGAAAAATGTCACTTAATCTTTCTGAATCTGATTTTCATGCTCAGTCCAATGGAATTTAGAGTATCAAATGTGCAGTATTCTTAGGAGGACAGTACCAAGCACAGTGCTGGGCACACAGTGGGTTCTTTGTCAATACTAGTTTCCTTAACCATTCTCTTTGTTATGGTTCTCCTCCTTGTTCCAAATTTTATAATATGGGTGAAAACAAGTTAAAATAAAGTTTGAAATAGAAAAGTTCTCAGAAGAGTGGCTTGTGATCTGAAAGACACTAAGCAAGGGAAAACATGAAAGATACCGAGCAACGGTTTTACCCATTTTACCTGACATTTTGAAAGAGAGAGGATTAGAGGTGGTTGCCTGTACATGAGTGCTAAGCACACACTTAGGTATGAGCTGGCAAATTTACCTTCCTCTCCCTTATAGAAAGCATCTCCCTAGGTACCAGTAATGAAGCCTAGATCCCCACTTTTATCTCACAACTCCTCCCCCGTCAAGCTTCATTGCTATATACCTGCAAATCACTTTTACCAATTGTGATGACAATGGTGGCTACCACTTAATGAATGTCTATTATGCACTAGGCCCTATGGTTTACATAAAAACCATCTCATTTAGTTCTCACATGAGCCCTTTTATTTGTTTCAATTTTTAAAAAGTTAAAGACAATTTTTTAGAGCAGTTTTAGTTTCCCATCAGTTTCACATACTCTGATATACTCTCTGCGCCCACACATGCAGAGCTGCCCCCATTATCCCCAGAATGATGCATTTGTTACAACGGATTCACCTACAACGACACACCATAGACATACAAAATCCATAATTTACATTAGGATTTACACTTGCTGTTGCACGTTCTATGGACCTGGACAAATGTATAACCACATGTATCTACCATAGTATCATACAGAGTATTTTCACTGCATTAAATATCATCTGTGCTCCCTCCAGTCATCACTCCTTCTACCCCAACCCCTAGCAACCACTGATCTTTTTAATGTTTCCATGGTTTTGTTTTATTTCTTTTTCATAGAAGAAGAACTTAACAGTTTAAGACGCTTGACTTATCAAGGATGTGGCAAAGACACTATAGTGTATTTGAAACTGTTTGAGTTATTACAATTATTTTGTTTCAACTTAACATCTTTCCCTAGGGTGTCAGACAGATGCAGACCCTGATGCTTGCTCTCAAGATTGGTTTCCCTTAGCTGGTAGCAAATCCTGGCTTTGCCAAGTTTGTATCCCAGTTCTGTCTCAGTATTGACTTTCCTCCTGTATCCCTGGTGTTGGCAGGTTTAAGAAAGGTTAAAGTAAACTCTAACTTTGACACAAACTTCAATGTCTACACTGGCCAGGTGGATAGAATTAGGCCAATGTGTAACATTAGGAAGTAGTGGGAACTGTTTCAAACAGAAAACACACACTTCATCTAAAAGGGGCATCTGGCTACTAAGCTCCAATTATTTGTTGCCATAGGAAAAAGTAAATGCTGTTGGTGAAGCTTAAGCTTGAGTTATATATATATATGTGTGTGTGTGTGTGTGTGTATATATATATATGTGTGTGTGTATATATATGTGTATATATGCATTTATTTTTAAGACATGCAATCCAAATAAAATTCATTTGCACATTCATAAGCTTCTGGGTTTTAAGCTCTGAATTTGAGAAGTTGAGTGTGAAAATATGTGAAGAGCAGAGTGGAGTCAGCTAAAATTAGTTCAAACTCTTGATATGGCAAGTGTCCCTTTGTGCTTATCATATAAAGAGGGAAATCACTTATTCATGGTCCCACAGCAGGTCAGTGCACCACTGGAACTCCAACTCAATTTCACAGCGCTCAGACCAGTGGCCCTGCTGAAGTACTCTGCCATCCCACTCACAGCTTGGGCAGGTACATAAGACTGACAAGAAATAGCTTTCTCCACTGCTGATTGGATTTGGAGGTTGAAGAGGGCAGGATAAGAAAAGGATTGGATTTAGAGGGATTATATGATTGACTCAACTTAATATTTCTTAAGCTACTGTGTAATTGAAATTATCTTAATATGTTCTCTTCTTCACAGAGACTCAGTCTTTGAGGGCCATCATCATTCCTGTACAAATGAAAAAAAATTCTGTATTGCTTAAGGTAGGAAAGAAAAATCTACTAGCTCTTATACTCTACAATGCTAAAGTGTCATATTGTACAGAAAACTTTTTATTCACACAAATTCCAATGCAGATGTCTCTGGTTCGTTGGCTGTCCTGGAGGGACTCCCTGAAGAATGGTCGGGGGTCCAGACTGCTTCCAGCCTGGGACAGTCATCCTCACATGTCACTAGGAAAGAGAGAGACTCACACCTGGGAGATGCTTTATATGGGGTCAGCGTGGGAAAAGAGTACATCATTTCTCTCACACTCCGTTTTCCAGACCTGGTCAGATGGCCCACCCTGACACACAAGGTGGTGGCAAATATGTTTTCTATGTTTCCAGAAATGTGAAGGAATGAATTGGTTAAGATGTAATATTATTTCTACAAGGAAAAAAAATAACAGAAACAAAAATAGAAAGGCAAATATTCTGCAAATGATTTTTCCCATTGGAAACTTGATTATGGTTCAATTATAAGGATCAAGTTTTGTGGCTGGAAACAGAATTATTACATCTAACGTAAACCATGCTTAGAGGCAGGTAAAATGCAGGAGGATGAGGATGAGGATGTAGATGGCTTCTTGCCTGCCAGCTGACTTCCAGAAAGACATTCACAAGCATGGTGGGCCTGAGATTCCTGGGTGATTTTTTGGAGGTTAATTCTCAGTGGAAACATTGTAAAATCTGAAGGGCCAGCCAATCAGAAGCCCTCTCTGATTCTGTCTTGGCCTCTTTTAGAGAGTAGGGTGTGGAAAAAGTTGGCCATTTTTGGAGAATGGAACAGTCTCTACCTGCCTGGCATTCTTGCCTTATAAAGGCATTGTACTTTCCCATACACTGGGAGGCTTGGGTTTTTTTAATGATTATAGAAATTTTTCACCACGAATTTTTGGAAATAAATATTGTTGTTTCTTATGAGGTTGAGAGAGAAAAAATTAGTTAAGAATCAAGGGAAATAAAATGCCCTGTGTGCAAATACAATGACTATAGCCAGAGGGAAAACATCAGACATAGAGTTGTCTTTAAGAATAAAAACACTAAGCAGACTTGTACAAGAATATCACATTTGCAATTAATATGCAGATGAAGTCTCAAGGCTCCAGACAGCCTGTGAAACGAATTGCTTCCTACAAAGGTGAAGCATCCATAATTTCGCTCATCCTTAGGAATAGTAGGCTGAATTTACTGTGATCCATTTGCATCAGGGCATTGGCCTGCAGTGAACATTTCTCTTCATATCTTAGTTTCCAGGTGCCTGGGCAGAGATTCTTTCAATGGTAGTCACTATTCCAGTGCTGATAATTCTAAAATTCAGAATCAAGCATCTTATAGCCTGTATTAATCTGCTATGGCCGCTCTAACAAGTACCAAAGATCGTGTGGCTAAAACAACAGAAATTCATTCACTCACAATTTTTAGAATCTTAGTTTAAGGTGCTGGCAGGGTCGGCTACTTCTGAGGCCTCTCTTTTTGGCTTGCAGATGGCCATCTTTTTCCAGTGTCTTCATATGACCTTCTCTCTGTAGCAGCCACACTTCCTTGTTTTATAAGGACACGAGTCCCATTAGATTAGGGTTCACTCATATGCCTTCATTTTGATTTAACTACTTCTTTAAAGACCCTGTCTCCAAACAAGGCCACATTTGGAGGCCCTGGGGGTGCGGACTTCAACGTACAAATTTTGAGAGGACACAATTCAGCCTGTAACAAAACCCCATTTTCTGAACTGCCGGCAAGGTTCTATGAGACATCCCTAAATATTCTGGAAGGACAGAAGTTAAAAGTCAAACAAGAAGCTGCGAATATGTTATTTTCTTCTACATACAATGCCTAAGCTATTCCCTTGGATTCTTCAGCCCCCAAAGAAAAGGCATTCTCTTCTGGCACAAATGAATTGGAGTTTGGTTTCCTATTACTTGCTATGCAAAGAACTCTTAAACACCATATTCATAGAGTCCCTTCTCCAACACATTCCTTCTCATTGACAAGGACATCTCCTCTGTACTTTCTTCAACCTAAGCACTACTGTCCTACCTCCTGGTTTTACCATGGATGTCTAATGCTCCTCTCCCTCTTGAAGGTTCTTTTTCACTCTGATCTTCTGAATTTACCTCCCTAGGATCTCCTTTCTACTTGCTTAGAGCAAAGATGATGTTGTTATAGAAACCTTTCCTTATTAACATCAATTGGAGATGACTTGGGAAAAGAAGTTAGGGGCCTTAGGGGCTGCTAAGAAGGCAACATACAATATTATTATTTGTACACACACACACACGTGCATGCGCGCGCGCACACACACACACAGAGAAAGTTATCTTCCAAAATTCTGTTCAAAGTTAATCTTCCCTTAGAAACCTTTCAAGTGTAATCCCATGTCTAATGACCAAATCATGTCACACGAAATCACCACTTAGTAGTGATGCGTTTGGCATAATATGACCTGAAAGTCAAATAGGCAACCATTCATACTGCTCTCTACTCCTTTTCCACCCTGTTTTCTCACTTCATCCTCCTTATCCTCTTAAATACCATATTGGCTCTTTCTATAAGCATGAAGAAGGATATTAGATGAAGGTATATCATCCTTATAGCTCATTCTGAGCAGCTGTCTTCCTATTTATATTCTACAAGTATCTTAAAACCCCAAACGATGAGACCATACTGTCAAAAATTATTCTAGATATATTCATCTTAGATCTTTTTTTTTTTTTTTTTTTTTTTTGAGACAGGATCTCACTCATTTCACCCAATGTCAAGGTCATGGCTCACTGCAGCCTCGACCTCCAGAGCTCAGGTGATCCTCCCACTGCAGCCACCCAAGTAGCTAAGACTACAGGTGTGTGCCACCATGCTAGGCTAATTTTTTATATTTTCTGTAGAGATAGGGTTTTGCCAGGTTACCCAGACTAGTGTTGAACTCCTGGTCTAAAGCTATCCTCCTCACTTGGCCTTCCAAAATGCTGGGATTACAGGTATGAATCACCATGGCCAGCCTCAATTTAGATCTTATCCAACTCCCCTTTTTGTGTGTGTATGTGGGAAATAAGGTCCAAAGATTGATAAGAGATTGATGAATATCTGGAAGTAATTTCCTGGCAGAGATCAACTTGAGTGCAGGTCATTAGATACCCAGGTAGGTGGTCTCTCTACTGATTTCCTTGGACACAATATGACATTTCTGATTCAAAGCAGCCGGTCTTTCCTTGGAATGATCAGGAATGCCCAGTGTGACATGTCTTCTTAAATCAAAGGCAACATTGGATATCAACAGGGATATAGAGAAGAGAGACAAATTAAGTTTCCTGAGGTCAAGGCCTGAAGATATCTGTAAGTTTAGTTTCATCAGCACTTCACCGTGATATGTTAGGGCAACTGACAGGAGCCAGGGATAATAAAAGGAAATAAAATTTAATCTGATAAATGAGCAAAGACTCAAGCAGGACCCTGGAGCTTAAACAGAAAGGACCAAGAAGCCAGAAGAGCTTTACTTACAGGTAGAATCAAGAGGTTCTTACACTTTGTGATTTGGAAAGCAGCAGAAAATTCCCCATCCCCCAAATATTTTCCTAATAATCTAACCATTGTGACTAAAATTCTATTTTTTGTGCATCATTTGTTTGGATTTCAAAGCCTTCTCTGTTTTAAGAGGCCTTTATTGAAATGGAAACAGTCGTGGGAGAGACAACACCACTTTATGAAATAATCTGTCTGCTATGGAATGAATTGCATCCCCCAAAACATATATTGAAGCTCTAACCTCCCATGTGATTACATTTGGAGATAGGACTTTTTTGATAGTAATTAAACTTCAATGACGTTATAAAGGTGGGGCTCTAATGTGATATGACTGGTGCCCTTGTAAGAAGAGGAAGAGACACCAGAACTCTCTCTTTCTGTCTCTCAACTCACTGTCTCTGCATGTGCTCAGAAGAAAGACCATGTGAGAACAGAGAGAAGGCAGCCATCTGAAAACTAGGAGGAGAGGTCTCACCAGAAAGCAACCCAGATGGTGTCTTCATCTTGGGCTTCCAGCCTCCAGACTGTGAGAAAATAAATTTCCATCGTTTAAGCCGCCTAATCTAAGACATTGTGTTATGGCAGACTGAGCTGACTAATGCACAGTTTAACTGGAACAACTATAAAAGTCCGCTCTGAATACCTCCTCTGCATTTTCCTTAGTCATACAACAACACCTTCCTCACTTTGTTCTCAGTGTTATCTCCACTCTACATGAGCTTTCACCTGCTCCTTTCTGACAGGTGCTTCTGTTTTCTTGTTTGGAACTTGTTGCTACCTTTTGCCTGAGATGTGTAGTCTTTGTTTTCCTGATTTTTGACCCTCACGTCCCTCAAATGTTAGCTCATTCCCCTTAAGTCTTCTTGATCCATAGTGCCACTTTTTGGATCCTAAATAGTTACTTTAACATTAATTATAGAAATACTATTTCTACAACCACTATCTGATGGCTACTACTCCTTCCATTTAAGAATGTAGCATGTGAAAGCCAGTTTTCCTATGTGAGTTCCTACATGAGCTTCCTTGCTCCCCAAGGTATACTTACTCTGTTCTCCAGACGAAGACACAGGATGAGAGGTTAATTTATGTGAGGTCACCCCCTCAGTCCATCAGTAAGCAGTAGGGTTGGTGTCCAAACCCAGGTTGGACTGACTCTGAAGCCAACATTATTTCTTGCCTCCTGTCCCTGGCTTTGCTGGCAGATGAGGCAAATCCATCCCAGGCATCTGTGAAGAAGTTTCAGGCAGTACTGTGGCATAGAGCACCCAGCATCTGGTCCTTCCTTGTCTCCTAATAATGTTTAGGAAAATCTTCCATGAGAATAACCTGGTACCACCAAGAATGCAACTCTCAGAAATTGTTCAGTTTAGTCAAGTTAAACAAAGGTGAAGTTATTGAAGGGCAGGCTGTTTTTAAGAATCCAAATGGTTAGCAGGCCCTCATTTTCAGCAAGCTTAAGATTAAGGGCAAATTGCAAGGCATATTTTACATGCCCCATTAAACTGGTGGGATTAAGTGTGCACAAAAAGTAATTGCCTTTTGATGTGAATAAAGCACAAAAAGCTCAGACAGAGGAAGCATGCCCCTTAATTTATAGTCCTATAGGAGTCTTTTTCTGCAATTATCATCTTAACATTGGAAAGCTTAATATACAGTAATGCTAAAAGGTACACAGCAGAAAAGTCTGCGTCTTCTAACTCTTTGAGGTGAAGCTATTGTCCCTTGCAGTCAGACTCTGCACTTTCTCCATAGAGCTGACAGAGTTCACAACAAGGACCCTCAGCAAACCCTGTTGGGGTCAGATGCCTACTGATATCTCTCAAGAGTAGAGGGAGAAGGCCCCCAGGACTGCTTTCATGGCACCCTCCCCAACACCTTCTGAAAGGCCATCCAGGCTTTTCTCTGAGCAGATGCAACTAATCAGATCCATAGATGCCAATGCTTCAATTACTTGGAAATCATAGTATTAAATCAGTCTTGTGAAGGATTGAATACTTGGATTTCTTTCCCAAGGTATTAATAATTTGAATTTGCTCAGAAAGATCCTACGGGATTAATGTAAAGAGATGATAATAGCCCAAAGACTCCTTTAAAAAGAAATAACCCCTGGAACATTTTAAATTGCAGTAAAAATTATGTAAGATAGTTCTTTGAGAAAGAATCTGAAGAAAAAGATACTGAGTCAACAAGTTTTCACCAGAGTGGTATCTGTGTTTCAATCACTGTTATTAAAATTGTCTCTGTCCTTCATAAAACTACAGTTGAAGTTATTAGCCATTATGTTGTTGGATGTTCTTTATTCAGTAATGGGATAATAAGTTATTGTTTAAGTTTGCCTTCTTCTCTCCCTACCCCTTCCCCAATGGGTTGTTTAACTGTATTTCTTTTTTTTCCCTTTTGACTATAATAATCAAAAGATAAAATACATATTTATAGCCCAAGGGTTTCAACATACTCAATTCTGAAGTTTAAAAAACCCACTTCTGTCTGATGCACTCTGTTCTTTCTCATTCTTAAATGCCTTGTCTTGTACTGTGCTCTAATCTATACACTGTCACAATTCCTTTAAGAAGTCAACAGGGTACAAAACTTAAACTTAATTTGTTGCTAAGACTCTATTCAGCAGCAGGAGTCATGGAAATATAAGGCTTGAAATGGGCTTGAAAGGTCACCTAATCTAACCCCCATCAGAACTTTGAATTCCCTAGAGGCATCACTGCCATGTGCCTGCCTCTCTTTTGTCTGAACAGTCCATGCCTCTCCCCACCTGAGGCCCCATTCTGCTTTGAGTTTCAGTTGGTTGTTTATTGTCTATCTTGTACGCTGCTTGTTGGTGAAGACCATAACTCAATTGCACCTTATCTATTAGGACCTATCCAGCCTTAATGATTGTTTATTGACTTGAGTCAAATGGCAAGTGTCTAGGCCAAGTCAAATAATAGTATTTGAATTATTTATCATTGTTAATTTTGATAGGCAGAATACTACCTCCTCAATGATGTGCACATCCTAATTTCCAGAACCTGGGAATATATTATTTTACATGGCAAAAGGGACTTTGCAGAAGAGATTAAATTAAGGATCTTGAGATTTGTGAGATTATCATGGATTATCACAATGGGCTCAATTTAATTGCAATGGTCTTTATAAGTAGGAGACCAGAGGGTCAGTGTAAGAGAGAAGATGTGATAATGGAAGCAGAGGTCAAAGAAAAGATGTTTGAAGATGCTGTGATGCTGAGTTTGAAGATGGAAAGGGGCTCTGAGAAAGGAACACTAGTAGCCTTTTGAAGCTAGAAAAGGAAAGGAACTGGATTTCCCCCTAGAACTTCCAGAAAGAACATAGCTCAGCCAAAACATTTTTTAAAAGCCTATTATGGAAATATGACCTCTAGAATAGCAAAATAATACATTTGTTTTGTTTGAAGCCATTAAAACTGTGTTAATTTGTTACAGTGGCATTAAGAAACTGGCAAAGGAATCTTGACCAGCTAGAGGTAATCATTTTTAACCTTGGCCTCTGATATGGTTGGGTTTATGTCCCCACCTGAATCTCATCTTGTATTGTAATCCCCAGATGTTGAGGGAGAGACCTAATGGCAGGTGACTGGATCATGGGGGCAGTTTTCCCCATGCTGTTATGGTGATAGTGCGTGAGTTTTATAAGGGGCTCTTCCTCCTTTCCTTCCTACATACACTCTCTCTCTCACCTGCTGCCATGTAAGACATGCCTTCTTCTCTTCTTCTGCCACAATTGTAAGTTTCCTGAAGCCTCCCAAGCCATAGGAAACTGTGAGTAAATTAAATCTCTTTTCTTTATAAATCACCCAGTCTTGGGCAGTTCTTTATAGCAGTGTGAGAATGGACTAATACAGGTTCTCTATAGGGTCCTGGAAGGAAAGAAGAAATGAAGGATATAGAACAAAATTTGTACCGACCAGAGGCATAGAGTAGAACATTTTTAGTCTATCTTTATAAGTTTCTCAATTAATATTGTTTTTTAGTATTTGCCTTTTTCTTAACTGAAAAATTACATGTATTAAAAAGTTTCAGAGTGATGCAGAAGACCGGGTGATATCTGCATTTCCAACTGAGGTACCGGGTTCATCTCACAGTGGCTTGTCGGACAGTGGGTGCTCAACAGTGGGTGCAGCCCAACGAGAGTGAGCTGAAGCAGGGTGAGGCGTTGCCTCACCTGGGAAGTGCAAGGGGTCAGGGAATTGCCTTTCCTAGCCAAGGGAAGCTGTGACAGAGGGCACCTGGAAAATCAGGTCACTCCCACCCTAATACTGTGCTTTTCCAATGGTCTTAGGAAATGGCACACCAGGAGATTATATCCTGCACCTGGCTCAGAGGGTCCCACACCCACGGAGCCCCTCTCATTGCTAGCACAGCAGTCTGAGATGGAACTGCAAGGCAGCAGTGGGGCTGAGGGAGGGGTGCCTTCCATTGCTGAGGATTGAGTAGGTAAACAAGGCAGCAGCCCTGAAGCTTAAACTGGGTGGAGCCCACCGCAGCTCAAGGAGGCCAGCATGCCTCTGTAGACTCCACCTCTGGGAGCAGGGCATAGCCGAACAAAAGGCAGCAGAAACCTCTGCAGACTTAAATGTCCCTGTCTGACAGCTTTGAAGAGGGTAGTGGTTCTCCCAGCACGGAGTTTCAGATCAGAGAACGGACAGATTGCTTCCTCAAGTGGGTTCCTGACTCCCAAGTAGTCTAACTGGGAGGCACCCCCCAGTAGGGGTAGGCAGACACCTCACACAGCCAAGTACCCCTCTGAGACAAAACTTCCATAAGAACGATCAGGTAGCAACTTTTGCTGTTCAGCAATATTTGCTGTTCTGCAGCCGCTACTGCTGACACCCAGGCAAACAGGGTGTGGAGTGGACCTCCAGCAAACTCCAACAGACCTGCAACTGAGGGTCTTGACTGTTAGATGAAAAACTAACAAACAGAAAGGACATCCACACCAAAACACCATCTGTACGTCACCATCATCAAAGACCAAAGGTAGATAAAACCACAAAGATGGGGAAAAAACAGAGCAGAAAAGCTGAAAATTCTAAAAATCAGAGTGCTTCTCCGACTCCAAAGGAATGCAGCTCCTTGCCAGCAATGGAACACAGCTGGACAGAGAATGACTTTGATGAGTTGAGAGAAGAAGGCTTCAGACGATCAATCTTCTCCAAGCTAAAGGAGGAAGTTTCAACCCGTTTCAAAGAAGCTAAAAACCTTGAAAAAAGATTAGATAAATGGCTAACTAGAATAACCAGCATAGAGAAGTCCTTAAATGACCTGATGGAGCCGAAAACTATGGCACAAGAACTACATGATGCATGCACAAGCTTCAGTAACCAATTCGATCAACTGGAAGAAAGGGTATCAGTGATTGAAGATCAAATCAATGAAATGAAGCAAGAAGAGAAGTTTAGAGAAAAAAGAGTAAAAAGAATGAACAAAGCCTCGAAGAAATATGGAACTATGTGAAAAGACCAAATCCATGTCTGATTGGTGTACCTGAAAGTGATGGGGAGAATAGAACCAAGTTGGAAAACACTCTACGGGATATTATCCAGGAGAACTTACCCAACCTAGCAAGGCGGGCTGACATTCAAATTCAGAAAATACAAAGAATGCCACAAAGATACTCCTCGAGAAGAGCAACTCCAAGACACATAATTATCAGATTCACCAAAATTGAAATGTAGGAAAAAATGTTAAAGGCAGCCAGAGAGAAAGGTCAAGTTACCCACAAAAGGAAGCCCATCAGACTAACAGTGGATTTCCCAGCAGAAACTCTCCAAGCCAGAAGAGAGTGGGGGCCAATATTCAACATTCTTAAATAAAATGATTTTCAAGCCAGGATTTCATATCCAGCCAAACTAAGCTTCATAAGTGAAGGAGAAATAAAATCCTTTACAGACAAGCAAATACTGACAGATTTTGTCACCACCAGGCCTGCCCTGCAAGAGCTCCTAAAGGAAGCATTAAACATGGAAAGGAACAACCGGTAACAGCTACCTCAAAAATGTGCCAAATTGTAAAGACCATCGATGCTAGGAAGAAACTGCATCAACTAAAGAGCAAAATAACCGGCTAACATCATAATGACAAGATCAAGTTCACACATAACAATATTAACCTTCAATGTAAATGGCCTAGGTGCTCCAATTAAAAGACACACACTGGAAAACTGGATAAAGAGTCAAGGCTTATCAGTGTGCTGTATTCAGGATATGCATCTCATGTGCAGAGAGACATAGGGCTCAAAATAAAGGGATGGAGGAAGATCCACCAAGCAAATGGAAAACAAAAAAGGCAGGGGTTGCAATCCTATTATCTGATAAAATAGACTTTAAACCAACAAAGATCAAAAGAGACAAAGAAGGCCATTACATAATGGTAAAGGGATCAATTCAAAAAGAAGAGCTAACTATCCTAAATATATATGCTCCCAATATAGGAGCACCCAGATTCATAAAGGAAGTTCTTAGAGAACTACACAGAGACTTAGACTCCCACACAATAATAATGGGAGACTTTAACACCCCACTGTCAACATTAGACAGATCAACAAGACAACAGAAAGTTAACAAGGATATCCAGGAATTGAACTCAGCTCTGCACCAAGCAGACCAAATAGACATCTACAGAACGCTCCACCCCAAATCAATAGAATATACGTTCTTCTCAGCACCACATAGCACTTATTCCAAAATTGACCATATAGTGGGAAGTAAAGCACTCCTCAGCAAATGTACAAGAACAGAAATTATAACAAACTGTCTCTCAGACCACAGTGCAATCAAACTACAACTCAGGACTAAGAAACTCAATCAAAACCACTCAACTACATAGAAACTGAACAACCTGCTCCTGAATGACTACTGGATACATAATGAAATGAAGGCAGACATAAAGATGTTCTTTGAAACCAATGAGAACAAAGACACAACATACCAGAATCTCTGGGACACATTTAAAGCAGTGTGTAGAGGGAAATTTATAGCACTAAATGCCCACAAGAGGGAGCAGGAAAGATCTAAAATTGACACCCTAACATCACAATTAAAAGAACTAGAGAAGCAAGAGCAAACACATTTCAAAAGCTAGCAGAAGGCAAGGAATAACTAAGATCAGAGCAGAACTGAAGGAGATAGAGACACAAAAACCCTTCAAAAAAATCAATGAATGCAGGAGCTGGTTTTTTGAAAAGATCAACAAAATTGACAGACTGCTAGCAAGACTATTAAAGAAGAAAAGAGAATAAACAAATAGATGCAATAAAAAATGATAAAGGTAATATCACCAGTGATCCCACAGAAATACAAACTAACATCAGAGAATACTATAAACACCTCTACGCAGATAAACTAGAAAATCTAGAAGAAACGGATACCTTCCTGGACACATATACCCTCCCAAGACTAAATCAGGAAGAAGTTGAATCCCTGAACAGACCAAGAACGGGCTCTGAAATCGAGGCAATAATTAATAGCCTACCAACCAAAAAAAGTCCAGGACCAGATGGATTTACAGCCGAATTCCACCAGAGGTACAAGGAAGAGCTGGTACCATTCCTTCTGAAACTAATCCAATCAATAGAAAAAGAGGAAATCCTCCCTAACTCATTTTATGAGGCCAGCATCATCCTGATACCAAAGCTTGGCAGAAACACAACAAAAAAGAGAATTTTAGACCAATATCCCTGATGAACATTGATGCAAATATCCTCAATAAAATACTGGCAAACCGAATCCAGCAGCACATGAAAATCTTATCCACTGTGATCAAGTGGGCTTCATCCCTGGGATGCAAGGCTGGTTCAACATATGCAAATCAATAAATGTAATCCAGCATATAAACAGAACCAAAGACAAAAACCACATGATTTTCTCAATAGATGCAGAAAAGGCCTTTGACAAAATTCAACAGCCCTTCATGGTAAAAACTCTCAATAAATTAGGTATTGATGGGACGTATCTCAAAATAATAAGAGCTATTTATGACAAACCCACAGCCAATATCATACTGAATGGACAAAAACTGAAAGTATTCCCTTTGAAAACTGGCATAAGACAGGGATGCCCTCTCTCATCACTCCTATTCAACATAGTGTTGGAAGTTCTGGCCAGGGCAATCAGGCAGGAGAAAGAAATAAAGAGTATTCAATTAGGAAAAGAAGAAGTCAAATTGTCCCTGTTTGCAGATGACATGATTGTATATTTAGAAAACTGCATCATCTCAGCCCAAAATCTCCTTAAGTTGATAAGCAACTTCAGCAAAGTCTCAGGATACAAAATCAATGTGCAAAAAGCACAAGCAGTCCTATACATCAATAACAGACAAACAGAGAGCCAAATCATGAGTGAGTGAACTCCCATTCACAATTTCTTCAAAGAGAATAAAATACCTAGGAATCCAACTTACAAGGGATGTGAGGGACCTCTTCAAGGAGAACTGCAAACCACTGCTCAGTGAAATAAAAGAGGACACACAAAAAATGGAAGAACATTCCAGGCTCATGGATTGGAAGAATCAATATCATAAAAATGGCCATACTGCCCAAGGCAATTTATAGATTCAGTGCCATCCCCATCAAGCTACCAATGACTTTCTTCACAGAATTGGAAAAAACTAAAGTTCATATGGAACCAAAAAAGAGCTTGCATTGCCAAGACAATCCTAAGCCAAAAGAACAAAGCTGGAGGCATCACGCTACCTGACTTCAAACTGTACTATAAGGCTACAGTAACCAAAATGGCATGGTACTGGTACCAAAACAGAGATATAGACCAATAGAACAGAACAGAGCCCTCAGAAATAATACCACACATCTACAACCATCTAAACTTTGACAAACCTGAAAAAACAAGAAATGGGGAAAGGATTCCCTATTTAATAAATGGTGATGGGAAAACTGGCTAGCCATATGTAGAAAGCTGAAACTGGTTCCCTTCCTTACTCCTTATACAAAAATTAATTCAAGATTGATTAAAGACTTAAATGTTAGGCCTAAAACCATCAAAACCCTAGAAGAAAACCTAGGCAATACCATTCAGGACGTACGCATGGGCAGGGACTTCATGTCTAAAACACCAAAAGCAATGGCAACAAAAGCCAAAATTGACAAATGGGATCTAATTAAACTAAAGAGCTTCTGCACAACAAAAACAAAATAAACAAACAAACAAAGAAAACTACCATCAGAATGAACAGGCAACCTACAGAATGGGAGAAAATTTTTGTAATCTACTCATCTGACAAAGGGCTAATATGCAGAATCTACAAAGAACTCAAACAAATTTATAAGAAAAAAAAAAAACCCATCAAAAAGTGGGTGAAGGATATGAACAGACACTTCTCAAAAGAAGACATTTATGCAGCCAACAGACACATGAAAAAATGCTCATCATCACTGGTCATCAGAGAAATGCAAATCAAAACCACAATGAGATACCATCTCACACCAGTAGAATGGTAATCATTCAAAAGTCAGGGAACAACAGGTGCTGGAGAGTGATGTGGAGAAATAGGAACTCTTTTACACTGTTGGTGGGACTTTAAACTAGTTCAACCATTGTGGAAGACAATGTGGCGATTCCTCATGGATCTAGAACTAGAAATACCACTTGACCCAGCCATCCCATTAGTGGGTGTATACCCAAAGGATTATAAATCATGCTGCTATAAAGACACATGCACACGTATATTTATTGCGGCACTATTCACAATAGCAAAGACTTGGAACCAACCCAAATGTCCATCAGTGATAGACTGGATTAAGAAAATGTGGCACATATACACCATGGAATACTACGAAGCCATAAAAAAGGATGAGTTCATGTCGTTTGTAGGGACATGGATGAAGCTGGAAACCATCATTCTCAGCAAACTATCGAAAGGACAAAAAAACAAAGACCACATGTTCTCACTCATAGGTGGGAATTGAACAATGGAAACACTTGGACACCAGAAGGGGAACATCACACACCAGGGCCTGTTGAAGGGTGGGAGGAGCGGGGAGGGATAGCATTAGGAGATGTACCTAATATAAATGACGAGTTGATGGGTGCAGCACACCAACATGGCACATGTATACATATGTATCAAACCTGCACGTTGTGCATATGTACCCTAGAACTTAAAGTATAAGAATAGCAAAAAAGGCCGGGCGCGGTGGCTCAAGCCTGTAATCCCAGCACTTTGGGAGGCCGAGACGGGCGGATCACGAGGTCAGGAGATCGAGACCATCCTGGCTAACACGGTGAAACCCCGTCTCTACTAAAAAAAAATACAAAAACTAGCCGGGCGAGGTGGCGGGCGCCTGTAGTCCCAGCTACTCGGGAGGCTGAGGCAGGAGAATGGCGTGAACCCAGGAGGCGGAGCTTGCAGTGAGCTGAGATCCGGCCACTGCACTCCAGCCTGGGCGACAGAGCGAGACTCCGTCTCAAAAAAAAAAAAACAAAAAACAAAAAAAGAATAGCAAAAAAATAAAGACAAAAAGAAAAAGAAAAAAGAAAAAGTTTCAGGTATTTGAGGATTCTAAGTCACACTAGATTTTAGTGATATTTTTCTCTTTGAAGCTTCTTAGTGTATGTATATGTACTTATATATATAGCTAATGTTAGACATGAAAAGCTGAGTATGTATAAAACATTTCAAATTTCTAAGACTGAAAGAAAAAATGAGCATTGTTTTCAAGATTCTAATTAGTAGTAGTATGTCATTTCCCACCTGAGAATATAAATGTAAGATATATGTTGTCAGCTGGAAGATGGGGGTATAAAAATAATTGCCTCAGAAAAAGTTGTTTTCTATGTTTCAAAATATATCAATTCACAAAATTAATTGCACTTATATGATACAGTATTTCACAAAGTCAATTAAATATTGAGCAGAGCTCCTTACAAATGGTGGGGGGTGGGGTGGCCTCTGCTGAATATGACAACTCTGATCTGATCACTAACATCTGAATCTGATTAAACTGAGATTTTATATTTCCATCAGTCCTATCCGGAAAGGAAATGGGGAGCATGAAATAGCTAGAAGTCTTGTTCATGATTCAAGCCAGACTTGTGATGAGGCTTGTTCACTTTAATACCATCTTTGAAGAAGAGACTATAAGGAAAAGACATTTGTGAGATTTATGGTTTAAATAATTTAATGGGATGGCTTTGCTTCAGTGATCAAGAAATGCAACTTAAACCTATAATGACCCATAAGGTAGGCAAGGGTTTGAGAGGTGCAAAAAAAAATGATCCACAGGGATGTGAAGTGATGGGTCTAAGATATTTCGCTGTTCTGAGAGGCAGTGACCAGAAACCAGCTCCCCTGCTACTTGTCCTTTCTGTCACATCATGCTGCCTTGAAAGGAAGAAATCTGTGAAGCTCAGAATATCAAAAAGCTGATTCTCACAAGTCAAAAGAAGGCACATATTGGAGAGAAAACATTGGAGGAAGAAGAAAAATTACACACTATTTTACTTTCTGGTGCTTCCCTCCATAAACCTTTGGCTATAGGCAGAACATTCTCTTCCACATTTTGTGAACCTGCTCTTCTTGTTTCCTCTCCGCTGTCCCTGCCTTGAATGCTCCAACACTGTGTCTGCCAGACCAGATTGTCCCAGCTTCTAAAGACTAGTCCAGGTTAAATATTCTCTAGGAAGTGTTCACAACTCAATCCCTTCTCTAATTTTCTATTGAGTCTATGCTTTGGATCACACAGTTTGGAATTGTTGTAGCTAATTTGGGAAACCTGTGCAATCATTGTTTGAAGTATCCCTGCCCAGAGTCCATATAAGTGGAAACATAAGTAATCACAGGATCCCAGTTAGATTTCTTTTCCAGGAAGTTGGCCTGGGAGGCTAGCATTGAACTCAATCAGTGGTAGGGGTTTTAAACAAAAAATGCATAGATTTGATGTTGACTCAACCATATATGTCTAAGAACAAGATAAATTGTGGGATGAAAGAGAGATTGAAAACATTTTGAAGACAAAAATTAGATACAAAAATCAGTAAGAGAGAAGCAATCTGAGAAGTGAAGTTGAAGTGAGAGAGATGAGGAATGACTCTCAATTATTGGTTTTCCAGTGCCTAGTTCAGTCTCTGAAGATCTTGGCTACCTATCCTGCCCTTGGATGAATCTTTGCCATCAAACAAATTGAGTTTGCATCCCAGCTCCACTGTTCCTTATCTGTATAAACTGTTCCTTATCTGTGTAATTACTTAGTAATTATAGGGCTCAGTTTTCTCATCTATAGGATGGTGATATTAATAGAATATATATATCATAATGTGCTTATTAGGATTATATGAGAATGTAAATTAAAATGCGTAGCACAGTGTGTGACTCATATTAAGCACTAAAAATCATTAGTGCTGATCTCTTGATATTTTTATTATGATTCTTATCCACCTCTTTTCTGTGAATTTCTCTTTTATTGGTGGTGGCTTGTAGATTTCCTTGCAAGCAAAAAAAAAAAAAAAAAAAAAAAAAAAAATTGAAGAAATGTTTCCTTGTACTGATCTCTAATTGTTATACCTGTTAGAGTTCCTCTACAAGTCCTTCAGTGGGAGACACAGTGCTTTCTAATTCCCTCAAAACCCTAAAAAAAAGTCTGACCTAGAAATTGGGTCATAGTAGGCACCAAGTGAATCATTAGTGAAGCCCTGTGAATTTCTCAGTTATGTACCTTGCTTATTTTCCAACACTGGTGCAATCCAATTCTTATTGCTTTGGCCCTTACGTCTCAGATTCCCACAGATAATTACCATAAACTGACGTAGATTCCCTGCCTTACCAACTCTATTGTTGTTAAAGGCCTTAGCTTTAAGCCAGGTTCTCTAAGTTTGGACTTAGGATCTAGGTAGTGCCTCCCACAGGCTCCCTTACCTAGAGTACCTCTTTGCTCTTCAACATACTTTTATTTTTTAAATAGTTTTCAATTTGGCCTTTAATTCGATAAGCATTCACTGAGTCTCCACTACAGTCTCAAAATCATTTAAAATTAAATCTTTCAGATAACTACTTCTTTTTTAAAAAAATAATTGAATTTATGTTTTATTTCCATACGTTTTTGGAGAACAGATGGTGTTTGAATACATGAATAAGTTCTTTAGTGGTGATTTGTGAGATTTTGGTGCACCCATCACCCAGGCACACATTGTACCCAATTTGCATCATTTATCCCTCACTCCTCTCCCCCACTTCCCCCGCAAGTCTTCAGAGTCCATTGTATCATTCTAATGCTTTTGCATTTTCATGGCTTAGCTTCCACTTATGAGTGAGAACACATAATGTTTGGTTTTCCATTCTTGAGTTACTTCACATTTGGAGAATAATAGTCTCCAATTCCATCCAGGTTGCTGCGAATGCCATTATTTCCTTTTTGTGGCTGAATAGTATTCTATGGTATATACATGACAATTCCTTTATCCACACCTTGATTAATGAGCATTTGGGCTGGTTCCATATTTTTGCAATTGTGAATTGTGCTGCTATAAACATAAGTATGCAAGTATCTTTTTTGTGTACTGACTTCTTTTCCTCTGGGTAGATACCCAGTAGTGGGATTGCTGAATCAGGAAATATACAACCTCCCAGATTAAACCAGGAAGAATTAGAAATCCTGAAAAGACCAATAACAAATAGCGAGATTGAAATAGAAATTTTAAAAATTACCAACAAAAAAGTCCAGGACCAGATGGATTCACAACTGAATTCTATCAGACATTCAAAGAAGAATTGATACCAACCCTATTGACACTATTCTGCAAGATAGAGAAAGAGGGAATCCTCCCTAAGTCATTCCGTGAAGCCAGTATCACCTTAATACCAAAACCAAGAAAGAACATAACAACAACAACAACAACAAAAAAAAAAACTACAGACCAATATCTCTGATGAATATAGATGCAAAAATCCTTAACAAAATACTAGCTAACCAAATCCAACAGCATATCAAAAAGATAACCCATCATGACCAAGTGGGTTTCATACCAGGGATGCAGGGATGGTTTAACATATGCAGGTCAATAAATGTGATACACCACATAAACAGAATTAAAAACAAAAATCACATGATCATCTCAGTAGATGCAGAAAAAGCATTTGACAAAATCCAGCATCTCTTTATAACTAAAACCCTCAGCAAAATTGGCATAGAAAGGACATACTTCATTGTAATAAAAGTCATATATGACAAACACACAGTCAACATAACACTGAAAGGGAGAAAGTTGAAAGCATTCCCTCTGAGAACTGGAACAAGACAAGGATTCCCACCCTCCCCACTTTTATTCAACATAATACTGGAAGTCCTAGCCAGAGCAATCAGACAAAAGAAAGAAATAAAAGGCATCCAAATCAGTTAACGGGAAGTCAAGGTGTCACTCTATGCTGATAATATGATTGTATACCTAAAAAACCCTAAAAATTCCTCCAAAATGCCCTAGAACTGATAAATGAATTCAGCAAAGTTTCAGGATACAAAATTAATGTACACAAATCAGTGGCTCTGCTATACACCAAAAGTGACCAAGCTGAGAATCAAATCAAGAACTCAACCCCCTTCACAATACCTGCAAAAGGAAAAAAAGAAAAACCTAGGAATATACCTAACAAGGAGGTGAAAGACCTCTATAACTACAAAACACTTGCTGAAAGAACGCATAGATGACACAAACAAATGAAAACACACCACATGCTCATGGATGCGTATAATCAATATTGTGAAAATGACCATACTGTCAAAAGCAATCTACAATTTTAATGCAATTCCCCTCAAAATGCCACCATCGTTCTTCATAGAACTAGAAAAGACAATCCTAAAATTCATATGGAACCAAAAAAAGAGCTTACATTAGCCAAAGCAAGACTAAGCAAAAAGAGCAACTCTGGAGACATCACATTACCTGACTTCAAACTATACTATAAGGCCATAGTCATCAAAACCACATGGTACTGGTTTAAAAAAAAAAAAAAAAAAAAAAAAAAAAAAAAAAAAAGACACATAGACCAATGTAACAGAATAGAGAATGCAGAAATAAATCCAAATACTTACAGGCAACTGATCTTTGACAAAGCAAACAAAAACATAAAGTGTGGAAAGAACACTCTATTCAACAAATGGTGCTGGGATAATTGGCAGGCCACATGTAGTGAAATGAAACTAAATCCTCATTTCTCACCTTATACAAAAATCAAGTCAAGATGGATCAAGGACTTAAGTCTAAGACCTAAAATCACAAAATTTCTAGAAGATAACATTGGAAAAACCCTTCTGGGTATTGGCTTAGTCATGACCAAGAACTCAAAAGCAAATGCAACAAAAACAATAATAAATTGTTAAGGTGGGACTTAAAGTAAAAAGTTTCTGCACAGCAAAAGAAAGAATCAGCAGAGCAAACAGACAACCTACAGAGTGGGAGAAAATCTTCACAATCTATACATCTGTCAAAGAACTAATATTCAGAATCTAGAAGGAACTCAAACAAATTAGTGATTAAAAAAACAAACAATACCATCAGAAAATGGGCTGAGGACATGAGTAGACAATTCTCAAAAGAAGATATACAAATGGCCACAAACATATGAACAAAGTGCTCAACATAGTTAATGATCGGGGAAATGCAAATCAAAACCACAGTGCGATACCATCTTACTCCTGCAAGAATGGCCATAATAAAAAAATCAAAAGCTAATAGATGTTGGCCGGGATGCGGTGAAAAGGGATCAGTTTTACCCTGCTGGTGGGAATGTAAACTAGGACAGCCACTATGGAAAACAGTGTGGAGATTGCTTAAAGTGCTCTTTGACATACTTTAATGTAGTCAACAGGCTGAAGTTGTGCCAGACCTGATCCAGGCTTAGAAAATGACCAGTGGAAAGATTCCCCTCCAGAAACTTGGTCTCTTGACAGATGAAACAATTCTAATTGCATGGGACTTCTTTCTCCCTCTCTTGTCCCCAAGAGCTTCAGTCCAATAGTGTCAACAGCCCCAAACCATGTATAATCAGGACCTTTGACATTATAATGTCAGAAAATCCAAATCACAGCTAGCCAAAAGGAGATATCCCTGAATAGATCAAGTATGGTTTGATCCAGGTGCTCAAACAATATCTCTCATAAATACTGTCTTAAATCAAATTTACTCTCCTTTAAGTTTCATTTATTCTTCAGCAAGTGCCCCTAGGTTATAGCAGGAGCAACTCTAAACATGTGCTCTATCAGCTTAACACCCCAGTGCAAGATTAGATCTCTTATCTGACAGTTCCAGCAAAAATTCCTGGTATGACTCTCACTAAACTGGTTTGGGATTTCATGAGCACATCTAAGCTATAAGTCCGACAGGCTGGGAATCCATGTCCAACTCCAGACTGACAGATCTAGGGCATGAGTTCAACACCTGAAACCATATGGGCTAAGACTAGGAGATTATTGGTTTTCTGAAGACAAATCAGAATACTGTCACACAGAGGAGTCAGAAGGGATTCTTGGAAGACAAAAACAAAGGCTTTACTATACCCTCCCTGACTCACTGCCTCCTATTTCTCATCACTTCATTTTTGTCTTTGTCATTGCTCATTTAGTTTTTGGCCACTGAGTGTCTTTCTTGATCTGCCTATAATTTCTTTGCCTATACCATTCTGTCTTGTCCCCACTTCTCTCATTCTTTCTCTGCCCGTCTCTCACTTCCTGTTTTTCTGCCACCTGTATCTCTACTGCACCCTTGCTTTCTCCCAAACAGTGTGAAAGTTAAGTCCCTTTCAGCCTGCCAGTCTCAGCTTCTATACGCACGCTATATCCCCATAGCACTCTACACCTTTTGAATTCTTATTTTGCTGGTCTTCACTTTCTTCATGTCAGTCTTCTTTGCTCAACTAGAAATTCCATGAGTAATGAAGGAACCATATCTTAGTCATTTACCACTGAATCATCAGGACTTTGTGTGGCCCCTGGCACACAGGATTTTCCCAAATACTCTTCGTTGAATGAACAAATGACCCCAGTGAGAAAAAGCTTTATGGATTTGGCAACACACATTTTACTTTTCAAGATATACTCTTCTAATAAGCCCGAGACTACAAAAGAAGAAAATCAGTAACTGGTGTCACAGCCTGCCCAGGGAATTCATGATTTCAGGAGGAATAATAAATAATAGGCATCTTGACAAATGCAAATTGACAAATTAAGTATAAATTGACCGCTAATGGTTTGACATAGACCATTTTAGTTGTGTCTGCGTGAAAGTTGTGTCTTTAGTTGTGTCTCTGTGAGAGTTCACATATTTTTCAGTGAAAATCTATGTAAAAATCAAGATTGTATTTCTACTTACCAGTTAGCATTTGGCATCCACTGGATGTCAATGAGTTTGACCTAAAAATGGAGAGACCAAGCAAAAGCATCACACAACGTTCTGTACTTTTAGCAACATTTTTATTCAGGGATTTGTTAGGGCAATACTTTCACATAGATTGAGTTCCTAAGTCCAATTGCATTTAACAAGACTTGAAAGCTTTTTGTTAAGTCACCCATATATAATTACAGGTGTCTAGACCACAAAAGTTTAAACGTTGCCTCCCTGGTCCCTCTACTGGACACAACTAAAATACATAAAACCTGTGGTTCACTTAAGAAATTAATTCACCTTATATAACATGCTGAACAAACTAAGTCTTGGGCTATTTCATTCACCTACTAGAAAACTCACTGTAATATTCCAGGGAGAGCTAAAGAAATTCAGGGACCTCTATAGCATATGCATATACATCCACCCAAACTAGGACCCATTCTAAATATCTGGACAAGGGGAGAAGGAGCTAATAAGAAGAGGCTCTCTGGGTTTGTGGAGTTTCTGGTCAAATTCTTAAGTTCTGAGTTCCACATGGCAGGGGCAATCAGGAAACAACATGGTGTCTAGTGTCCTCATTAATTGATTTAGGGTAGAGCATTTGGAGATGGAGTTTTGAAAAAGAGAGAGAAAGAGAAAAACATAACCTCTTCGATGAGATAGATATTAAGGTGCATATATATATATGTGTGTGTATGTGTGTATATATATATATATTGTGTTTATGTGTGTGTGTACATATAATGTGTATATATGTGTATATATACATATATATTTATATATATTCAGATAGCACATACATATCTATTTATATACTGTATATGTGTAAGTGTGTGACTTAAGATCAGACACCCACATTTGCTGTGATTAAAAAGAAAAAATAAAACTCTTTGGAAAGATGAAATAAGCCTATGCACAAATTTCAAATTCATTCAGATTAGGCAAAAATTAATATTAAGTAGAAAAACAGTAAAGATAATTTGTAGACAAAGGACCTGGTTCAAGCTTCCACTAAACTACTTACATTCTAATTATGGGCAAGTATTAATTTATCTGAGCCTCAGTTTTGTCATCTGAAGAAATAGTTTGGGAGATTTACATGAGAAATGTGAGAAGAAATTTATTCATCTTAAAATTCTATCCATGTGCTAGTAATTGATACCAACAGAAGATTGGTTATGCATGGAACAAAAAAACACCATATCATTTGAAACGTGAATTCGTCATAAAGATGCACACAGGGCCAAGTTAAATTCAAATGTTTTCAAGCTTTTGCTATACAAGAGGTGCATCTGTGTCTGTATGGATAGAATGATCTTTAATCTAAAATTCATAATTCGGATTACCTAACTTTATAAACTTTCAACTAACTAATATATTATTTAAAAAATAATGCTGAACTATAGTTAATGATGATATAACATATCCCAAATCTAATAATAAATTCAGGTGGACCTTAAGAAAATCAAGTAATTATATTAATAAGATCACTCAGTCTGATGGTAAAAGCACTGAAGTTAAAATCTAAGATAAAAATTTGAGTTTAAATGCATCAGGCCAATAATTTAATCTCTTAGCTTGTGTTTCTCAACTTGTGAAACCTGTTTTGTCTATTTTGGCGCAAAAATGTTAGAGGAAAGAAAGAAAAAGTAAATACAATAAGACCAAATATAGAATACTTATGGATAATGGCAGAAAATAAAAATTTAATCTGAAAATTCAGATGTTCCCAAGGAAGAAATAGTAACAAATGAAACTGGAACTTAAATAAAAAGAAGGTGACTTGAGAAAGTTAAAAAAAAAGATATGAGTTACTAATGAAATATATTCACAATTTAAAAGCAGAGCTAATATAAAGGAAACTTGTCTAGTACATAGTTATACATTCTTTAAAATGCTGGCAAAGGAAAAGATATATGCATTTATGTGTATATCATGTATAAACATGTATATAATATGGAAAGTATTGATCAAGATTGAAATCTATCATATACTACATGGCAGAAATATATTAACTTAAGCAATATGCTTTTAAAGTGGTTTCAATTAAAGGAATTAGGTAAATCTATGTCACTATGTGATGTAAAACTCAAAGCAAAGAAAAAGATTGCTAAGATAAAGATCATCTTATATTCATAAGGAAGACAAGAGTATTGAGTCTTATAAGCATCTAAAAGCCACTTTCAATTCAACTGGTAACACCAAACAAATAAGCAAAATTCATTGAACACTCTATATGCCCAACATGCCACTTTGTACTTTACAGGCATAAAATACAGTGTAAAAAGGAAACAAATAGAAATCCTGTCCAAGATGGAAAAATGCCCACAAAGTAATAAATGCCTATTACATAGCATAGACTATGCTAAATGTTCTTACATATGATATCTTATTTAACTGCCATAATAACTTGTTGAAGTTTGGCTGGGTATGATGGAGCATGAGTGTTAACTGCATGAACATGCTGCTTTCCACTCTTTATGGTCCTGACCAATGGGAAAATAGACACAAGGGGATCAAGTGAAATCCAAGCATTGATTTTATTGCTGGACCAAGACAATCCTAAATAATATAGCCTTCACTATAGCTGGATGGAAGGAATAGGAAGAGGACAAAATGAAGATTTAGTTTTTGCTTCCTAACTTTTTTTTTTTATTATTATTATACTTTAAGTTCTAGGGTACATGCGCATAACGTGCAGGTTTGTTACATATGTATACTTGTGCCATGTTGGTGTGCTGCACCCATCAACTCGTCAGCACCCATCAACTCGTCATTTACATCAGGTATAACTCCCAATGCAATCCCTCCCCCGCCCCATGATAGGCCCTGGTGTGTGATGTTCCCCTTCCCGAGTCCAAGTGATCTCATTGTACAGTTCCCACCTATGAGTGAGAACATGCGGTGTTTGGTTTTCTGTTCTTGTGATAGTTTGCTAAGAATGATGGTTTCCAGCTGCATCCATGTCCCTACAAAGGACACAAACTCATCCTTTTTTATGGCTGCATAGTATTCCATGGTGTATATGTGCCACATTTTCTTAATCCAGTCTGTCTTTGATGGACATTTGGGTTGATTCCAAGTCTTTGCTATTGTGAATAGTGCCACAGTAAACATACGTGTGCATGTGTCTTTATAGCAGCATGATTTATAATCCTTTGGGTATATACCCAGTAATGGGATGGCTGGGTCATATAGTACTTCTAGTTCTAGATCCTTGAGGAATCGCCATACTGTTTTCCATAATGGTTGAACTAGTTTACAGTCCCACCAACAGTGTAAAAGTGTTCCTATTTCTCCACATCCTCTCCAGCACCTGTTGTTTCCTGACTTTTTAATGATTGCCATTCTAACTGGTGTGAGATGGTATCTCATTGTGGTTTTGATTTGCATTTCTCTGATGGCCAGTGATGATGAGCATTTTTTCATGTGTCTGTTGGCTGTATGAATGTCTTCTTTTGAGAACTGTCTGTTCATATCCTTTGCCCACTTTTTGATGGGGTTGTTTGTTTTTTTCTTGTAAATTTGTTTGAGTTCTTTGTAGGTTCTGGATATTAGCCCTTTGTCAGATGAGTAGATTGCAAAAATTTTCTCCCATTCTGTAGGTTGCCTGTTCACTCTGATGGTAGTTTCTTTTGCTGTGCAGAAGCTCTGAGGGCAAGTGCTGGTTCTGCAGAGTAGATTGACTTTCTCAGCCAGCTGCCAGTGGAGCAAGCATGCTTCACAAACACTTGTGAAATTGCACAGTCAACATAGCTCTACTCCCTTCCTTACGCAGTAGCCTTATCCTTGTTTGCTTGAGACTTGGCAGTAAGGAGTGGAGGCAGAACACCCACTTCGCCTGAGCAATCTGGTCTGGAAGAAGATAGCGGGCATGAGCAGTCATTTTCAGCAGAGTAATTCTATCCAAGGGTGAAGCAACACAAGGAAAGTAAAATTTTCATCTGTAAAATAGGATACTCCTCTTTTGGTGATAACAACAAGTAGGTGGAGAGTTATGGATAAGATACTGCCACAGTACTTTGGCAGAAGGGGAAAAAAGATTGAATTTCATTTCTCTGGAGACTATGGTAGGGATGTGACATGAAGAAGAGAGGGGTGTCTCCTTACGGAAACCATTAAAGTCATTACTATTACTCTCACTTTCGGAAACAGAGGGAAACAGAAGCTCAGACTAATTATGTGACTTATCCAAAATAACACACCTAATAAGCTATGACATACACATAATACAATTATAAAGCAACACCTGAATGGCATGGTACTGACTATAAGTAAGGAATTCCAGAAGAAAAATGAGAGTGTGAGATGCATTGAGCAAGTTAAGCTGGCCCAGAAGCCTAGGTGAAAAAAAGGTGGTATAAATAGTGTAAGTCCAGCACAAATGGATGGGGTAGATACCGTGTCATAAATACAAACAACTTTCCAGATCCTTTTGGGTAAGCGAATGCCAAAAACTCCTTAGAGCCATTGATACCCAGGAAATTAATGTGTAGGAAATCTCCATGGTCATAAATACACAAATGGTAAATATTGCCTGTATATCTCAAGGGAAGAGGGTTAAAAAGGAGGGATAGAGGTAAAGGGGACCTGGCTTACTCTGACACTTACTCATTTCACATGGAGGGAGTAATTACTTTTTGTTTTCTTTTACTCACTGTGTAAAACAAAATTAAAGTTTCTTTCCCTTAAGTAGGTCTGAGTTTTTTAGAGGCTCTTTGTAGCATCAGCTAGTCAGGCCCATGGAACTGTGGAAATGATCTTTGTGTAATCGGGAATCTCAAACACATCAGAAAAAAACGAAAAACAACAACAGAGAAAGAAAATAAAGTCCAGAAAGTGCTGTTGTAAACTTTCCTCTATTACTTGCACCTTAAAATAAAGAAATCCATTTAAAAATTTAACATGCAAATGATATACCTTTTTCAATAAAAAAGTAGTCCCCAATATTGTCATGGAATAAAGATAATAATTCCAAATGGTCACATATCATTTTTTATTACATACAAGTGGTACATTCAATACAAGAATATCACAGCCAAATATGCCATAATGAGAAAACACGGGCATGCTATGCCCACACTCCATTTTATTATTATGACTGCTTTGCAACTATTTCATATTTAGAGGAGACATCTCTCAGCCTAATGTGCAATGTTTCTGCTTTAGGACAAGATAGCCCATGGATGGAAGCAATACAAAAATAGCAAAACTAGGAAGAAGGAAGGAAGGAAGGAAGGAAGGAAGGAAGGAAGGAAGGAAGGAAGGAAGGAAGGAAGGAAGGAAGGAAGGGAAGGAAGGGGAAGGGAAGGGAAGAAAGGGAAGGAAAGGAAGGAAGGAAGGGAGGGAGGGAGGGAGGGAGAGAGGGAGGAAAGGGAAGGGAAGGAAGGAAGGGAGGAAGGAAGGATGGAGGGAAAGGAAGGGAAGGAAGGAAGGAAGAAAGAAAGAAGAAAGATAGAAAGAAAAGAAAGGAAAGAAAGAAAAGAAAGAAAGAAAAGAAAGAAAGACATGGTGATCAAACTTTGGTTATGTATGTATGATCAAATTCTGAAAGCAGCAGCATAGTATTCTAGGGCCATTCAGAGGCCAACAGAAATCAGCATTCACAATTGTCTTTTTGCAGCCAGCAAAGAGTCAGGTGTACAGAATCCTTGTGGAAATAAAACGCAATGTGAGCCATGATACTACGTAAGGGATCAAATCAACATCCATAAGCTCTGCAAGTAAAGTACAGGTGGTGATTGAAAGTCAGCACTGATTCTTGCCCACCATTCGATCAATACTAAGCTCAGAGTCTGGTACCTATTTTCCCTTTCCATAAGTCATTTTTGAATGGGTGTTGAGAGGCTGACTTGAAACTGAAGTTAACACAGAACCATAGGATACTGGTGGGCAGAGAGATGTGCTTAGGGCTAGAGGTAGAGCCAGTGTTATATCAGACTAAGGGCTGGGGTTGTGAGTAGGGAATAGGGCTGCTCAGGCATGGCAGAGGCTATTGTACAGTTAAACAAGTGGAATTTAAGTTAATAACAGGTTATGACCAGAAAGAAATGAAAAGTACACTGAGTACCAAGGACTCAGGCGGATATATTCCAGAATTTGTTAAATTCAATAAAAATGAACAGCATCCTGCTCAGTAACACAGAAGTTTTTCTTTTTGTGTATACACTATTTATAAAGCATTACTACAAGTAGTATACACAAAGATGAATAATGTATGGGTCTTTGTCTCCCCAAGGAACTTCCAATCCATTAGTACAGACAGACATTTAATTATCAACTTAGCATTAGGCAAATTGAAATGTGTTGTCAATTTAGAGGCTCATCCAAACCATAATGTAAGTTGAGAGGAAAGACTTATTTATTTTTGACTTGGACAATCTAGAATATGTTTAACAAGTAGATGGCATCAGCCAGACATTAAAGGATAAGATTAAATAATGTTATTGAAAGATGGTGATAGGAAAATATGTATTTTAGGCTGAGGAAATAGTATGATGATTTACTTTCTTGGAGTCATAGACTCCCTCAAGAAACTAAATAAGTACATATAAACTTACATATAATTTGTATAAAGTTACCAATAATTCACGGACTCTAAGAAGGGCATCCTTGAAAGCCCAGACTCATTGGCCCCGGGCCAAGAACTATTAGACCTAAATATGAGCAAACAATCAACACAAAGTTCTGATAACACAGGTGACTGAGTATAGTGGCTAATAATGCTGAAGTGGCCTGATCACGAAAACCCTGCACATTGCATGAAAGGTAAATGAAAGGGAAATTAAATTTAGATTTGCTAATATTAACACTTTAATATTATCATCAAGTGACCATCCCTAGGAAATAAAATACCTTTCATGTTAACAAATATTCCAGCTTGACCTGAGCTCAAACCACCATCCTGAATAGAATTATATTGATGACTGAGTCCAGAAAAAGATAGGAGGAGAGATTTCTATGAAGCTATTTTGCTTTTCCTCCAAGCTCTGCTCCAGCGATTCTGCCTAAAGTCCTTGCAGATAGGTTTATGTGGCACAGGAGTCACCAAAGGAACGATGTCCATTCTATTTCTGACACCCTGACCCTACCAGTTATGGGCCACTGCATGTCTCTCTTGTTTAGGAAAGGAGTGAATGTGAGCAGCTAATATTGGGACAACACTGGCCAATTACCTTCTGCCTTGTTTTTGCAGACATACTCTTCCTGACCTCAGGCTTTCTTATCCATGCTCACTTAGCTTCACCCAATCCTATTTCTTTTTCCTTTCTCTCTCTCTCTTTTTTTTTTTTTTTTTTTTTTTTCCTGAGACAGAGTCTTTCTCTGTTGCCCAGGCTGGAGTGCAGCGGCGTGATCTTGGCTCATTACAACCTCTGCCTCCCAGGTTCAAGCGGTTCTCCTGCCTCAGCCTCCCGTGTAGCTGGGACTATAGACATGCACTGCCACGCCCAGACAATTTTTTATTTTGTATTTTTAGTAGAGATGGGGTTTCACCATGTTGGCTAAGCCCTGGTCTTGAACTCCTGACCTCAGGTGATCCACCCACCTCGGCCTCCCAAAGTTTTGGGATTATAGGCATGAGGCACTGCGCCTGGCCCAATCCTATTTCTTTGGGTTGGCTGGCCCTACTCTACTTTATGACTTTCAGGTGAATGGATACTCCATTTCTTCGCTGCTTATCTGTTCTTGGGCCTGTGGAATTTGTGGATATGAGGATAAAACTGCTTTTGTCAGAACTAGACACAATAGGGCCAGGAAGACTTGAAGGAAAGGAGGCTCAAGCTTACATGTCTGAGATAAAAACTGTTGCCACAAGAAATCCCTTCACATCCTTTTTGTGTCCCCTAATTTGCATCCCTTGCAAATGTTTCACATGTGTATAGGTACATTTCTATGACAAGGTTTATTACTAGACATTCTTGAGGACTGCAGTAATTTAGATAAGATGCTCTCATGAAGAACTCTTGACCAGTAACAGCACATCCAGCAGCGAGCTGACAACAATTGTGACTTTGAGCTTCTGGAAACAATGAAATCTCTTTCTAAGTAGCTAATGTGAACCTCTCTCCTTTTGCTAATAAAAGCTTCCCTTTCCTCTGCCCTAACCAAATGCACTTGTGGCTTGCCATTCCATGCATCCCAGATTATAATCCTTTCTTCTTCTTCCCAGATAAACTCAACATACTTGGAGATAATGTTTTCCAATGTCTTTATTTATTTTTTTGGTTGACAGATTTCTTTTTTAGTTTTGTTGGCTTTGTAAAGTCTGTCTTTATAACTCTGTGTGTTACCTGTCTTCTGATAATCTCTCTTAACCTTTACCCTTTCAGTATCTTTCCAACATTTGTGCTTCTTACTCCTTCCCAGTAACTTGGCTTGCTTCTGTTCACCCCCATGGTATAAAGGGAAAGAACACCAGATCCATAGCTATCTTGGTCAAGTTCCACTGCAGTAAGGGGCAAGGCTAATGCTCAGGCAAAGTGGGAATGCTTCTCATAAGTAGGTCCTGAAACAACGGAGCAGGACCTAGATTCCACAGAGTGTACATGCAGTGGCCTGAATTACACAGAGTAAATTAACAATGGTCTAAAGGAAAGAGTCATGGAGGGGGAATCAGACAAGGAGGCAGCGGGACAGGAAAATAAGACTTGGGCCAAGAAAAAGTGTTCATCGTGGGAGGCATAGCAACTGATGGTTTTGATAAACAGCAAAAAAAGTTGTTTAGAAGAAAAGGTGACAAATTTTGAAAAAACATTTAGAAAATAAGTCCCTTCCCTTCCAGGTACATTGAATTCTACAAAATGGCAAATTTTAGATGTATTCAATTAATATTCTTTTGATTGCCAGCTATGTGAAAGGCACTTCTCTATATCTCAATGGCTTAGTCATAACGAAGATCTCTTCTTTCATGGAGCTTTCATTCAGGACAGATGCTTACTTCCTGAACTCCATTATTCTCATCACATTTAAAATGAGTCTATATTGGAGTTTGGAATCAGAAACCTGTGTTTGAATTCTGATCTTCCACTTTCTAGTTTTGTGGATTTTGACACGACATATACAAACTTTCTAAGCTTCAGTGTCCTTGTCTATAAAAGGATTTTGTGATACTCACGGGTTGTGTTAAGAAGTACCTGAATTAACACATAAAAGCAATTGCACAATGCCTGGCACAGTGGAAGTACTCAGTAAAAGTTAGTAGTTATTATTGTTACTATTGATATCTGCTCAGACAATTTCTACTTATATACGGGATTCTACTTTCTTAGGTGCCACAGAGGGTACAAGCTATATATTTAGGTCATTGAAAATGGAATAAACTTCAGAAATGAAAAGAACTGATTTATTTTGCCTTTTAGGAATATGTGATCTGGTCCTGGCCCTTTCCCTAATCACAACTTAAATACTTCTTTGTGCTCACCAGACTCCAGCCACCCATGATCCTTTGCTTTTCTTTAGAAACTCCTTCTACTCTCCTGCCCGAGAGTCTTGGCACCTGCTGCTACTTTTGCCTGGAACTCTCTTTTTTCCTGGACTTCAAATTATCATCTCCTTCCCTATCCAACCAATCTGCAGCCCTGTCATGTCTCTTGCTCCCTGCCCCCTTGTTTATTGCATTCCATTTTTTAATTTTCTTCATAGCACTATCACTCCATGAAGTGTTATTATTTATTATTTATTCGTATGTTCACCCATTCATCGTCAGTGCCCACTAAAATGTAAACTCTGTTCATGACAAGGTCTTGCTTGTGTCATTTGACCCTTGTGTCCAGAAAAGCACCTGTCACGTAGTACATCAAAAACTAGTTGAATTAACAGATAAGTGAATGAGTTGATAAATGAATTAATAACTTTTTGGGAAACAAGCAGATAATTTATTTGATTCTATTTTCATCCCAACATGCTGTTCCATTGGCATTTTATGTCAGCTACATAATCAGAAATAGAAAGACACATAAATGTTAATTGTTATTCTTTTTATATGTTCATTTTCTCTTGCTTTTGCTTATTGTCTTGCAAGCATTTCCTTGTTTTACTTGTCCATTCATTTATTTTTCAGAGAATATGGATGCTTTTGTAATAAATGTGTAAGAAAATTCCTTAATAAAACTACAAAATTAAACAATGCTTAAGTGTGCTTTCTTCAGAGGGCACAGAAACCATTAGCTTAACACCTCTGCTCTTTGAAAAAAACATTAAGATTTGGAGAAGGTCAGCTGCTAGCCAGTTAATCACATTTTTTTTTTAAACGGTTGTGGAATGTTGCTGAAAAGAATCCTCCGAGGTTATCTAATGCAGACCCTTCATTTAGCAGGTGAACAAACTATAGTCCAGAAAGGTTGGGGCTTGTCAATGACCACATGTCTACTAGAGGCAAGTACAAGTCCAGAACACTGACTTCCTGACTCAGAGGCCAGGGCTATTTTTCCAGTGCTATGTGCCAGCAAATGAGAAAGTGGTGTTATTATTTTTGTTTTGTTATCTATAGAGATTTAAGGTTAAGGAAGATCTGATGCCAGCTAGAGACCCAGAACAACAGTGATTCACAATTATAACCTAAAGAAGGGCTGCACCCTGATGAATACTTAAAAATATTCAAACCCTTATAGGCTACGTCTACTCAGAAAACACCCATTTATATGCCATCTATGATTTTCACATGTGCTAATAGTTCTATCTTTAATTCTAAAACTGAGGTAAAAAACTGTAATAAAGATTTCACATGTGTAATTTGCAATAGATTCACTTTCATCAGCAAGTGGAAGAAAAGCTAGATTTCTCATGAAAACCAATCAACTTTTAGAAGCTCAGTGTTGTTGTAACGAAAAAAGCCACTGTGCATATTCTGCTTCAAAGACAAGTTGATTTTGAAAAAGGGTTTTGCTTGGGCAGGAAATTGCTAAAAATGAGACCTTTTTATAGATAGGAAGCCATAAAAATTAATCCACTTTAAACTCTGGCTTTATTTAAATTTTTATAATTTATTTTATATACAGTATTTATTATTGATAGTTGAGCTGTGAGCAAAAGTAATTCAGACTGATGAAAATCTATTCTATCTGAAAATCAGAAATAAAAAGACATTTTATATTCCTTTTTTTTTTTTTAAACAGTGGAGGGATTGTTGCATTGAAGGTGAAATATTTTGTGACCTGTAATTTCAGTTAGTGGAAATTAAATGGGTGAGCTATAGCCTTACCTTACAAGGTGGATAATGAAATGTCAACAGACCCTGAAGAAGCAGAGAACTCCAGGAGCTGATATAACACATTGCTAGAGGTAGTTCTTATCAATCAATCTAACTGTGCTTTTGTATTCACTTATGGGTTTCTTCAGACTCCTGAATATTTTACAGACTGTGTGAAGATACTTGGTCTTTTAATCAAAATTCCAGTCAAAATAAGCTGGACCAACTTAGGGAGAGTCTTATTTTAGATTATGGAACTTAAAAACAAACAAACTACCTAACAAAATACAGATCTTTAGTTTTTTTATTTTCTTTATTAAGGGGACATGAAAGGCATACATTGAGGACTTAGATATTTTAGATTTTTGTTCTACTTTCTTCTCCACCTAAATAATTTTGATTAGCTAATCAGAAATATAACAATTCCTTTCCTTACCCTTAATCATCCTTCTAACTTCTTCATCTTTCCTCCTTCAACTTTTTCCTTTATCTCCTATGATTTACTCAAATCCTTTCTATAAAAGTGTTTTCATTTTCCTTGGAAGACTGAATATACAAACGATGGCCAGACCATATATGACAAAACTGTGACAAAACCAGACTAGGAAGCCAAACAAAAGGGAAAACTGACAGGTTTGAAATTTGTGTTTAGTTTTTTGTTTGTCTGTGTGTTTGAAAACAGTGGGCCAAAGGCTATGGTCTATATCAGGGGAAGTATTTTTTTTTTTTTTTTCTGTAAAGGGCCAGAGAGTAAATATTTCAGGCTTTTGGGGACACAGGATTTCTATAGCAACTACTGAACTCTGCCTTTTTAATGTGAAAGCAGCCATACACTACAAGTAAACAAATAAACATGCCTGCGTGCCAATGACTTTACTACAAAAAGAGGTAGCAAGTCAGGTTTGATCTCTGTGCTGGCACTTTGTTGAATCCTGGTTTATGGTATGAGGTACATGCCCAGATCACAGTGTGTGTCACAATGTAAGCCTTAAACATCAGAAGAAGTCTGAAGATATTTTTATGAATTCCTTCATTTATTCAGCAAATAATGAGCCAGGCATTGTCCTAGAAGATCATCAAAGTGGACAAAAATCTTTGCCTTAATTGAAATTACATTGAATTGGGGATGACTGATACTAAACCATAAACGGAATAAATAAACTTCATAATCTGTTGAAAGTTGAAAGTACTGGGGAGAGATAGAGCTTATAAGGAGAATGGAAAATGTGTGTGGGGAGAAGTAATGAACAAAACAACGATTGTAATTTAAAATTGGATGGTTAGAGTAGACTCTGAAGAAAGTGGCATTTGAGCAAAAGTTGAGAAGAGGTGACCAAGTTAGTCATAGAGAAATCTGGAGAGAGAACTGCCTGCCTCTCATGCAGGAGGGCAAGAGTGGCTGGAGAGGAGGGAGCAAGGGCAAGACCGCAAAAATGAGGTTGGAAAGATGAGTTAGGCATCACTGGAAGGATTTTAGCTTTTGCTCCCAGTAAAATGGAATATCCTTACACAGTTTTTAACAGAGGAGGGATGTGAGGTGATTGACATTGTGAAGAGGTAACTCTGGCTGCTGTGCTGAGAACTGTGCTGAGAACTGCAGTAAGCCCATAGTAAGTCAGCAAGGATGGAAGCAGGGACACACCTGCATTAGTTCTCCGTTATCTGCAGTGGGTGTGCTCCAAGTCTCCCGCTGGATGCCTGGAACTGTGGATAGAGCACTGAACCCCAGATACACTATGTTTATTTTCTGTACATACAGATCTGTGACAAAGTCTAATTTATAAAGTAGGTGCAATAAGAAATTAACAATAATAACAAAATGAAACAATTTTAACAATATTCAAAATGGCATGCAATTTAAAAACATGAATATTTATGAAATCTTACATGTAATATTTTTGAACCACAGTTGACTGTAGGTAACTGAAACTGCAGAAAATGAAAGTGCAGATAAGTGGGGACTACTGTAGTTGGATTAATATGTGCCATGTTTTAACTTTACTATTCATTCCATTTTCTCTGTTTTTCTTTTTCCCCATTTATCTCCGCCTTTAGCATGTCAACTAGACTTTTTTTTTCCCCAAAAGTAATGGTTGCCTTAGAGTTTGCAATATACATTTTCAACGAATCTGTTTCTACCTGCAAATAACACTGCACTGCTTCACTTACAGCGCAGATAGATTCCTTGTAATCAAGTACTCTCTCCTCTCTTCTTTCCCTGCGACATTGCTGTCATTCATTCCACTTACTCATATCCTATAATCACCCAATACCTTGTTACAATTATTGCATTAAACAAATGATTATATTTTAGATTAAGAATAAGAAGAAAGATAATTTCATTTTGTCATCATTTATTTCTTTTCTAATGCTCTTCCTTTATTCATGAAGATTTGAGTATCTGTCTTACATCATTTTCTCTCTTTTCTTGAAGAATTTTTTCTAACATTTTTTTCTGGCCAGATTTGCTGCAATGAATTCTTTCATTTGCTGTTTGTCTGAGAAAGGCTTTGTTTCTCCTTCCCACTTGAAGGATAATTCTGTTGAATTTTCAACATTTTGTATATTTTACCCCTCTTTCCATGCTTTCATGGTTTCTGATAAGAAGTCAGCTTGTAATTCTTACTATTCTTCAATAGAAAAATTGTTCTTTTTCTTCTTTCTTCTTTCAAGATTTCCTCTATGTCTTCAAGTTTTCCACAATTTCTTTAAATTTTCAACTTTTATTTTAGATACAAGGGGTACATGTACAGATTTCTCACATGGGAGTATTGCGTGATGCTGAGGTTTGGAGTACAGGTCCTGTCACCCTGGCAGTGAGCATAGTCCTCAATAGACAGTTTGTTTTTATTTTTAACACATCCTACCCTCCACCTTCTAGTAGTCCACAGTGACTCCCATTCCCATATTTATATCCATATGTGCTTAATGCTTAGCTACCATCAATAAGTGAGAATATATGGTATTTGATTTTTCTATTTCTGTATTAATTTGTTTAGAATAATGCCCTCCAGCTGCACCCATGTTGCTGCAAAGGACATGATTTCATTCTTTTTTATGGCTATGTAGCATTCCATGGTGTATATGTACCACATTTTCTTTATTTAAATCTACCATTGATGGGCACCTGGGTTGATTCTATGTCTTTGCTACTGTGAATAGTGCAGCGATGAACATATGAGTGCATGTGTCTTTTTAGCAGAATAATTTATTTTCCACTGGGCATATATCCAGTAATGGGATTGCTAAGTCAAATGGTAACTCCGTTTTTAAGTTCTTTGAGGAGTTGCCAGACTGCTTTCTACAGTGGCTGGACCAATTTACATTCCAACTCACAGTGTATAAGCATTCCCTTTTCTCTACTGTCTTGTCAGCATCTGTTGTTTTTTGACTTTTTAGTAATGGCCATTCTGATTGACGTGAGATGGTATCTCAATGTGAGAGATTTGTATTTCTCTGATGATTAGTGAGGTGAACATTTTTCATGTTTTTTGGCCACTTTTGTGGTCTGTTGAGATATGTCTTCTTATTTTTTAATGGGGTTTGTTTTAGCTTATTGATTTAAGCTCTCCATAGAGTCTGGATATTAGGCCTTCATCAGATGCATAGTTTGAGAGTAACTTTTCCCATTTTGCAGGTTGTCTGTTTGTTTTGTTGATAGTTTCTTTTACTGTGCAAGGCTCTTTAGTTTAATTAAGTCTTACTTGTCTATTTTTGGTTTTGTTGCAATTGCTTTTGGAGACTTAGCCAAAAAAATGTATTGCCAAGGCTGATGTCAAGAATAGTATTTCCTTGATTGTCTTCCAGGATTTTTATAGTTTGAGGTCTTCCATTTAAATCTTTAATCCATTTTGAGTTCATTTTTGTATGTGATGAAAGGTCGAGGGTCCAGCTCCAATCTTCTGCATATGGCTCACCAGTTATTCCAGCATCATTTACCGAATGGGAAGTCCTTTCCCTATTGCTTGCTTTCGTCAGCCTTGTTGAAGATCAGATGATTGTTTTCAATTTAAATGTGATATGTCTAGGTTTTTTTTTATATCACAGATATTGGGTTTGGTTTTGTTTTTGCTATTAATTCTGCTTGATATTCTCTAGAATTCCTGGATCTGTGCCTTGGAGCCTGTTAATAAAATGTTTTCAGCCATTAGTACTTCAACTATTTCTTCTGCGTTGTTCTTTCTTTCTTATTCTTCTGGTATCATGTTTAAATTGTCTCATAATTCTTGGTTGTTATATTTGACTTTTTAATTTTTTTTCTCTGTGCATTTCAGTTTGGGGATTTTCTATTAACTTGTTGTCAAGCTCATTGATTATTTGCTTGGGTGTGCTGAGTCTACTGTAAAGCCTTTCTTCATTTCTGTTACAATGTTTTTGATTTCTTATATTTTCTTTTGATTCTTTCTTAGTTTTTTTAATCTCTCTGCTTACATTGCACATCTCTTCATGTATCTTGTATCTTTTTCCATTAGGGCATGTAGCATATTCATCATAGCCTTTTAAAATTTTTCATCTTATAATTTCAATATATATGTAATATCTAAGTCTGGTTCTGAAGATTGCTTTGTTTCATATGTGGTGTTTTTTTTTTTTTTTTTTTTTTTTGGCTTTTGGCATGCCTTGTAGTGTTTCCTAAAAGCCAGATACATTGTTTTAGGTATTCGAAACTGAGGCAAATAAGTCTTTACTGTGAGAATTTATATTAAGCTGGCTAGTTGTGCTGGATTGAATGTTCTCTATAGCTACAAGTTCTAGTGCTTCAAGTTTCTTTAATGTCCATGTTTTTGTCTCTCCTCTTGACTTTGGGCTTCCCTAAGTGCTCCTTCTTAGAAAGAATCTGTGTCCTGCAGCTCTTTCAGCTGTAATCCACTTTATTATACTGGAGCCCTATTGGCGTTGTGTTAAAGTATAGGGGACGGAGAACATTATATAACATTTTTATTAAATTCTGACTTCTTAGAATTTAGTAAAACTTAATTTCTTGAGTGTTGGACTGTGACCTTTGCAAGTGTGTTTCTCTAGTTGCATAGCTTTTTCTACTCCCCGTTACTCTTTTCCTTGACTGCAGTGTTCTCAAAATATTCCTTTACCGCTCATGAATTATATTTTTATCCCTTTAGGTGAAATAGGAATGCTGAATCAAACTGGAGTGGGAGGAAAGTCCTCCCCAAATTAGGATAAGGCTCTGGGAAAACCTTTGTACCCTGGAAAGTAGGCCTACATCATGAAGAATGCTCTTGGAATATTTTATAATGATTGTTCTTCCTCATTAGCTGCCTAAGCCACAAGGGGCTCTTTCTCCTATCTCCACTATGAGAACCTGGTGAGATTCTTGGAGACAAACTCTTAAGACTGTGGGGGCTCCCTGAGACAGCAGACCTCAGGATTATCTCACTCTCAAGCTGGTCCAGCTCAGCCTCCAGCAATTCCTCCAAATTATCATGTTCATGTTCCCATCATTGTATGTTTCCAGTGGCTTTTGCTCTAGGCAAGCAGATTTCAGGTGTGGCCCTATGGGTGTACCTGTGTCTACAAATTTTGGGTGGTAGTTGGCTTTGAAACATCATTATTTTTTCTAATTAGTCCTAGAAAAGTAATTGATTTTCAGTTTGTCCAGTTTTTTCTTATGGTAAAACGGGAGTATCTATTTTCAAGCTTTTTACACATCAGATTCAAAACTGAAATTCTTGTGAGGCCTCTTAGGATCTAGGCTCAAAACTGGCAAAGTTTTACTTCTATTTACATGTTGTTGACCAACATAAGCGAAACAGCTAAGTCTAAAACAAAGGGTGAGGTATGCACCCTACCAGTGATGAGGCCATAAGAAAGCTGTAAACACAAGGAGGGGAAATAGTTGAGAACATTAACTCAGTGAACCATAGTATAATAGTGGTTTTCTTACATGATAAACCATTTGATTCTTTCATCGTGGGCTTTTCATTTCTCCAGCACCTCTGAACCTAATTATTATATTAAATTATCTTTTTTTGAAACTGCTAGAGTGTTTCTTTTTTCCCTGATTGAATTCTGACTGGCAATTTCAAGTTTAGAAGAGGAGGAAATGAGTCCTATTTAATGTCCCTCTAAAACCCCAACAACCCTCTGAATAGTGTTTTGGTGAAGGCTCTTTTGTTCGCAAGCAAGAGAAAGCTATATACCTGAATTCAAGAAAAAAGAAAGTGGGAGCACGTTGTGGATGTATTGGGAAGATTCTGTAATAGTTCACTGAACCCAGGACAGAAAGATCATCAGGCCTCTCCAAGGCCTGGGACCTAAAGGAAACGCTGCATGGGGCCTCACCTGCATCTCTCCTGTCTGCTTCTGAGGGTCATGCTCTGTTTCTGCAGACTGAGGTTCTGTGTTTTTGAGAAGAAGTGAAGCTAAGATGCTTTCCCTTACCCCCAAGTCACTATCTCCTTGGAGCAAGAATCCTGATGGAACAGCATGACTTGTTCTCAATTTTAATTTAATATTCTCAAGAGGTAAAACTTGAATGATTTGTCTTAGGTTAGGTTCTTGCTTCTAATCCAATCACCAGGGATGGAAGCAGAGGCCAGGCAGACCTCACCTGGCTGCTGGAGGATAGAGGAGTGGAGATGGGAGAAAGAAGCTCACTGTGAGTGAGGCCCTTACTCCTCAACCAGAGACAATTTTGTTCTGCAGAAGAAATTTGGCATGTCTGGATACATATGTGTTTCACAACTGGAAATGTATACTGGCATGTAGTGAGTAGAAGCCAAGGATGCTGCTAAACACCCCCAAATGCCCTAGATAAGCCCCTCAACAAAGAATTGTCCAGCTCAGGATGTCAACCATGTGGAGGCTGAGAAATCTCAAGCTCAGCTAATATCCCAAAATGAGGATTGACAAGTAGCAGCCTAGCACTGGTGAGGATGAGGGGCAGAACCTGAGATGAGAGAGAAGGAAAAAAATAAGTAATGATTGTTGCATTTGATAGCATGTATTATGTTCTAAACTGTATATTAAGTGTTCAACCAACATTTTTTTTCATTGTCTCCTCATAACAATTCTACATAGTAAGTAGTAGTATCTTTGTTTTTTGGAAAACCAAATAGGACTGTATCACTCCAAAACTTACGTTTTTAACTATGAACTAAAAGGTAACGATGAAATTTCTGTATCTTGTGGATCATTCCCTGTTTTCACCAGAAGTACCTAGAAAGACAGAAACAGATTCTTAACTACTGAACTTGTGAGCCAAACAAGTAACAGTAAGTAACAACATCATTGTCATCTTCTAGGAAGCACCTTAAAACTCTGAGTCTGGTCGTCTATTAAAGGGCTTTGAATCTACCATAAACTACTGTGCAGATATGCAGGCTAATGTGAATAGAGGGAGGACAGTAGGAAGCCCAGGCATGAAACATCCTCCAACAATAAAAAGAATTCCCATTCCCAAGATGAAGTTCCTATGATCTTCCTCCCCTCTGAAACATGCTGACCCTAATTTGATCCATAGAGTCCATTTCTACACCTTAAAACAGTAATCAGCAGGAAAAATGTGTAGGGATATGATGAAGATTAAACTCAGAAATGTGTATAAAGCAGGGTTTGGTAAATGGGTCAAATGCAGCCCATTGTTTGCTTTTATAAATAATTTTATTGGAACATTTTCATGGCCTTTTATTTGTGTGTTATCTATGGCTACTTTTGAGCTACAAAAGCAGAACTGAATACTTGCAAATCCAAAAATGTTCACTCTTTTTCCGCTTCCATAAAAAGTTTGCTAACTCCTGGTGTAAAGCAGTGGTCTGGGCACACAGGGTACATTCAGTCAGCACAGCTGAGGGTTGCTGGACATCTCTCCATTCACACTGGGAGAATATCCTCTGTGTTTGTTCACAGACTTGTTTGACGTGTTCCAGCCAAAGTGGCCTCCAGCACTTTCTAAATTAATACCTAAAGCACAGAATTAAAATGACACAATGAAAGACAACCAAGTAAGATCACATTTATCCATATAAGATGGAATTGTTTTGGAGCGGAAGGGATAGGGAGTTTGGAGACAGTACTAATTACAAGACAAGGAGAGAGAGGGAGAGGGAGAAAGAGAGGGGGGAGAGAGACAAGGAGAGAGAGAGAGAGAGAGAGAGAGAGATCTTAAGTTATTCTGCACATTAGTTGTGTAACTTTGGTCACATTTCTTAAACTCTCTGGTTATCGGTTTGCTCATATACAAAATGGGATGAACAGTGCTATTTTTTTGGTGGATTAAGAGAAATATATGTAAGAACTGAATGAACATGAAAATGTGGAAAATTAATGTTATAATAATAATGCAATTGCTTCACATGTATTTATTATCATAGGGACCTGCCCACCCACCATGGCATTTAATAACAGTAATAAGAGATAGCTTTTAGTGATTGTTTACTATATACCGTACTTTGTTCTAAGTATTCTTTTGTGTGTGTTAACTCATTAAGCCCTCACAAGAACACTTTGAAATATGTACTATTTTGTCAAATATATATTGGAGACAAGGGAAGTAAGGCACAGAGAAGTCAAGTAGATCGCCCAAGGACACACAGCTAAGAAGTTAGGCAGAGTCAGAATGTGCATTCATCAAGTCTGGCTGCAGAGCTCACAGTCTTCAATGTCTGCTGAGCATCATCCCTGTGACATGGTTACCAGTGATTCATTTAAGTCCAAATGTCCTCCATTGTAGAGGGTTCTTGTGCGTCTGCATATGTGTGCTGAATATACTGGCTACACATACAGCATTTAGTGTGGCATCTGTGGGGGTCTCTGGAAAGAGGAAGCCACAACCAACACAGGAGTAACCCATGCCTAGCTTTCAGAGGTGCATAGGAATTCTCGTGATGGGTGTGTGATGGGAGGCCAGAGAAGTTACCAAACACTTGACTTCAAATGCCCATCTGTATCATGGAGAGAGAGAAAAAAAGGAAGAACAATTTCTCTGTATTCTAAATTTCACTGATACCTGATATGGCTGAATTGTGCCCTCTCCAAATTCGTATGTTGAAATCCTAACTCCCAGTACCTTAGAATGTAACCGTATTTGGAGACAGAGCCTTTGTAGAGATAAGCAAGTTAAAATGAAGTCTTCAGGGTAGACCCTAGTCAAATCTGACTGGTGTCCTTATAAAAAGAGGAAATTTGGACACCAGACACCTGTATACTGCATGTGTGCAGAGAAAAAACAATGTGAAGACACAGAGAGAAGGTGGCCATGAAGAAAGGTCTCAGGAGAAACCAAGCCAGCAGACACCTTGATTTTGGACTTGTGGCCTCTGGGGTCTAAGACATCCAGTCATGGTATTCTGTTATGTCTACCCTCACAAACTGATACAGTATCCCAGAAGCACTTCAGTGAGACCTTAATACAGAACAAAATGAGGAGTCCTTCTCTATCATTCTCCATATGCCATAGAGCATGTTTGACTTGGGGATGTTCAAGGTGCCCCCAGAAGAGACATGCTGAGCTCAGGGACCAGCAAGGGAGACTTCGGCAGTCAGAGGAGGAGTACAATGCAATGCTACTGCCTTGTGTGCCAAATGGAGCCACAGCATCCACTTCCAGGGAATTGCTGTTGCACCCTAAAGAGGAGAGAAGTGAAGAACACACCCAGGAGAGCATCACGAGGAAGTGGTCATGGCGAGCAGAGTGACAGGATCCATGAAGGGGCAACATATGTCACACCTGCCTCTGGAGCTTCTAAAAATCCTTCAGGGGGAATTTTCACAGAGTGAGGGCTCGTCACTGTCAGTTTGGAGAAATGAGCCAGAAAAACTAATTATTAATACTAGTGTTCCCAGATAGGTACCCAGAGGGTGCTGAGGCTTGGAGAAACTACAGTTCCACACAGTTGACCCTAGAGCAGATGCCCACGAAGATCTACCTAAAAAAGCTAGAGACCATGCATTGGAAGACACAGACAGGCAAAACATGATGAATTTGAAAACAAATAAAAAAATTCAGTGAGGAGATTTGTGAAAGAATGTAAGGGAAGAGACCAGGAAAAGTAGATTTAACCCAATTTAATCACTTCCCAGGATTATTAAGAAAGACATACTTAAAAGGATTTTGTAAATGGACTGTGCTATGTAGCTGGTTTATTAAGAGAGAAAGCTGAATTTTATTCAAGATGATCATAGGCAGGAATTCAATGGAACAAATAGGAAATGTGCTTGGAAGAAAATAATAGACTGGGGAAAAGAAAGAAAAGGAAATGAAATTGGCCAGTTTAAAAAGGAGACAGTTGAACAAAGAGGGGAAGGGAAGGGACCCGGTGGCAGTGTTCTAGAGATGGAAAGAGAGGAAAACATCAAATAATTTGTTTGCCTTCCAGGGAAGGGACAGAGAGAGCATGAGACCCAGGTTAACTACTAAACAGAATGAATGACATGGGAGAGTGCTGATGTTTTTACTATAACCAAGGCACTGTTGTAAGTGGTGGGAGATCAATCACAGTCCCAATGACAATCTACTTCTTAAGAATTAGAGTTTCTCTCCTCCAGCCATTTTTAATGACTGGTTTTAATCAGTGGTGAAGACTGGAAATTAAAGGCAAGAGCTAAATGTTTCCGTTTTTTTTCTTCCACTGAGTGGGTGAGGGTGGCAGTTACAGGGCAGTTGATGACTCACTGACTTTGAAAACAGTAGATCTTTCTTACAAATGTGTTGATACCCTTTTATCCTGTTCCTAGAAAGGGGAGAAAACTTCCATATCTTTGCCAGCACAATAATGAAGGAGTATTCCATCTGTCTCTCCACCACCATCCTTTCCTCTCCCCATATGGAAAAGGGGTGGTAAATAATTGGTGGAGTTGGGGTAAACAGCATTACCTCTGGGTAGCCCCAGCTCTAGCCTATTTTTTCTCTCAGATTTACATACTGAATCTCTCTCTACTCCTGCTTCTATGGAGTTAGCATGCTCTGAGTGCAGTCCTGAGGCTTGACACTTTGCACCTCTCTTGAATCTGTTCTCTCAATGGGGTTTGATGCAGGTGCAAGTCGCCCTGTAGATGGTTCAATGAATATGCCCAGATTTTGTTCTATAGATTTTGCTTTGGTCCAGAAGGTCCTGTGATCTAGATTATGTATGTAGTAGGAGGACTAAGACGTATCCTCCAGCAAAATATGGTTGATGAAAATCTTCATTTGTTGACACCTGTTATCAATTGCCTGAGAATTTAGAAGAGAAGCAGGTATGATTATTTTTATATCTGAACCACAAATAAGCTACTTACTATCTAAACCATCATGGGAAAATTGCTTCTTTCTATGAGCCTCAATTTACACGTCTGTGAAATTGAGAAAATAATCCCTATATGGAAAGGCTTTTTTTGAGAATTATACTAAATAGTCATAGTAAGCATGATATAGAAATCTATTCATTGTGAGTGGTTTGGAGCATTTCTTCTAAACATTCTGTATTTCAGTTTCCCCAGTTAAAAAAATAATGTTGCTAATATTCATCCTTTCTTGATAAAATTTCAGGTATATGTGGGATTCTTGGGAGGCACTAATCAAAGTGGAATGGCTTCTGTCTTGTAGACCAGACAAAATTTCATAATTCGAAAGGTTTGGGCTACTGCCATACTTCATACCTCTGCAAGCCAGCAAACATCTAGATTTTTAAAATGCTCAAGTTTTAGATGGTTTTGTTGTTTACAATGCTGATTCTTCAGAAAATGATTAGTGTCTCTTCCAGCTTAAAGATAATAGCATAAAGTAAATATATCCCATTTCTCCTCTTCAAAATCACCCAAATGCAAAAATGACATGCAAAAACACAAGTTGCTTCTTCAATGAAAGTAGGAGAGAGCTGAAACTCTGAACAACAAAAAAGATGGAAGGACTACAGGCACAGAGGAGGAAGTACAGTATAAGGATTCTCAAGGCTGCCAATCTCTAAAAGAGTCCACAAAGAACGCTTCTCCAAGGTGAGCTTGAGGGCCACAGTCTGTAGTACAAAATCCAATTTCTTGGTTTCAATAATACATGAGTTAGTAACAAGAGCTTTTCTACACACAGTTTCAAATTTAAGAAGCACATAACGTAGAGGTAATTAATAAATAACATGAGAAGGGGCTTCAAGATGGATGACTACAAGCATCTTGTACTCACATCCTCTACCAAGAAGAAACAAAATAGTGAATAGAAAATTACATTTTAACTAGATCACCTACAAGAGAACACTGAAATTCGACAGAGAAATGCCAAGAAATATACGAAGCAGAAGTGAAGGACACATTCCTTAGCCACCAGCATATGGTTACTGCCAGTGAAAGCAACGCCCCCCTGTCTAGTACAAGGGCTGCAGCATAGCCATTGCTGCCCACACTTAAGCATTTTTCTGGGGACCTGGAGATTAAAGTATCCCCACCCACTGCAGCTAGTACTTGCATGCACCACCAGGAAGCTGGAGAACAGGTCTGCTGAGCCTGGCCCCACCAACCCTTCAGTGGTCAGTCATATCATCAGGACTCAGGGACTTTCCAGCTCAGTCTGCCACTGGCATCAGAGCATTTTTTTTCCCCAGGGCCCTGAGGCTGAGCTCAACCTGCAGTTACCATCATAGTAGGTATCTCCCTGAATGTACCACTCAAGGGCTTGCAGACTGGCCTGTGCAGCCCGCCACAGCCATTACCAACACCAACATGGATTACTCGGGAGGCAGAGGGTTGTCTTGCCACTTCTACTACCATTGTCCATGCAACATTCACTTCCCAGGAACCTGAAAACCCTCCCACCAGCTTGGTCCACTGTTGTCACTGCAGACACCCAAGGAAGCTGCCTGAAGGCCCAACAATAGCATGCCCTAGCTTGCTTGGGCATGCTAACACCAGTGCCCGCATATGCCACCATGAGGCCCCAAAACAAGGATGCTTCACCTGCTGCTAATACCACTGGGGCCTGAAGACAGGCCCACCTGGCATCCCTATCCCTAGCAAAACTTCACCACAGCCTCCACTAACAATCTCACCTTAAGCCACTGAGGAAATCACAGACACCATTGACTTTGTTTACTACAGTCAAAGAAATCATACAAAGACTACACTGCTGAACACACTTAGAGGCAAAGTCGAAGTGCCCTACCTAACCAATACCAAAGATAAATTTTCAGGAAAAAGTCCTCCTCTATGAAACAAATAAAAACTGTTATACTAAGTGTGCTGACATCAACCTAAAGACTCAAAAACTTGAAAAATAAAGGAAATATGACATCTCCAAAAGAACACAATTCTCCAGCAACAGATTCCAATAAAAATTTTATAACAACCCAGAAAAAGAATTTAAAACAATGATACTAAAGAAGCTCAGTGAGATATCAGAGGATACAGAAAATCAATACAAATAAATCAAAAAACCACTTCAGGATATGAGTAAGAAATTTACCAAAGAGGTAGGTAACATGAAAAAAATAGAAATTTTGAAACAAAATAACTTGTTAACTGAAATGCAAAATGCATCTGAAAGTTTCAGCAATAGACTAGATTAAGCAGAAGAAATAATTTCAGAACTTGAAGAGAGGTCTTATGAAATAATCCATTTAGATAAAATTTTTTAAAAAAATGAACATGACATATAGGACATGATAAAGCAACAAAATATTTGAATTTTTAGTGTCCCATATGGTGAAGAGAAAACAAAAGGGATAGAAAAACTATCTAATCAATTAATACCTAAAAAGTTCTATCAAAAGATTTAGACATCCAGATAAGAGGAAACTCAGAAATTCTTAGATACAATTAAAATAAAAACCTTAATGGCACATTGTAGTCAAACAGTCAAAAGTCAAAGACACACACACACACAAAAAGAATTCTAGAAACAGCAAGCTTAAGTTAAGGGGACCCCCATCAGACTAACAGTAGATTTCCCAACAGAAACTTTACAGGCTGGAAAAGAATGGGATTTTGTATTTCAAGTGATGAAAGAAAAAATACTGTCAGCCAAAGATACTATACCCAGAAGAGTTAAATAAAGGAGAAATAAATTATTTCTCAGACAAATAAAATCTAAAGGAATTTATTACTACCTACCTCAGCCCTACAAAAAGTGCTTAAGAGAGTCTTATACCTGGAAGTGAAAGGACAATATCTATCATCGTGAAAACACACAATGTATAAAACCCACTGGTAGAACAAAAATAAAAATAAGAAAGAAAAAGGACTCAAATGTTATGACTACAAAAATCCACTAAGCAACAGTAATAAAAAAAATAGAAAGGAGCAAAGAATATGTAAAATAACAACAAATTAATGAAAATAACAAGAATAAGCCCTCATGTATCAATAGTAACCTTGAATGTAAACCAGTTAATCTTTCCACTTAAAAGACATAGACTAGCTGAATGGGAAAAGATATTCCATGCACATGGAAACCAAAGGCAAGTGGGAATAGTTATATTAGACAAAACAGACATTAAGTCAAAAACAATAAAAAGACAAAGTCATCACATACTGATAAAAAGATCAATTCTGCAAGAGAATATAACAATTCTAAACATGCTGTCAACATCAGAACACTCAGATATGAAAAGAAAATATTATTAGATCTAAAGGGAGACACAGACTCCAACACAATAATAGTTGGGGACTTTGACACTCAACCCTTGGCAATAGACAGATCATTTAGATAGAAAACAGAGAGAGAAACACTGGATTTAAATTTGGCTTCAGATCAAATGGACCCAACATTTTATGCAACAGCTAAAGAATACACATTCTTCTTATCAGCGCATGGAACATTCTCCAGGATAAGTTCTCAACTTTTTTTTTTTTTTAAGACAGTGTCGCTCTGTTGCCCATGCTGGAGTGCAGTGATGCAATCTTGGCTCACTGCAACCTCTGCCTCCTGGGTTCAGGCAATTCTCATGCCTCAGTCTCCCAAGCAGCTGAGACTACAGGCACTTGCCCCTACACTTTGCTAATTTTTGTATTTTTAAGAGCAATGGGGTTTCACCATATTGGCCAGATGCTGTCAAACTCCTGGCCTCAAGTGATCCACCCACCCCAGCCTCCTAAACTGCTGGAATTACAGGTGTGAACCACAGTGCCTGGCTAATTTTTTTAAAAAATAGAGATCATATCAAATATCTTCTCATACCATAATGGAATAAAACTAGAAATCAATAACAAGAACATTGGAAACTACACAAACACACAGAAATTCAACAATGTGCTCCTAAATGACTATTGAATCAAGGAAGACATTAAGAAGCAAATAAAATAATTTCTTGAAACTAACATAAATGGAAATACAACCTCCAAAAACACATAAGATACAGCAAAAGTGGTTGTAAAATGGAAGTTTATAACGATAAAAGCCTATGTTGAAAAAAATCAAAAGATTTCAAATAAACAATCTAGCAATGCCCCTCAAGGAACTAGGAAAACAAGAATAAGCCAAATCTCCCAATATAAGGAGAGAGATAATAAAGGTCAGAGCATAACTAAGTGAAATAGAAACTAAAAAATACAAAGAATCAATGAAACAACAAATGTGTTTTCTTAAAAGATAAACAAAATTGATAAACCACTAGTTAGGCTAATCATGAAAAAACAAACAAACAAACAAAAAACAACAACCAAATAAACAAATGAAAAAGGAGACACTACACCTGATACCACAGAAATACAAAAGATCATCAGAGAGTCTTACAAACAACTATACACTAACAAACTGGAAAACCTAGAGGAAATGTATATATTCTTTGATGTGTACAACCTACCAAAATTTAATTAGGAAGAAATAGAAAACCTGAACAGACCAATGAGTAACGAGATTGAATCAGTAATAAAGTTTCCTGACAAAAAACCATCCAAAGCAATCTACAAAATGGATAACTTAATTACTGAATTCTACCAAACTTTCAAAGAAGAGCTAACACTAATTGTCCTCAAGCTATTTCAAAAAATTGAAGAGGATAGAATTCTTCCTATCTCATTCTATAAGGCCAGCATTGCCTTGACACCAAAGCCAGACAAAGATACAACAATTATCAAATTACAGGCCAATATTCCTGATGAGCAGAGATGCAAAAATATTCAACAAAATAACAGCAAACCAAATCCAAAAGCACATAAAAAAATAATACACCGTGATCAAGTGAAATTTATCTCACAGAGGCAAGGATGCTTCAATGGATGCAAATCAATAAATGTGTTTTATAACATTAACAGAAAGACAACAATTATATGATCATCTCAATGGATGCAAAGTAAAGCATTTAATAAAATTAAATATCCCTTCATGATAAATACTGTCAATAGACTAGGCATAGAAGGAGCATACCTCAACATAATAAAGGCCATATATTACGAGCACATTGCTATCACCATAGTGAATGGGGAAAAGCTGGATGCCTTGTCTCTAAGATCTGGAATAAAACAGAGGTGCCAGTTTTCATCACTCCTATTCCACAAAGTACTAGAAGTCCTAACCAAAACAATCATGCAAGAGATAGAAATAAAAGGCATCTGAATTGAAAAGAAGAAAGTTAAATTGCACCTCTTTGCAGATGATATAATCTTATATCTAGAAAAACCTAATGACTCCACCATAAACCTCTGAGACCTGATAAATAAAGTCAGTAAACTTACAGGATACAAAAATCATCATACAGGGTTGAGTAGCATTTCTATATACCAATAATGAACTAATTCAGAAAGAAATAAAGAAGGCAATCCCATTCATAACAGCTAAAAAGATATCTAGGCATAAATTTAATCAAGGAGGTAAAATATCCCTAGAAGTAAAACAGTAAAACACTGATGAAAAAAACCTGAAAAAAACAAAGAAAATGGAAAAAACATTCCATGCTCATGGATTGAAAGAATTAGTATTGTGAAAATGACAATACTACGCAGACATAGAAAATTCTAAAATTTGTATAGAAGCAAAAAAGACCCTCAATAGCCAAAACAATCCTGAAAAACAAGAACAAAGCTGGAGGCATCATACTACGTGACTTCAAAATATATTGTAAGAGCACAGCAACCGGTGTTGGTATAAAAACAAACACATAGACTAATGGAATGGAATAGAGAACCCAGAAATAAAACCATGTATTTACACCTGATATCTGACAAAGGATCCAGGAACATTTACTGGTAAAAGGACATACTTTTTAAATAAATGGTGCTAGAAATATTGGATATCCGTATGCAGAATAATAAAACTAGATCACTGTCTCACACCGTATACAAAAATCAACTCAGAATAGATTAAAGCTAAAACATAAAACCTAAAACTGTAGATTCCTAGAAGAAAACGTAGGGAAAATGCTTTAGGACATTGTTCTTGGCAAAGATTTTACATGGTTAAGACCTCCAAAACACTGGCAACAAAACCAAAAATAGACAAATGGAACTATATTAAATTAAAAAGCTTCTGCACAGCCAATGAAACGATCAACACAGTGAGAAGACAGCCTGTTGAATTATAGAAAATATTTACAAATTATCCATCGAACAAGGGACTAACATCCAGAATATACGAGCAACGCAAACAACTCAACAGCAAAAAAAAAAAAAAAATAATAATAATCCCATTAAAACGTGATGGGACATCAATAGAAATTTCTCAAAAGAAGACATGCAGGGGGCCAGGCACGGTGGCTGACGCCTGTAATTCCAGCACTTTGGGAGGCCCAGGCAGGCAGATCACAAGGTCAGGAGATCGAGACCATCCTGGCTTACATGGTGAAACCCCATCTCTACTAAAAATACAAAAATTAGCTGGGCATGGTGGCATGCGCCTGTAGTCTCAGCTTCTCTGGAGGCTGAGGCAGGAGAATCCCTTGAACCCAGGAGGCGGAGGTTGCAGTGATCCGAGATCACGCCACTGCACTCCAGCCTGGGTGACTGAGCGAAACTCTGTCTCAAAAAGAAAAAAAAAAAAAAAAAGAAGACATGCAAATGGCCAACAGATATATAAAAAAAATACTTTATTAAGCATCAGTAAAATACAAATCAAAACAACAAGATCATCTTATACCAGTTAGAATGGTTATTACTAAAAAGAAAAAAGTAATAAATGATGGAGAGGATGCAAAGAAAAAGGAAATCTTATACATTCTTGGTGGAAACGTAAATTAGTACAGCCACATGGAAAACAGTATGACGATTTCTCAAAAACCTAAAAGTATAATAGAACTACCAGGCCTGGCACTGTGGCTTATGCCAGTAATTCCAGCACTTTGAGAGGTTGAGGCAGAAAGATCACTTGAGGCCAGGAGTTTAAGACCAGGCTGGGCAACTCACCCAGACCTCATTTCCACAAAAAATAATAATTAAAAAATAGCCAGACATGGTGGTGCATACCTGCAGTCCTAGCTACTCATTAGGCTGAGTCAAGAGGAATGTTCAAATTCAGGAGTTTGAGGTTACAGCGAACTATGATGGGTCCAAGGCACTCCAGCCTAGGTGACAGAGCAAGAATCTGTCCCTTAAAGAAACAAAAAACAAAAACAATAGAACTACTATATGGTCCAGTAATTTAACGAATTTATCCAAAGGAAAATAAATCAGTATATCAAAGGGACACCTGCACCCCCATGTTTCTTGCAGGACTATTCAAAAAACAAAGGCATAAAATCAACCTAAGGGTCTATCTGTGGATAAATACGTAAACAAAATGGGATATATATATATATATATATATATATATATATACACACACACACACACACACACACACACACACATACATACACATACACACACACATACACACACACACATAATGGAAGACTATTTGGACATAAAAAAGAAGGTATGTCATTTACTGAAACATGGATGGAACTGGAGGTTATTATGTAAAGTGAAATAAGCCAGGCACAGAAAGACAAATATTGCATGTTTCATTTGTATATGGGAGTTCTAAAAGTAGATCTCACAGAGGTAGAGAGTAGAACAGTAAATACCAGAGGATGAGAAGGCTGTGTGGGTCGGGAGGGGATAAAGAGAGATTGTTTAATGGGTACAAACATACAATCAAATAGAAGTACTAAGTTCTAATATTCAATAGTATGTTAAGGTGTCTATAGTTAACAACAGTGTATTGTGTATTTAAAAATAGCTAGAACAGAGGACTTAAAATGTTCCCAACACATAGAAATGGTAAATACTTGGGGTGATAGACATCCCAAATACCCTTACTTGATCATTACACATTCTATTTATGTAATAAAATATTGTATGCACTCTATATATGTACAAATATTATGCATCAATAAAATTTGAAAAAATAGTGACCAGAAAAATATTGCTATAGATGAAAACTGTGCCCAATTTATCATATAATTACCATATCTCTTTGCTCTGTATAAAATTGGAGCACAAGGCAGAGATTCCAACACATAGGGATAATTTTTTCAGGCAACAGAAGCAGTTGAAACGCGAGGGAGTACAACTCAAGAAGAACATAGAATACATTTGTATCAAAAATATGAGGATAAACTGGAAGTTGCTAAAGGAAAAATAAATAGTGCTAAAAATATAAATGTAAATTTAGAAATAAATAATGTGCATTGTATCTTCTCAGGTCTAATTGATGAAAATGCTAAAAATTATACTTAATTCTCTGGGGCATAATTTGGATCCTTCATCATCAAAATTGTGCATTGTCCTGTGATGTAATGCAGACTTCCTCAGTGACCATTAGAATTTTAAGCTGATAGTCTTCTTCTCTAAATTGCTCTAGGATGTTATATCTTTGTTGGTTCCTTTGATTTAGTTTTCTCTCTCATCTCTACTGTCACACTGTCCTCTGTGATTTCTTATTGTTTTCTATCTATCCGCTTCCCATATCTTCCTCGGTACACATTTTTTAATTTTCTAGTTTTTACTATCTTATAAGTTGGAAACACTAGATAGCAAAATGTAATCCTGTGTAATTAATAAAAGTTATTAATCATATAGCAATGGCTTTGATCCATAGCTCTTTTATTAAAGTTGCATAGAAGTTGACATGTGATATTTATGGATAGCAAATGGCTTTTCAGGAGCCGCTTTTGCTTGAGATGAGGTCCTGGGTCACTGAATTATCAGAAAATTATAATTTTTGAAAAATGAATTCATTGGAGAACAGTATGGTGGTTCCTAAAATAACTACAAATAGAATGACCATATGATCCAGCAATCCTACTGTTGAGAATTTCCAAAGGAAAGGAAAGCATTATATCAAAAAGACATTTGAACCCCCATGTTTATTGCAGAACTACCCAAAATAGCCAAGACATGAAATGACTCTAGGTGTCCAACAACAGATGAACGAAGAAAATGTGATATACGTATGCCATCATACTATTTGGCAATCAAAAGAGTAAAATTCTGTCATTCATGGCAACATGCATGGAACTGGATGATATTAGGTTAAGTGAAATAAGCCAGGAACAGAAAGTTAAACACCAAATGTTCTCACCTATATGTGGAAGCTAAAAAACAGTTAATGTCACAGAAGTAAAACGTAGAACAAAATATACTGTAGACTGGGAAGGTAGGGGAAATTAAGGGACAGGGAGATATTTGTTGAAGATTACAAAATTATAGATAACAGGAACAAGTTCTAATGTTGTATACCACTGTAGGATGACTATAGTTAATAGTAATATGTAGCTTCAAATAGCTAGAGGGAGGATATTAAACATTTCTAACACAAAGAAATGATAAATGTTTGAGATGATGGGTATACTAATTACCCAGACTGCTTACTATACATTGTATGCATCAAAATATCACTATGAACCCCCATGAATATGTACAATTATTATTTATGAATTAAAAAATAAAATAGCTGTTTTATGATTATATTTATCAATAAAAATTTTGTGTGTTATTCTTGTCATAGTTTTTAAAATGTTTTATTGCCTGTTTGTTTAAAGAGTGCAGTCTTATTCTTCTCTAGATCACTTTGCTGATTTTAATACAATTTACATAGTAAATTTTTAGAGAATCATAATGTAATTGACTGCCTAGGAAAGACAACTTGGAATGGGGTTTGATAATGTTATGTTTATATGTGAAAGTTTGAGACTTAAGCTGTCTGGAGTTAAGTTCAGGTTCTATTACCTATTAGCTAGAAGACCATGATGAATATTTAAATACTTAAGTTCGTTTCCCCACCTGCATGAGAAAAAAATCAAAGTGTCTACCTCGGAAGATTGATTATGGCAACTAAATGTGCTGATACATGTTTAGCATTTAGTAAAGTCTATCATGTAGTCATAGAAAATATACATTAAATGACAGCTGAATTAATTCAAAATTTAGAGGCTCACTAACTTTCATTTTATTAATATGAAACAATATTTAAAAAACAAAACCATGTTGTGAAGGGTATAAAATAGGCTAAAAGCTTGTGTCCAGAAAAATTATATGTTAGACAGTTAAAATAGTAAAATTAGAGAAAGGTTTGGTAAAAATTTCAGTCAGTTCTGTTATTGGGTCCTAGACTATGATTACTGTCCATCAAGCAGAAAATCCTCAGGAAGAGATGCACAGTAAGTGAGTTTGAAACTGTGAGATTTTCAATTTGTTCTAAGAGCAGCCTTTTTATCTGTTTTCCTCTTGACTGATAGAACAGATGAAAAAATGGAAGTAAAATGAATCCGAATAATATCTCGGATGAGAATGCGGCTTAATAAGAAACACATCTAATGTAGGAGTAGGAGCAAGGGAAAGGGAGAAAACCCTTCAGGATGAGAGCTTTGTGTCATGCCTGACAAGATGAGGAGAGAAAAACAGAGCTTACATAACGTGTATTGCATTTGAATCTTTCAACAGAGAGCTAAGCGGTGCTACTGTTGCCTCGTAGAAGGAAAAAGCTCCAGCTTGCTATGGAGGGGCAGAGAGACCAGAGCATCCGCTTACCGTTCTCAGTTTTATTGTTTTTTTTTTTTTTTTTTTTTTTTGAGACAGAGTCTCCACACCAGAAGAGAAAGCAGGAACTTGAGGAGTATGGCCTATTCGAATGCATCTTTAGGAAGTAAGGCACTATGCCAGCCCTCTGGGGGAGAAATCAGACATCAAAGGCTCCTCATCAGCAGCTGCTGCTTACAGACATTTATTTATTTTGCACCGTAAAAACCATGAGAAGAGGAGAGAAATGAGACCTGGGGGAGAAAGCTCTGAAATGAGAATTCTGGGCTTCTGATATTAACATACTCCTTCCTCTGGGCCTCAGTTTCCCCATTTTTACCACCAAAAGGTTGCAAGGTTGGCCTTTAGGGTCTCTAACCCCTTTTCAGCTGAAAATTCTATGACATATTCATGAATATCTAAAGAATCTAGCTCCACCCCCATAATTTGTTCATTCCTTTTTCCAGGTGGTTTTACCTGCCGTCTTATTTCTTGCTACTCTTTCTGAGCTCCATTGTTACAGGCAAACAGTGCACTTTTGCCTTTTGACTTGTACTTAATCTATGCCCTTCATTTTCACTGCTTCTGCTTCCACACCTAAATACACCTGTTTTTGGAATTAAACTCAAATATTATTATTCTCCTTCCGAAAAGAAGTGATCTCCACCTCTCCAAGTCTCCATTAAATTTTCCTTGTTCCCTCTCAGGGCTCATTAGATGCTGTACTTGAGATAAAATAATCAAAAAGATCAGAACTTAGTTTAAAGTGAATTTATGTTTGTTCAAACATAAAGTTTTGGAGGACAGCCACTCAGGAAACACAGACTCCAAAGAATTGAAGTCATTCTTCTAAAGTATAGAAGTTTGGGATCCTTTACAGAGACCAAATTTAGGAAAGCATAACAGAAACTCAGCATCTTTCTATACATGGCTGAATGCATAATTATAACAATCTGATTAGTTTAGGTAGTTCTTTTTTGGAAAGGTATATTTAACATTGACATTGAAGATGTAACAGTCATGGGATCCTTTGCACCATCTGGTTTGAGTAAGGTACAGGAAAATAAAGGAGACAGTTAATCTGTAACAAAAATCAGTGATTGGAAGGGAAAGAGGTTTGGTCTCCAGTCTCTCCTAGTCATTTACAGAACAAGAACAATGAGAAAGAGAGTTAATCTATAACCTAATAATGAGAAGTTGCAAACCTGATATATGACTGAATCTCCAGGGCTCAACTTCCTCCTTGGTGTAATAAATTTAGCAGATCCTAAAATTGTTTCTCTTATGGCTGCATGATATTGTAATCATTAGTTCATGTATTGTCTTGTCTTGCTGAGTAGCAACTGCTATGAACTCCCCAGTTCCCAGGATCACTGGGGATAGGGATATGTCAGGTATTACAGTGTTACATGTCCATATCTTACATGTCCATATCTTTTGGTAGATAGCCACTGCCCCAAGTCCTCCAGAGAGGACTCTCTGTCCCCTTCCTCCAGGACCCCTCACATCACGTTATTCAAATAACTACAAGGTTTACACCTGGCATAGCAGTTTCTCCAGGGTCCTTACCCAGGCTATGGCTTTGCCGGAGCCCATGTTGGTCAAGTTGCTGGGTATTTTGAATGTTATTCTTGCTCTGCATCCCTCCTATCCACAGCCTCCTCTAAATGGCATATACATAACAAATGGTGAATATGTGTCTATTAAATGAAAGTAGTCAGGCTTGTTCCAATACTGTAAAAATTGTAGGAAAATACTGAGGGAGGGGGAGAGGGTCACAGAATGAGATGATTTTTGTTCCGTGAGTCAATGTTTAAGGCTTTTTCCCTGGTCTCAAAAGGCACTTAATGATTTTGGAGGGAGGGTAAGTAGAGGGGGTAGAATTTAAAGATATTAAGCAAAATTGGAGTGGAATAAGGTATAATTGAGTAATGCCTTATAAAAGAGACTACAAGCTTTTCAAGAGTTTGGTGAAAGACTGCATGAGTTGGGGGAATATGAAATGGTGCCACCTTCTCTTGACTGTGTTCCTATCTCCATTCATTTTCTGTCTTTTTCGGGGTTGCTTCTTTTTCCCATCTCTAAATGAGAATTCTTCCCAAGCTTTGGTCAGTTCCTTTTTCTGTCTCCTCTCTTTTGCTAAATAGGTAAATAAGTTTAGCAAGATTTAAGCACACCTTGTCAATATACAAAAAAGTCAGCCAGAAATCTACATTCTAATAATGAACAATTGGATACCAAAAGTAAAAACATAGTACTGTTTAAAATATCACCAAGGAGAATGAAATACTTAAATATAAATCTAATAAAATTTATGCAAGATCTCTATGCTGAAAACTACAAAAGACTGATAAAAGTTATCAGTGAAGACACAAATAAATGGAAAGATATGTTGTGCTCATGGACTGGAAGAGCAATATATTTAAGATGTCAGTTCCCCAAAATAGGTCTACAGATTCAATGCAATCTCAATTAAAATTCCATAAGATTTTTTATAGATATTCATAAGCTAGTCTCAAATTTTATATGAAAAGGACAAGAGTCCAATATAGCCAAATAACTTTGAAATAAGAATAAAGTTGGAGAACTTACACTGCCTGATTTTAAGACATACTATGAATCTTAACTATAATATAACCTAACTATAACAATCAAGACAGGGTAGTACTGGAGAAAAGATACATAGATAGATAAATGAGACAGAGTAGAAAGTCCAGAAATGGGCATACAGAAATATGGTTGATTGATTTTTGACAATAGTGTGAAGGAAATTCAGTGGAGAAAGAACAGATTTTTGTAATAAATTGTGCTGGAAAAATTTAGCGTTTGCATATATATATGTATGGAACTTCAGTCTATATTCTTTATGAAAAATTAATTCAAAATGAATTATAAGTCTAAATTTAAAATACGAAACTAAGAAGTTTTTAAAATAAAACATAAGAGAAAAATTTTTGTGCCCTTAGGTTAGGCAAAGAGATCTTAAATAAGAACAACAAACCAAAACTATGATCTATAAAAAAGAAAACTGGGCCAGGCATGATGGCTCATGCCTATCATCCCAGTACTTGGGAGGCCGAGGTGAGTGGATTGTCTGAGGTCAGGAGTTTGAGACCACCTGGCCAACATGGTGAAAACCCGTCTCTACTAAAAATGCAAAAATTGGCCAGGTGTGGTGGTGGGTGCCTGTAATCCCAGCTACTAGAGAGGCTGAGGCAGGAGAATCGCTTGAACCCTGGGAGGTGGAGGTTGCAGTGAGCTGAGATTGTACCATTGCACTCCAGCCTGGGCAACAGAGCCAGACTTTGTCTTGAAACAAAAAAAAAAAGAAAAGAAAAAGAAAGAAAGAAAAGAAAAGAAAACTGATAAATTTGACTTCTTCAAAATAAAATATTTTTGCTTTGCAAAAAACTTTTGTGACAAGAATGGGAAGATGAGTTACAGCCTGGAAGAAAATATCTGCTAATCATATATCTGATAAAGAACTCTCAAAACATAATGATAAGGAAACAAACAACCCAATAAAAAATGGGCAGAAGAACTGAGCAAACAGTTTACCAAAGAAGGCTCATGGACAGAAAATAAGCATATTAAAAGATGTCAACCTCATTAGTCATTAGGAAAATCCAATTAAAACCACAAAGAGCTACCACTACATACCCCTTAGCATGGCTGAAACTAACAGAGAAAACAAAACTTGACAATACTAAGTGATGGTAGTAAGTATGCTAAGCAACTGGAACTCTCATATATTGCTTTTGGGAATGCAAAATGGAACAGCCGCTGCAGAAAATAATTTGTCAGTTACTTATGAAGTTAAATATGCATTCCTGTGTGACCCAGAAATCCCATTTGTATGTATTTACCCTAAAGAAATGAAAGCTTATGTCCACGTGAATACCTGACGTTGATATTTATAGCAGCATAAAACTGTTATTGTAATTGACAAGACAGGAAATAACCAAATATTCCTCAACTGGGTAATCAATAAACTAATTCAAAAAATAAAAATCAGCATTTTGTAATACATTTCTACAAGTTTTGTTTTGTTTTGTTTTGTTTTTTTTGAGACGGAGTCTCACTCTGTCGCCCAGGCTGGAGTGCAGTGGCGCGATCTCGGCTCACTGCAAGCTCCGCCTCCAGGGTTCACGCCATTCTCCTGCCTCAGCCTCCCAAGTAGCTGGGACTACAGGCGCCCGCCGCCATGCCCGGCTAATTTTTTGCATTTTTAGTAGAGACGGGGTTTCACTGTGTTAGCCAGGATGGTCTCGATCTCCTGACCTCGTGATCCACCCGCCTCGGCCTCCCAAAGTGCTGGGATTACAGGCGTGAACCACCACGCCCGGCCATTTCTACAAATTTTAACAAATGTGCAGTCACATCTAATCACTGCCACAATCAAGACATAAAACAATTTTATGACTGTAACCCCCAATTTTTTTTGAGTATTGATTTTAAAAGAAACAAATTTTTAAAAAAACCTTAAAATTAGTGAAATGGGTCACAATTACTCCAAAAATGTGTATGCCTAAAATTTTGCATTTTCAAACCAGTCTGGCAATATCAAATAAAGCTAAGTATGCATGTGTGCATATCTATATACACACACATATGTAATCCATCTATATAAATATACATACACACAAATATTATATATTATATTTTATATTACATAATATATATTACTTATATATAATGTTATATATAGATGTCAACACATACATTATATATTATATGTAACATATATTTTATGTTATATATGCACATACAAATACATATATAGATATACATACACACATATATTTATGTAATATATTAATATAGTAATATATAATATGTATCTAAAAATATATAATATAATTAATATACAATATATATTACAAATTATATTATAATTAATATAATATATTACATAGTATATAATATATGTAATATATTATATAAAATATATAAAATATATGTTTTATATATAGTATATAATATGTAATATATTATATTTATGTGATATATGCAATATAATATATGTAATATATGTAATATATGTAATATATTTATAAAATATATATATTTCGTATATGTAATACATTATCTATATATCCACATATAGGTATATATTATGTAATTATATATTACCTATATTATATATATCACATATATCACATATGTTATATATTATATATTCATATATTATATGCTATATAATATCATATATAACATATGTAACATATGTATATAACTATGTTACATATGCTATATATGTGTATGTATATCTATATATGGATTATATATAGAAATATATGTGTATGTATGCATACCTATATATGGATTATATGTGTGTATGTATATCTATATATGGATTATATATAGAAATATATGTGTATGTATGCATACCTATATATGGATTATATGTGTGTGTGTGTGTGTGTGTGTATATATATATAAAACCCCCACATTTTATTTCATTCCTAGGTATGGGTTCCTAGGCATGTAGTGAAGAAAAATGTACCCTTAGATGCACAAAAAGATATGTGTAGGTATGGTCATTGCAACACCATTCTTAAAAGTCCCAACTGGAAACTAAAGTTTCCATCAATAGTAGGAGGGATATAATAAAATAGTAAAATAGATATTAGAATAGTGGGATTCTATTGTTTTCATATAGTAGAATGCTATACTATAATAAGAAGGAACGATCTAAAACTACATACAAACATTGCATTGAGTGATGAAACCAGGCAAAAAGGACAAACATATATAATGTGTTTCTGTTTCTCTCAGGTTCAAAACACAAAACGAGTTTGTGGTATTAGGTGTCAGCCTAGTGGTGAGTTTCTTTTGAGGCAGCTAGATAGTGACTAGATGGAGACTTGGGAGCCTCTGGAGAGTGTGCCATGTTCTGTCTCATGAGTTGGGTTCCAGCTACACGGGTATATTTAGTTTGAAAGATTCATCAAGCTTTGCACTAGTAATGTGCATAATGTTTTGTATATGTAGGCTTCAATGAAAAGTTTAAATTTAAAAAAGGAAAATACTTTTATCTTTTTAAAATGTATTTAATTTACACCTAACTTTACAGAAACACAGAAGTTGCATAGAAGAAAAGACGCATGTTCCTTTGGTGTCGTCCATTATTTATTATTATTTTTATTAAGGGTCATTTCTCTGAAGTTGAAGTCTCTCTTTATTTGCATAGTTCTTTCTAAAGCATAAGTTTAACAAAGCTTGAGGAAATAATTGGTTCATTACCCTCCATCAGGTTGGTTGCCCTCTCCTAAGACTTATATCTATACCTTGGTCAATTCCACAGACCAAGCCAGGTGCAGACTTGAAATGAAGGTTTTTTCTGGAATACACCTGCTGTGTGGTGAGAATATTGCTTCATTTCATGTACTGCAGGCTGTGCCTCTTGTCAGACTACTAACAACAACAAAAGAGTTACTTACAGATTCAGATGCTATTTCTTCTATCTAGTCTCTGCAGATACTTCATTAAGTCTGGAAGTATTTTTACAAGATATTGCAACAAAAGCTAGACAGAGAGTCCGTCCTCAAGGGTCTTATCATTAGACAGTCAGGCATGTACACAAAATCCTGCGAATGGTAGAAACAATTATTTACTTTCTGTCTTCTGTCTCCTGTCATCCACACTGTGTCCACTTCAGTTAGGCATAAGAGAGCCTTCCTCTGTGACCGCTCTTTCCTCTTCCCTTTTCTCATGGCCTCTTGGTCTTCTAACTCCCACCCTCGTCATGGTAGTTTTTCTTCCTCTCAGCTTCCAACCTGACTAAAGTCAGATGGATCCAAACAGCTTTTTCTTCAGTGAAAGTAACAGTGCTGAGATGGGTAGTGGATAGAGTCAGGCTTTATCCATGGTTGGAGGAGTTGAAGAAAGTTTTCCTTTGTAACAGGCTCAAGTGTGACGGCTCCCCTCTCAGAGGTTGAAAACATGAGAAGCAGGTGTGGTGAAAGGAAAGCAATTTTATTGATCAAATGCTGGCAGATGGGAGATAGCCAAGCTTCTGCCTCAAGGAAGGCCTCTCTGTCTCTGGGGATGATTGAAGGGTTTTCAGAAGGAAAAGGTGTGGGAAACACACGGCAAGGTGCAGGAGGGTGGCAGTTCGGCCTGTCTCATTCTGCTGGTTATCTTAAGTAATTGCCCATTCAGAGGCTGGGTTTCTGTTATCCTGACTTTTGCCCCGTAGTGGTGGGTTGTTAGTAACTTCCCCCAATTAGAAGAATTCTGCAGCTGGGTCTCCTAAATTTGGTTTGTTTCAAAATTGGTCACTGCAACTTCTAAGCAAGTGCATAATTAGATTAGCGAGCACTGTTCACATAAGTGCCTGGTAGGAAAGGAGAAATGAAGAGTTTCAAAGTACATTTCAAGGCTGAAAGCAAGAAACGGGGTAAAAAGCCTCAAAATGCATTTTGAGGCTGGGGTTCTTGGTTAGTTTCTCACTGTCAAATTCCATTCAATTTCTATGGAAAGTGGGTGATGCGTTAAATCTTGCTGTTTCTTGTTGAAAAGGAGCATAGTTAGGGGGTATCAGAATGGAATCTATTTGCCTGTAGTTAGACATATTCCCGAGTTCCCAGATTCACAGTAGGAACTTGCTGGAGCATTATGGTACTAGGACCTAGAAGCTTTTGAGATATTCTGTCCTGCACCTCCATACAAAGTACATAACGGTAATAAGGTCCACAGCAGCTAAGGAGAATAATTAGCAGAGTACCAATCACACAGTATATGAAAGTCTCCCATGTATTAGGAAGTCGGCTGAACTACACTGTTATGGGGTCCTCGGAGAAGATATCTATAGCAGAAATAGAGATATCTAATGCATGCATAACTTGGGTTATATTGTGAGAATAATGTGGTATATATATATGCACAACATTCAGTCTTAATCAGTGCACAAGTGCTGCCTTGGGTTGCAGTCAGGATATCTAAGGCCATACCATTTTGTAGGGCCTCTTGGCTAATCTTCAAGGTTTCTTCAGTGAGAAGGGTGTTTACTTTTTGGCTATCTCTTGGTCTGCTCTTGGTTTCTCCAGGATTTTCATAGCACCTTATTTCCTGGGTGGAAAGGATAACAGGGTCATTCATGGGGTATGAGGACCTGGAAACAGCAAATAGTTGACAGACTTCCAGAGGGAAGAGTTTTTGCTTTTCTTCCTAGGGGTGAGTGAGTGGCATCTGCAGTTGCAGTCCCTGTTCTGGTGGAATCTGTAAGCAAAATTGCTGCTTCCTTGGAGGAAAAGTCACTTGATCATTTAGCTTGCAAAGCAACTCTCATCCCAATAGAGAAACTGGTCATTCTGGCACATAGAGAATATTATTTCTTAATTCCAAGTCGCCCAGCTAACATTCCAAAGATTTTTTTTAAAAAATCTTTTGCTGTATTTCTCTTGAATTTTAGTATTTTTTGCTTTTGGGGTGTTATGGACTGAATAAATAGCCCTAGGATTCATTAAGAAATAAGTTACTTTGTTCCCCACTGTCATTTATACCTGGGGCTCCTGTGGGGATATGATGACAGGTTAACTAAACATGCATATTTAACAGGTTATAGGAGGATGTATGAATATTTATAAAGGTGGTCCTGACTCATGCATATTGAAAAAACATGAATGTAACATATGACTCTGCTTACTTTGGGATAGAGACGTAGCCTTTGCCTGGCATAGTCTTAGGTTCTGTTTATAATTTGGTATCTTACTGTCATAAAGAGTTCGTTCTGTCAGTCTTAGAATCTCTATTTTAATGTTAATGCTGGTCAATTTTGCCTGCATTTCCAAAGATCCAATTTTGCCTTAATTCCTCCTTCGTTGAGAGGCTTAAAATTCTATTTTTTTTAGTTTATAGTCCCCCTTTTTATCAAGGTATGCCAGAAGCAGTATTAATGGCCATGCTTTTATGTTGTACCATATCAATGCTGGAGTAGTATGCCATCTGCCTCGAGTCCATCATGTCCCTGGTTGTGACCCCTCTGGCTAAAGGGCTTAGAGTCAAAAGACTTATAGTCAATTGAATGTTCTAGGCCAAATGAGAATGGAAGTGTAGAGGCACTCATTAACCTTTAAATCCCCTTTTAAGCAACATAAGAGACAAAAAACAAAAGCCAAACGGCAAAGTTATAAAATGGACTTATTTATAATTTATATACACTGAACTGCTGTAATCTTGGCTCGTAGCAATTAGCTGTACAAAACACAAGCATTTTGTTCAGCTGTTTAGGCAACTGTGTGCTCATTCTTGATTTGGAGGATTTGACCTAATTTTATTTCTTGAAATCAGCCCTTACAATCTCATGTGACAGTACCTGGGCCTGGAGGGATTGAATAATTTTAAATTCTGGAGGCGAAACAAAACAAATAATTAGCAATGTTTTAAACAAAAATGTCATAAACTCTGTCTAGTTTTGAAAATGACAAGAAAGGAAGCTCATAGGTAGTTAAACATTTCAATTATTTAGTATCAAAACATATAATAAATTATATTAATTCACATAGAGGCAAAATTATTAAATGAATCTTAATGTTTTTGAGCACAGTCCATTCCCTGCATCTCATGAAGGCAGTTACTTTGATTGTTGCCTTTGCCTGGGTCTAAAGATGAGGCTTTGGTTAACTTAGGTTTGGTGTCAGATATTGGCAGGAGTCATTGCCTTCTTGAGACAAGATATGTATTCCCAGTTAAATCACCTTTGCAAAAATTATAACTAAGGAAATCATTACAGTGAAAGAGATACGAACTAGCTGACTCCATCTTGCCTCTAACCTCCAAGATGTTCTTGTTCATTCTGAGTCATAAGTTGAACTAACTTTGGGAGGAACAGTCCTTTCCCAAAACAAACCCCCTTCCTGCCTGGGGACTAGACTGCCTTTGCAGGACTAACAAATTTGCCACAAATTTAGAAATCATGGTTTAGGAGTCATGCAGCTGGAGGCTGCAAGATTCTAAACCTCCTCAAATTGGTCCTGGGGATAAAATCACTATGGCAAAACCTGAGATCAGTGCTTGGGATATTTTGTAGACCCTGAACTCGATGGACCGGCTGGCACTATCCAGATGGATAAACTGTCTCATCTGGTCTTATGGCCCCCACTCAGGAAGTGACTCTGCAAAGAGGACAGTTTACACTTTCTATGATTTCACACCTGACTCACTGGCTCCCTACCCACTAAATTATCCTTGAAAACTTCAATCCCCAAGTTTTCAGGGAGACTCATTTGAGTTATAATAAAATTCTGGTCTCTCACGCAGCCAGGTCTGCATGAATTACTCTTTCTCTGTTGCAATTCATCTGTCTTGACAAATTGGCTCTGTCTAGGCAGCAGGAAAGGTGAACTCAAGGAGTTGTTACACCAGAAGTCAAAACCATGTAATTTAACAGCACAAGGATTAATCGCACCTGAAAATGACTATTGTAAGGGGCTGGGGGTGGTGCTACTGAAGCCCATGATCTAATTGGAAACTGTAAAAAGATTATACAACCTTTTGGTGATTAATTTTTATAGCTTTGATAACCCCTAGCAATAAGTCAGAGACTTAATTTAGAATTTGATTTTGAGGATGTTTGTCAAAGACATTAAAAAGCTCATTGTAAAATTATAGTTACTCATTTAACCAAAGTGATAATCAAAAAACTTTAAAAGTAGTACAGAAGTTTACATGGATTGAAAAAAAATTGAATTATTTTAAAGCTCAGTTTTTCTAAGCAATCAAACACCTAATAAGACAACACAGGAATTATCCTGATAAAACATAAAATGTTGTTTTTTAAGCCAGTTACAGAAAAGGCAAAGAAAAACCTTCTGCAGTGTGACTGCTTGTTCTTATAAGAAGCCCATTTAGATAATCTGAAAGTTAAATTTGATGAAAAAAGTGCTTGAATTTAATCAGATACTGGAAGATTGTGTTCAAAGTTATAAGTATGTCAGGGAAATACATGACTCTTAGGAACAGCATGAGAAGTTTCCTGATTACATTGAAAAATTTAGACATATCAAGAAAAGCCAAGAGTACACAATCAATTATACTGGAGGAAATTACAGTGGAAGAAAACATTGCTTTTTATTTTACCTTCAATATAAAAACATTTCAACATTAGACCATAACAACTGTTAGAACTGGAGAAAAATGTCATAGGAGCTGACAAAGCACTGAAGGCGAGTTATCATCTCAAGTCTTTCCAAAGAGCTGACAGCAGTGAGATACAACAAAAGTTGAACTTCTAAGATACGAATCTGAAAAGCTTTAAAAAGAAGTAGGTTATAGAACTAAAAGGCAAAATCTGTAGTTTCATTAAAAGCACATATCAACACCTTAAGAAAATCTTATTGTAAAATAGAAGACCAATGTTTAGAAAGGCTATTATAAATAATTTCATTTTAATTATAGGTAACTTAATCACATACACGATTCCTTTTATAAATTTTCTTCATGAACCTTATCACAACCTACCCAGACCATCTATGACATGTTTGGACTTTCTGACTTGTCCTATACTTCCCTCTTTCCTAAATAATCTATTATTTTATGTTAGGACACAAATTTAACATATGAAATCCTTACTTATACAAAATTATTCCATTTTCTTTTTATCTGTTCTTACTAAAAATACATTTTTATATCCATGACTACTTTCACATCTCTCTCCTCTATTGACCAGTTTCTTTTTACCCTCTTTAATAAATAACTTTTTTTAAAAAAAAGACAAATGATCTAGATAGATATTTCCAAAAAGAAGACATACAGATGTCAAACAAGTACACAAGAAGTGTTCAACATCACTAATCATCAGAGAAATACAAATCAAAACCACAATGAGATATAATCTCACCCCAGCCAAAACGGCTATGATCAAAAAGACAAACAACAGAGACTGGCAAGGAGAAAGAGGAAGGTTTGTACACTGATTGTGGGAATGCAAATTAGTACAACCACTATAGAAAAACAGCATAATTGTTCCTCAAGAAAACAACAATAAAAATGCCATATGATCCAGCAATCCCACCACTGGGTATATCCAAAAGGAAATCAAATTGAAGTGATATTTATATTTCTATGTTTATTATAGTGCTATTTACAGCAGCCAAGGTATGGAATCAGGATTGCTAGATCATATAGTATTTTTCTTTTCTTTTCTTTTCTTTTTAATTTATTTATTATTATTATACTTTAAGTTGTAGGGTACATGTGCATAACGTGCAGGTTTGTTACATATGTATACTTTTGTCATGTTGCTGTGCTGCACCCATCAACTCGTCATTTACATCAGGTATAACTCCCAATGCAATCCCTCCCCCCTCCCCCCTCCCCATGATAGGCCCCTGTGTGTGATGTTCCCCTTCCTGAGTCCAAGTGATCTCATTGTTCAGTTCCCACCTATGAGTGAGAACATGCGGTGTTTGGTTTTCTGTTCTTGTGATAGTTTGCTAAGAATGATGGTTTCCAGCTGCATCCATGTCCCTACAAAGGACACAAACTCATCCTTTTTGATGGCTGCAGAGTATTCCATGGTGTATATGTGCCACATTTTCTTAATCCAATCTGTCACTGATGGACATTTGGGTTGATTCCAACTCTTTGCTATCATGAATAGTGCTGCAACAAACATACGTGTGCATGTGTCTTTATAGCAGCATGATTTATAATCCTTTGGGTATATCCCCAGTAATGGGATAGCCGGGTCACATGGTACATCTAGTTCTAGATCCTTGAGGAATCGCCACACTGCTTTCCACAATGGTTGAACTAGTCCACAATCCCACCAACAGTGTAAAAGTGTTCCTATTTCTCCACATCCTCTCCAGCACCTGTCGTTCCTGACTTTCTAATGATCGCCATTCCAACTGGTGTGAGATGGTATCCCACTGCGGTCCCGACCTGCACCTCTCCGATGGCCAGTGATGACGAGCATTTTTTCATGTGTCTGTTGGCTGTATGAATGTCTTCTTTTGAGAAATGTCTGTTCATATCCTTTGCCCACTTTTTGATGGGGTTGTTTGTTTTTTTCTTGTAAATTTGTTTGAGTTCTTTGTAGGTTCTGGATATTAGCCCTTTGTCAGATGAGTAGATTGCAAAAATTTTCTCCCATTCTGTAGGTTGCCTGTTCACTCTGATGGTAGTTTCTTTTGCTGTGCAGAAGCTCTTTAGTTTAATGAGATCCCATTTGTCAATTTTGGCTTTTGCTGCCGTTGCTTTTGGTGTTTTAGACATGAAGTCTTTGCCCATGCCTATGTCCTGAATGGTACTACCTAGGTTTTCCTCTAGGATTTTTATGGTATGAGGTCTAACATTTAAGTCTCTAATCCATCTTGAATTAATTTTTGTATAAGGAGTAAGGAAAGGATCCAGTTTCAGCTTTCTACTTATGGCTAGCCAATTTTCCCAGCACCATTTATTAAATAGGGAATCCTTTCCCCATTTCTTGTTTCTCTCAGGTTTGTCAAAGATCAGATGGCTGTAGATGTGTGGTATTATTTCTGAGGACTCTGTTCTGTTCCATTGGTCTATATCTCTGTTTTGGTACCAGTACCATGCTGTTTTGGTTACTGTAGCCTTGTAGTATAGTTTGAAGTCAGGTAGCGTGATGCCTCCAGCTTTGTTCTTTTGACTTAGGATTGTCTTGGAGATGCGGGCTCTTTTTTGGTTCCATATGAACTTTAAAGCAGTTTTTTCCAATTCTGTGAAGAAACTCATTGGTAGCTTGATGGGGATGGCATTGAATCTATAAATTACCTTGGGCAGTATGGCCATTTTCACGATATTGATTCTTCCTATCCATGAGTGTGGTATGTTCTTCTATTTGTTCATGTCCTCTTTTATTTCACTGAGCAGTGGTTTGTAGTTCTCCTTGAAGAGGTCCTTTACATCCCTTGTAAGTTGGATTCCTAGGTATTTTATTCTCTTTGAAGCAATTGTGAATGGAAGTTCATTCCTGATTTGGCTCTCTGTTTGTCTGTTACTGGTGTATAAGAATGCTTGTGATTTTTGCACATTAATTTTGTATCCTGAGACTTTGCTGAAGTTGCTTATCAGCTTAAGGAGATTTTGGGCTGAGACAATGGGGTTTTCTAAATATACAATCATGTCATCTGCAAACAGGGACACTTTGACTTCTTCTTTTCCTAACTGAATACCGTTGATTTCTTTCTCTTGCCTGATTACCCTAGCCAGAACTTCCAACACTATGTTGAATAGGAGTGGTGAGAGAGGGCATCCCTGTCTTGTGCCAGTTTTCAAAGGGAATTTTTCCAGTTTTTGCCCATTCAGTATGATATTGGCTGTGGGTTTGTCATAAATAGCTCTTATTATTTTGAGGTACGTTCCATCAATACCGAATTTATTGAGCGTTTTTAGCATGAAGGGCTGTTGAATTTTGTCAAAAGCCTTTTCTGCATCTATTGAGATAATCATGTGGTTCTTGTCTTTGGTTCTGTTTATATGCTGGATTATGTTTATTGATTTCCGAATGTTGAACCAGCCTTGCATCCCAGGGATGAAGCCCACTTGATCATGGTGGATAAGCTTTTTGATGTGTTGCTGAATCCGGTTTGCCAGTATTTTATTGAGGATTTTTGCATCGATGTTCATCAGGGATATTGGTCTAAAATTCTCTTTTTTTGTGTGTCTCTGCCAGGCTTTGGTATCAGGATGATGTTGGCCTCATAAAATGAGTTAGGGAGGATTCCCTCTTTTTCTATTGATTGGAATCGTTTCAGAAGGAATGGTACCAACTCCTCCTTGTACCTCTGGTAGAATTCAGCTGTGAATCCATCTGGTCCTGGACTTTTTTTGGTTGGTAGGCTATTAATTATTGCCTCAATTTCAGAGCCTGCTATGGGTCTATTCAGGGATTCAACTTCTTCCTGGTTTAGTCTTGAAAGAGTGTAAGTGTCCAGGAAATTATCCATTTCTTCTAGATTTTCCAGTTTATTTGCGTAGAGGTGTTTATAGTATTCTCTGATGGTAGTTTGTATTTCTGTGGGGTCGGTGGTGATATCCCCTTTATCATTTTTAATTGTGTCGATTTGATTCTTCTCTCTTTTCTTCTTTATTAGTCTTGCTAGTGGTCTGTCAATTTTGTTGATCTTTTCAAAAAACCAACTCCTGGATTCATTGATTTTTTGGAGAGTTTTTTGTGTCTCTATCTCCATCAGTTCTGCTCTGATCTTAGTTATTTCTTGCCTTCTGCTAGCTTTCGAATGTGTTTGCTCTTGCTTCTCTAGTTCTTTTAATTGCGATGTTAGAGTGTCAATTTTAGATCTTTCCTGCTTTCTCTTGTGGGCATTTAGTGCTATAAATTTCCCTCTACACACTGTTTTAAATGTGTCCCAGAGATTCTGGTATGTTGTATCTTTGTTCTCATTGGTTTCAAAGAACATCTTTATTTCTGCCTTCATTTCGTTATGTACCCAGTAGTCATTCAGGAGCAGGTTGTTCAGTTTCCATGTAGTTGAGCGGTTTTGATTGAGTTTCTTAGTCCTGAGTTCTAGTTTGATTGCACTGTGGTCTGAGAGACAGTTTGTTATAATTTCTGTTCTGGTACATTTGCTGAGGAGTGCTTTACTTGCAATTACGTGGTCGATTTTGGAGTAAGTACGATGTGGTGCTGAGAAGAATGTATATTCTGTTGATTTGGGGTGGAGAGTTCTATAGATGTCTATTAGGTCTGCTTGCTGCACAGATGAGTTCATTTCCTGGATATCCTTGTTAACTTTCTGTCTCGTTGATCTGTCTAATGTTGACAGTGGAGTGTTGAAGTCTCCCATTATTATTTTATGGGAGTCTAAGTCTCTTTGTAAGTCTCTAAGGACTTGCTTGATGAATCTGGGTGCTCCTGTATTGGGTGCATATATATTTAGGATAGTTAGCTCTTCCTGTTGAATTGATCCCTTTACCATTATGTAATGGCCTTCTTTGTCTCTTTTGATCTTTGATGGTTTAAAGTCTGTTTTATCAGAGACTAGTATTGCAACCCCTGCTTTTTTTTGTTCTCCATTTGCTTGGTAAATCTTCCTCCATCCCTTTATTTTCAGCCTATGTATGTCTCTGAATGTGAGATGGGTCTACTGAATACAGCAGACTGATGGGTCTTGACTCTTTATCCAGTTTGCCAATCTGTGTCTTTTAATTGGAGCATTTAGTCCATTTACATTTAAGGTTAATATTGTTATGTGTGAACTTGATCCTGCCATTATGATATTAACTGGTTATTTTGCTCGTTAGTGGATGCAGTTTCTTCCTAGCCTTGACGGTCTTTACATTTTGGCATGTTTTTGCAATGGCTGGTACCGGTTGTTCCTTTCCATGTTTAGTGCTTCCTTCAGGGTCTCTTGTAAGGCAGGCCTAGTGGTGACAAAATCTCTAAGCATTTGCTTATCTGTAAAGGATTTTATTTTTCCTTCACTTATGAAACTTAGTTTGGCTGGATATGAAATTCTGGGTTTAAAATTCTTTTCTTTAAGAATGTTGAATATTGGCCCCCACTCTCTTCTGGCTTGTAGAGTTTCTGCCGAGAGATCTGCTGTTAGTCTGATGGGCTTCCCTTTGTGGGTAACCCGACCTTTCTCTCTGGCTGCCCTTAAGATTTTTTCCTTCATTTCAACTTTGGTGAATCTCGCAATTATGTGTCTTGGAGTTGCTCTTCTCGAGGAGTATCTTTGTGGCGTTCTCTGTATTTCCTGGATTTGAATGTTGGCCTGCCCTACTAGGTTGGGGAAGTTCTCCTGGATGATATCCTGAAGAGTGTTTTCCAACTTGGTTCCATTTTCCCCCTCACTTTCAGGCACCCCAATCAGACGTAGATTTGGTCTTTTTACATAATCCCATACTTCTTGCAGGCTTTGTTCATTTCTTTTTCTTCTTTTTTCTTTTGGTTTCTCTTCTCGCTTCATTTCATTTATTTGATCCTCAATCGCAGATACTCTTTCTTCCAGTTGATCGTGTCGGTTACTGAAGCTTGTGCATTTGTCACATATTTCTCGTGTCATGGTGTTCATCTCTTTCATTTCGTTTATGCCCTTCTCTGCATTAATTTCTCTAGCCATCAATTCTTCCACTTTTTTTTTCAAGATTTTTAGTTTCTTTGTGCTGGGTACGTAATTCCTCCTTTAGCTCTGAGAAATTTGATGGACTGAAGCCTTCTTCTCTCATCTCATCAAAGTCATTCTCCATCCAGCTTTGATCCGTTGCTGGCGATGAGCTGCGCTCCTTTGCCGGGGGAGATGCGCTCTTATTTTTTGAATTTCCAGCTTTTCTGCCCTGCTTTTTCCCCATCTTTGTGGTTTTATCTGCCTCTGGTCTTTGATGATGGTGATGTACTGATGGGGTTTTGGTGTAGGTGTCCTTCCTGTTTGATAGTTTTCCTTCTAACAGTCAGGACCCTCAGCTGTAGGTCTGTTGGAGATTGCTTGAGGTCCACTCCAGACCCTGTTTACCTGGGTATCAGCAGCAGAGGCTGCAGAAGATAGAATATTTCTGAACAGCGAGTGTACCTGTCTGATTCTTGCTTTGGAAGCTTCCTCTCAGGGGTGTACTCCACCCTGTGAGGTGTGGGGTGTCAGACTGCCCCTAGTGGGTGATGTCTCCCAGTTAGGCTACTCAGGGGTCAGGGACCCACTTGAGCAGGGAGTCTGTCCCTTCTCAGATCTCATCCTCCGTGTTGGGAGATCCACTGCTCTCTTCAAAGCTGTCAGACAGAGTCATTTGCGTCTGCAGAGGTTTCGGCTGCGTTTGTTATTTCCCTGTCCCCAGAGGTGGAGTCTACAGAGACAGGCAGGTTTCCTTGAGCTGCTGTGAGCTCCACCCAGTTTGAGCTTCCTAGCAGCTTTGTTTACCTACTTAAGCCTCAGCAATGGCGGGCACCCCTCCCCCAGCCTCCCTGCTGCCTTGCCGGTAGATCACAGACTGCTGTGCTAGCAATGAGGGATGCTCCGTGGGTGTGGGACCCTCCCGGCCAGGTGTGGGATATGATCTCCTGGTGTGCCTGTTTGCTTAAAGCGCAGTATTGGTGTGGGAGTTACCCGATTTTCCAGGTGTTGTGTGTCTCAGTTCCCCTGGCTAGGAAAAGGGATTCCCTTCTCCCTTGCACTTCCCAGGTGAGGCAATGCCTCGCCCTGCTTCAGCTCTCGCTGGTCGGGCTGCAGCAGCTGACCAGCATCGATCGTCTGGCACTCCCCAGTGAGATGAACCCAGTACCTCAGTTGAAATTAGCTGGGCGCGGTGGCTGGCGCCTGTAGTCCCATCTACTGAGGAGGCTGAGGCAGGAGAATGGCGGGAACCCGGGAGGCGGAGCTTGCAGTGAGCCGAGATCGCGCCACTGCACTCCAGCCTGGGCAACAGCGTGAGACTCCGTCTCAAAAAAAAAAAAAGAAAAAAAGAAAATGCAGAAATCACCGGTCTTTTGTGTCGCTCGCGCTGGGAGTTGGAGACTGGAGCTGTTCCTATTCGGCCATCTTCTAAATAACTTTTAAATAACCACCAAAGTAGACATTTTTTTTGTCATTGAGAACATAATGGACAGAATTATATATTAACTAGAATGATTATTCTTAGTAACCTTAAATGTTAGTAAAAACCTAGGAAGCAACAACTCCTGAACCGTCAGATGTTAACAGTTTATAGATGAAAGCATTCTATAATATTAGAAGAAGGTTTTCCCATATCATAATGTTTTCTTTAAAAAAAAATATTTCAAGAGCTTTTAGGGTGCAAGTGGTTTTTGTTTGTTTGTTTTTTGCATGAATATATTATATAGTGGTAAATTCTGAGATTTTAGTGTACCCATCACCCAAATAGTGAACATTGTGCCTAATATATAGTTTTTTTTAATCCCTAGTCCCACTCCCACGCTTCCCATTCTGAATCTCTAAAGTCTTTTATCACTCTATATGCCTTTTCATACTCATGGCTTAGCTCCCACTTATAAGTAAGAACATACTTTTTTTGGTTTTTCCCTCCTGAGTTACTTCGCTTAGAATAATGGCCTTCAGCTCCATCCAAGTTGCTGCAGAAGACATTATTTCACTACTTTTGATGGCTGAGTAGTATTCCATGGTGTATATGTACCATATTTTTTCTTACCCACTTATTAGTTAATGGGAACTTAGGTTGGTTCAGTATCTTTGCAATTGTGAATTGTGAATTGTGCTGCTATAAACATGTATGTGCCAGCATCTCTTTCATTAATAGCTTCTTTTCCTTTGGGTCGAAACTCAGCAGTGTGATTACTGAATGAAATGATAGATCTACTTTTAGCTATTTAAGAAATCTCCATACTGTTTTCCATAAAGATTGTAATAATTTACATTCCCACCATCAGTGTATAAGCATCCCCTTTTCCCCATATCCATGCCAGTATTTATTTATTGTTTGTTTGTTTACTTTTTAGTAATGGCCATTCTTGCAGAAGTAAGATGATATCTCATTGTAGTTTTCATTTGTATTCTCCTAATGATTAGTGATGATGAGCATTTCTTCATATGGTTTTTGGTCATGTGTATATCTTCCTTGGAGAAATATCTATTCATGTACTTTGCCCACTTTTTAATGGGATTATCTGTTGTTTTCTTGTTGATTTGTTTGAGTTTCTTATATATTATGGATACTAGTCCTTAGTTGGATGTGTAGTTTGCAAATATTTTCTATCATTCTCTGTGTTTTCTGTTTACTCTGATAATTATTTCTTTTGCTGTGCAGAAGCTTTTTAGTTTAATTAGGTCTCATTTATTTAGTTATTTTTGCCACATTTGCTATTGGGATTTTAGTCACAAATTCTTTGTCTAGGCTGATACCCAGAAGAGTTTTTTCAACCTTGTCTTTGATATAGTTTGGCTGTGTCCCCACCCAAATCTCATCTTGAATTGTAACTCCCTAAATTCCCACATGTCTTGGGAGGAACCCAGTGGGAGGTGCTTGAATTATAGGGGTGGGTCTTTCCTGCACTGTTCTCATAATAATGAGTGAGTCTCATGAGATCTGATGGTGTTAAAAGTGAGTTTCCCTGCACAAGCTCTCTCTTTGCCTGCTGCCATCAATGTAAGACATGACTTGCTCTTCCTTGCCTTCTGTCATGACTGTGAGTCCTCCCCAGCCATGTGGAACTGTAAGTCCATTAAACCTCTTTCTTTTGCAAATTGTCCAGTCTCAGGTATGTCTTTATTAGCAGTATGAGGACAGACTAATACAGTAAATTGGTATCAGTAGAGTGGGCACTGCAGAAAAGTACCCCAAAGTGTGGAAGCAACATTGGAACTGGGTAATAGGCAGAGGTTGGAACAGGTTGGAGGGCTCAGAAAAGACAGGAAAATGTGGGAAAGTTTGGAACTCCCTAGAGACTTGTTTAGTAGCTTTGACAAAAATGCTGGTAGTGATATGGACAATAAGGTCCAGGCTGAGATGATCTCAGATGGAGATGAGGAACTTGTTGGGAACTGGAGAAAAGGTGACTCTTGTTATGTTTTAGCAAAGAGACTGTTGGCATTTTGCACCGCCCTAGAGATCTGTGGAACCTTGAACTTGAGAGAGATTATTGAGGGTATCCAGCAGAGGAAATCTCCAAGAAGCAAAGCATTCAATATGTGACTTGGGTGCTGTTAAAGGCATTCTGTTTTACAAGGGAAGCAGAGCATGACAATTTGGAAAATTTACAGCCTGACAATGCGATAGAAAACAAAAGAATCCCATTCTCAGAGAAATTCAAGCAAGCTGCAGAAATCTGCATAACTAATGAGGAGTCAAAAGTTAATCCCCAAGACAATAGTAAAAATGCCTCCAGGACATATCAAAGATCTTCATGGCAGCTCCTACCAAGACAGGCCCAGAGGCCTAGGAGGAAAATATGGTTTCATGGGCCAGGTCCAGGGTCCCCATGCTGTGTGCAGTCTAGGGACTTGGTGCCCTGAATTCCAGCCATTCCAGCTTGACTAAAAAGGGGCAAGATACAGCTCAGGCCATGGCTTTAGAGGGTGCAAGCCCCAATCTTTCCATGTGGTGTTGAGCCTGTGGGTACACAGAAGTCAAGAATTGAGGTTTGGGAACCTCTGCCTAGATTTCAGAGGATGTATGGAAATGCCTGGATGTCCAGGCAGAAGTTTGCTGCAGGGTGGGGCTGCCATGGAGAACCTCTGCTAGGGCAGTGCAGAAGGGAAATGTGGGATCAGAGCCCCCACACAGAGTCCCTCCTGGGGTACCACCTAGTGGAGCTGTGAGAAGATGGCCACCATCCTCCAGATCCCGGAAAGGAATGACCCACTGATGGCTTCCTCTTTGTGCCAGAAAAGCTGCAGATACAACACCAGCCCATGAAAGCAGCCAGGTGAGAAGCTGTACCTTGCAGAGCCACCAGGTTGAAGCTGCCCAAGACCATGGGAATCCACCTCTTGCATCAGCGTGATCCGGATGTGAGAGATGGAGTCAAAAGAGATCATTTCGGAGCTTTAAGGTTTGAGTGTCCTCCTGGATTTCAGACTTGCATGGAGCCTGTAGCCCCTTTTTTGGACAAGTTCTCCCATTTAGAATGGCTGTATTTATCCAATGCTTGTATCCCCATTGGATCTAGGAAGTAACAAACTTGTTTTTGATTTTACAGGCTCATGGGCAGAAGGAACTTGCCTTGTCTCAGATGAAACTTTGGACTGTGGACTTTTGAGTTAATGCTGAAATGAGTTAAGACTTTGGGGAACTATTGGGAAGGCACAATTGGTTTTGAAATGTGTGGACATGAGATTTGGGAGGGGCTGGGACAGAATTACATGGTTTGGTCATGTTCCCACCCAAATCTCATCTTGAATTGTAACTCCTACAATTCCTGCATGTCATGTGAGGAACCTGGTGGGAGGTGATTGAATTATGTGGATGGGTCTTTCCCATGCTGTTCTCATGGTAGTGAATGAGTCTCATGATATCTGATGGTTTTAAAAAACGGGAATTTTCCTGCACAAGCTCTCCCTTTGCCAGTTGCCATTCATGTAAGACATGACTTGCTCCTCTTTGCCTTCTGCCATGTTTGTGAGGCCTCTCCAGCCATGTGGAACTGTAAATCCATTAAACCTCTTTCTTTTGTAAGAGTCTTGGGTATGTTTTTATCAACAGCATGAGAACAGACTAATACAGACTTCTAGAATTTTCAAGCTTTTGGGTCTTATATTTAAGTGTTTGATCCATGTTGAATCTATTTTTGTATGAGATATGAGGATCTTCTACTTGTAGCTTGCCAGCTTTCCCAGCACCATTTATTACACAGGGTGCCCATTCCCTAATTTAAGCTTTTGTATGCTTTGTTGAAAATAAGTTAACTGCAGTATATTTGGCTTTTATTCTGGTTTCTCTATTGTGTTCCATTGGTCTATATGTCTATTTTTTATAACAGTACCTGCTGTTTTGGCAAGTATAGCCCTGTAGCATAATTTGAAGTCTGGTAATGTGATACCTCCTGATTTGTTCTTTTTGCTTATGATTGCTTTAGCTATTTAGGCTCTTTTTGATTTCATATAAATTTTAGGATTTTTTGTCTAATTCTGTGAAAAGTGATATGGCATTTTGATGAGAATTGCATTGAATCTAGAGATGGCTTTGGGCAATATAGCCATTTGCACAATATTGATTCTTCCTATCCATGAGCATGGGGTGTATTTCCATTTGCTTCTGTTGTCTATTATTTCTTTCAGAAATATTTTGTAGTTCTCCTAGTAGAGATCATTCACCTCCCTGTTTATGTATATTCCTAGGTATTTTATTTTATTTTTGTATCTGTTGTGAAAGGGATTAAGTTTTTCAATCAATTCTCAGCTTGGCAATCATTGGTATACAGCATTGGTACTGATTTGATTTTGTATCTTGAAACTTTACTGAGTTTGTTTATCAAATCTGGGAGTCATTTGGAGCAATCTTTAAGATTTTCTATATATATGATCATATCATCTGCAAATAGCAATAGTTTGACTTCCTCTTTTCCAGTTTGGATGCCTTTTATTTCCTTCTCTTGCCTAATTTTTCTGGCTAGGATATCCACAAATATATTGGACTAGAAATGGTGAAAGACGACATCCTTGTCTTGTTCCCGTTCCAAGGAAAATGCTTTCACCTTTTTTCTATTCAATATGATGTTGTCTGTGGGTTTGTCATAAATGGCTTTTATTATTTTGAGACAAGTCCTCTCTATGCCTAGTTTGTTGAGAGTTTTTATCATAAAGGATGTTGGATTTTTTTCAAATGCTTTTTCTGCGTCTTTTGAGATGATTACACCATTTTTGTTTTTAATTCTATTTATGGAATGTATCACATTTATTTACTTGCATATACTAAATTATCCCTGCATCCCTGAGATGAAACCCACTTCATAAAGATGTATTATCTTTTTGATGTGTTGTTGAATTCTGTTAGCTTGTATTTTGTTGCAGATAATTGCATCTATTTTCATCAGGGATGTTGGCCTGTAGTTTTCTTTTTTTGTTATTGTTGCGTCCTTTCTGGGTTTTGGTATCAGGGTGATACTTGCTTCATAGAATGATTTAAGGAAGATTCCCTTTTTCTCAGTCTTTTGGAATAGTTGCAATAGGATTGATAGCAATTCTTTGAATGTCTAGTAGAATTCAGCTGTGAATTCATCTGGTCCTGGGCTTTTTTGTTGTTTTTGGCAATTTTTAAATTACTGATTCAATCTTGTTATTTGTTATTGGTGTGTTCAGAGTTTCTATTTCTTCCTGATTTAATCTAGGATATTTGTATGGTCCCAGGAATTTATCAGTTTCCTGTAGGTTTTCTAGTTTGCATGCATAAAGGTATTCATAGTAGTCTTGAATGATGTTTACATTTCTATGGTGTCAGTTGAAATGTCTCCAGTTTCATTTGTAATTGAGCTTATTTGAATCTTCTCTCTTCTTTTCTTGGTTAATCTATCTAATGGTCTATCTATTTTGTTTATTTTTTCAAAGAAGAAGCTTCTTGTTTCATTGATCTTTTGTATATTTTTTTGATGGAATTTCATTTAGCCCTAGAGCATGTTGGTGATTCAGGTATGCTAGTTCATTACTTCCATGATATGAGTGTGTTTAGTTTCATTCTTCCTATTTTATCACTTCGTATTTCTAATTTGTTCTAGACTGCTAAAATATCTATTTTTCAACCAATTGTCATTTTTTTCATAACCTTTCTTTCAAAAGGACCCAAAAAGCCAAAGTAAAATGATCAATACATTTGACTGCATTGAAATTTAAAATCTTTGTATTCCAATGACAGTCATAAACAAAGTCAAAAGTCAAACATCAGAATGTGAATAATATTTGTAATATATGTAACAAAAGGTATTAAGCAAAATAGTTGAGCTACAATAAGAAAAAAAGAAGAAAGAAAAGAAAATGGTAAAACATAGGAATGGACAATAGACAGAAGAGAAAATATAATACAATACCTATTGCACTCCCAATTTTTGGGGGGCAGAACTGGAAAAATCTATTCCAAAATTAATATGAAATCTCAAGGAACCCTGTATTAGATAGTTCTTGCATTGCTATAAGGAAATACATGAGACTGGGTAATTTATAAAGAAAAGAAGGTTAATTGGCATACCATCTGCAGACCATATAGAAAGCATAGGACCAGCATCTGCTTGTCTTTTGGGGAAGGCTTGAGGAAATTTTACTCTTATCAGAAGGTGAAGCAGGAGCAAGTATTTCATATGGCAGAGCGGGAGAAAGAGAGAGAGACAGGGGGTGTCACACACATTTAAATGATCAGATCTTGTGAGACCTCACTCACTCTGGTAAGGACAGCACCAAGCCGTGAGGGATCTGCCCCCATGACCCAGACTTCCCACCAGGCCTCATCTCTAATACTGGGGATTACACTTCAGCACGACATTGTGGGGAACAAATATCCAAACTATATCAGTTTCTGAATAGCTGAAACAATTTTGATAAAGAACAAAGCTGAAAGACTCATACTTCCTGATTTTAAGACTTACTACAAAGCTACAGTAATCAGAAAAACATGGTACTGTCATAAAGGTAGACAAATTAACCAATGAAATCAAATAGAGAGCCTAGAAATTAACCCTAACATGTATGGTCAAATAATTTGTGGCAAGGGTGCTAACACAATTTAATGGGGAAAGAACAGTCTTTTCACAAAATGATGCTGAGGAAACTGGATATCCACATGCAAAATAATTATTAAATTGGGCCCTTACTTAATAGCATATTCAAAAATTAACTCAAAATCACCAAGACCTACATGTAAGATCTAAAACAATAAAACTCTTTGAAGTAAAAAGAGCAAATATTTCATGACATTGGATTTGACAGTTTCTTAGATATCACACTAAAGGCACAGGCAACAAAAGAAAAAATAGACAAATTGGACTTCACAAAAATGTAAAAGTTTTGTGCATCAAAAGACACTATTGACAGAGTAAAATGGTGAATCATAGAGTGGGATGAAATATTTCCAAGTCATATATCTAATAAGGGATTAATAACCAGAATATACTGAGTACTCCTAAGACAACAACAACAACAACAAACAAGTAACTCTATCCATAAATGGGTAAAATACTTCAATAGACATTTCTCCAAATTAGATAAGCACATGGTCAATAAGCTGATGAAAAGATGCTCAACATTACTAATCCTTAGGGAAAGCAAAACTATAATGAGATACCACCTCACATCCATTAAGATGGCTATATATATATATATATATATATATATAGCCATCTATATATATATATATATATATATATAAATGTTATTGGTGAACACACCAATAACAAATAACAAGATTGAATCAGTAATTTAAAAATTGCCAAATTTCATATATATATACATATATATGAAATAACAAGTGTTGCCCAAGATGTGGAGAAATTGGAAATGTTAAGCACTGTTAGTGGAATGTAAATGTTAGGGGTACAAACAGAGTAGAAAGTAGTTTGGTGGTTCCTGAAAAATTCAAAATAGAATTACCATATGATTCAGCAATTTTACTTTTGGGTATACACCCAAAAGAATTGAAAGTAGGGTCTTGAAGAGATATTCATATACCTGTGTTCAGCATCATTCACAATAGCTAAAATGTAGAAGCTATCCAGGTGTCCATCTATGGATGAATGGATAAACAAAATGTGGAATATCCATACAATGGAATATTATTCATCCTTCAAAAGAAAGTTCTGCAATAGGTTATAACATGGATGAACCTTGAAGACATTAGGCTAAGTAAAATAAGCGAGTCACAGAAAGACAAATGCTGTATGATTCTATTTATTGAGATATTTAGAGTGCTTAAACTTATAAAAACAGAATAGAATGGTGGTTGCCAGAGGATGGGGGTGGGGGCAATGGGAAGTTATTTGTTAATGAGTATAGAGCTTCATTTTTACAAGATGAAAAGCATTATAGAGATTGATAGTGGTGATGGTTGTAAATCATTATGAAAATGTTTTTAATACCACTGTACTATACACTGAAAAACAGTTAAATAGTAAATTGTATGTTATGAGTATTTCACCACAACGAGAATTTGGAAAGTGAACAAACAAACCTACAGGGCTCCTTTAGTTCAAGTTATCAGGCTTGAACGGCAACCAAACCAAGGTGCATTTTTATGTGTTATGGTCAAATAAAATTCTTTTGATAATCCCTTCAAAATAAAGAAAGTCGCATAAGAAATGCTGAAATATAGATGGGCTTACTTTAGCTGATCAATAGCTAGTCAATAGCTGTGGCCTCAGGGTTGGAAACCTGGTATCTAGTCAAAATTTCTATCCTCTTGGCTTCTGGCTGGTGGGGAGGTGGATGTTGTATTTAATGTATCTACTACAGATTGCTAACATCTAAGCTCATTCTATTCTTCAGAAAAGGTTCATGTACCTAAATGTGACCAGACTAGTACAGGTGTTCTTTTAACTAATCCAAACCAGCAATGGGCTCTTCAAAAAGTCACAAGCCACGCTCTGGTCCCAAGCTGCCCTGATCATGGATGTAGCAAAGCCCTCTCAATGCTAGAGGAAACTAGGAATCCTTCAGATGTTTTTGGAGGGTGGTTGTTGTGGTTTACTTTTTGGATTTGTTTTAATAGGAATCAGTGTTTTTGTGATTTGTGTTAGGATCTCTTCCAAGAAAAATGAGTTTGGAAAGGTGGAGGAAGGGAACATCATTAGTTTGCTATGAATGACTGAGAAGACAGAAAAAAATGTCAGGATACTGCCTGGCCTGGGAGGCAGAGGTGAAGGAACAGATGGGAAAAGTTGATAGTGCTGACTGTACTCCTCTGTCTGGGTACACACCTCTGGAGCCTTCCTTTGTTCAAAATCAGTGTGGTGTCTAAGAAGAAGAATGGGTTTTGAAGTCAGACAAACTTAAAATCATGTCTGTGATCTGATCCTTTCTAGCTGTGTGACCTTCAGTTTATTACCTTTCTGTTAGTTTTCTTGTCTGTACATTGAGATTTATAATAGTGAATACATGACAGAGTTGTATTAACTTAAATAAAGTAAATTAAACTGCCTGGTTTAATAGCTGGCACATTTTGTGAGCTCCATAAATACTAGCTGTTTATTGACTTCCTTTCTTTTAAAGACCATTTGGTGACTCTCTTCAGAACCTCTTGTGCAGCTTTCACCAGTAACCCCAGATGGATTGCACCTTCATGCCTCTCCTAATGGTTATGCAACTTGCCTTTCTTTGCACATTGTTGTGTTCTGATTTGTTTAACGTCTGTCTTTTGTACTTCCTATGAGCTCTTTGAGTTTAATGACTGTCTTATTTATCTTTGCAACCCAAGAAATTCCCACAGAGCTGGGCAATAATATTCACCTATGAATGCTGGTGAATTCAATGTGTCAATGGGTTTGAAGACTGTGACAAAGCTATGGGAGGACTCTGTAGTACAACCAAAGCTATATTTGGATAAAGCCAACTGTAAACTAATGAAACACCCAGGGTATCCCTGTTAGAGTTCCAGATGGCCATGGTGACGTGGAATAGTTATGATCATTTCCTAAAAGATGAGGGTTAAAAAGGCTACAAACACTAAAGCAAGGTGGGGTTTTTTTTTTGCCATATATGATCCAAGAGACCAAATTTAACACTCTTTCCAGATGGTGTTGGAACCAATTCAAATCAGGCTAAGGACAAAAGGCTTTTCCCCAAAAAATTTTTGTGAGGTATTTTGTAAGTCTTTTTACTTGATACAACTGCAACCCCATTGAAACTGAACTGAAAATATTCAAGGTAAAGGTTGTTTTATTTCTTGAGCCTTTTGATGCCTCATCCTCCACTAGAATGTCATCTGAGTGCTTTTATTTAATAAAACCCCCAAATCATTAAGCCTAGAGCAGTCCCACAGCCCCAGGATGCTTCGTTCTCAGATAACAAAAGCAGCTGTTGCTCACCCACCAGCACAACACAGATCAAAAGTCTGGCAGGTTTCCTTCAAGCCCCGTCTCAGCTAAATGAAAGCTCCTTAGCATCCCCAAACTTTATGCCACCCATCCATGTTGAGTTGGCTAGCAGCCACAGCAATGGCTTTTCCAGCCCATCTCCCAGGGAATGTTGCTCTGTGCTGCTGAGGGGTCTGATAATTTTCGTCACTGTTATGCTTACCTGACTCCTTTTCAAATTCAGAGCACTTTTCCTTTTCCCGTTAGACTTGTGCTTTTGTGTACTTTTCCTTTATTGGAACTGGCATCATGAAGCTATTTGAACGCAGCTCCATCTGTTAGAGTTGGGTCCTGCAGGTAGAGTGTCATGTTTGATTTCAGATTATCATTTGTTGTGTTGTCAAGAAGGGCTTGGGGGAGGAAGAAAAAAAAATGCCTGTGTTCAAACTGCTCTTTGGTTAAAATGCACAAACAACTTATTTGCAACTTTGACCATGGCTCTGATCAATGTTCCTCATGTTTCTCTACAATCACAGCAATGGTCCCTGTGACATTCAGAAGTTGGTCCCAAAAGAATTGTTCACAGTAGAAAGCCGACCTTAACCCTGAGCTTTGGAGCCCACCTGGGTCATTCCTTATCTGTAAAGCAACAAAGCAGAGTAAAGCTTGTCCCTAGTAGGTAAAAGTATGAGTGTAAATGGAACCAATAGATCCTTGCTTAACTCAATGATAGATGGAGTACATAAAGGTGGGATGGACTACTCTCAGAAATTCTGCTTCTAACTATCTGTGCCAAGGAGATGATCTAAATACAGAATATGTTTTAAATGCCATTTGTCACAACACATTTGTAATTATAAGACATTAAAAACAAGATAAACATTCAACAATTAATAACAGCACAACAGAATGTTGAAAATTGCTAAAACTGAAGAAAGGACACATGGCGGTGCATTGTGCTGTTTGTTTTTCTATTAAAAATAATAGTTATAAAGGCAACGTTACCCAAAAACCAACATAAAAATTACAGATACGATGTGCTTAGTGATCAATAAAAATATAAAGACGCAGGATAAAAGAATAATATATCCAAAGGCATTGGTTGCTAACTGCACATATGACACAAGTGGCGTGTGGTCTAATTCTTAGTGCAACAACACAGCTGTTGTAAATACAAGTCTGCCCTAAAGAAATATAGGCACCCCGGGCAAGTGTTGCATTTGACTTGTTTGCTTGGGGGTTAACTGGTAGTGAAATGACAGTCTTAAAAAAACAGACTTCAAGAGATGAATGAATAGGAGAAGTTAGAAGTAAAGTTTGCCATGATGTGGGAAAAGCTGCACAGAACTTGAGATAGTTAGGCAGAAATATATAGGCACTGAGATACGTGAAATGTGGATAGAATGTGAAACTTCTCATTGAATCCCAGGGGGAAAATGGTCTCTTTCTCAGACACAGATTTGAGTAGGGGGCTTTGTTATTGTAGACAAAGTTTTCCCTTCCCAACGCATTAACCACTAGCACCCTGTGTCATAATCCAGGTACCAAGTTTAAGCTGGGCAAGTGGCTGCTACAAGCAACATTTTCTAGCCTCTCTTGCTGATAGACGTAGCCATGTGATTAAGTTAGAAATGTGAGTAGAAAGGATATGGGCAGCTCTGACCATCTCCTAAAGGATGATTATCCTGTCCTTTCTCCATCCTCTGTCTTCCACTGTCTGGAAAGTCTGCTGTTAGAGCTGGTGTAAAGCCATGCATTAAGGATGGCAGAACCAACCCCCCAGCCTGAGTTTAGGGATAACTGTAAGAAGTAGAGACTCCCTACCCAGACTCAGATGATTGTGTGGAGAGAAATAAACTCGTGTGAGCCACTGTACTTTAGCTGTCTTTATAAAAGCAGTTTCTTTTTATTTATTTATATATATATTTTTATTATACTTTAAGTTCTAGGGTACATGTGCTTAACATGCAGATTTGTTACATATGTAACATGTGGGTGTGCTGCACCCATCATGTGCCATGTGGTGTGTGCTGCACCCATCAACTCGTCAGCACCCATCAACTCGTCATTTACATCAGGTATAACTCCCAATGCAATCCCTCCCCCCTACCCACTCCCCGTGATAGGCCCCGGTGTGTAATGTTCCCCTTCCGGAGTCCAAGTGATCTCATTGTTCAGTTCCCACCTATGAGTGAGAACATGCGGTGTTTGGTTTTCTGTTCTTGTGATAGTTTGCTAAGAACGATGGTTTCCAGCTACATCCATGTCCCTACAAAGGACACAGACTCATCCTTTTTGATGGCTGCATAGTATTCCATGGTGTATATGTGCCACATTTTCTTAATCCAGTCTGTCACTGATGGACATTTGGGTTGATTCCAAATCTTTGCTATTGTGAATAGTGCCGCAATAAACATCCGTGTGCATGTGTCTTTATAGCAGCATGATTTATAATCCTTTGGGTATATACCCAGTAATGGGATGGCTGGGTCATATGGTACTTCTAGTTCTAGATCCTTGAGGAATCGCCATACTGTTTTCCATAATGGTTGAACTAGTTTACAATCCCACCAACAGTGTAAAAGTGTTCCTATTTCTCCACATCCTCTCCAGCACCTGTTGTTTCCTGACTTTTGAATGATTGCCATTCTAACTGGTGTGAGATGGTATCTCATTGTGGTTTTGATTTGCATTTCTCTGATGGCCAGTGATGATGAGCATTTTTTCATATGTCTGTTGGCTGTATGAATGTCCTCTTTTGAGAAATGTCTATTCATATCCTTTGCCCACTTTTTGATGGGGTTGTTTGTTTTTTTCTTGTAAATTTGTTTGAGTTCTTTGCAGGTTCTGGATATTAGCCCTTTGTCAGATGAGTAGTTTGCAAAAATTTTCTCTCATTCTGTAGGTTGCCTGTTCATTCTGATGGTAGTTTCTTTTGCTGTGCAGAAGCTCTTTAGTTTAATTAGATCCCATTTGTCAATTTTGGCTTTTGTTGCCATTGCTTTTGGTATTTTAGACATGAAGTCCTTGCCCATGCCTATGTCTTGAATGGTATTACCTAAGTTTTCTTCTAGGGTTTTTATGGTATTAGGTCTAACATTTAAGTCTCTAATCCATCTTGAATTAATTTTCGTATAAGGAGTAAGGAAAGGATCCAGTTTCAGATTTCTACTTATGGCTAGTCAATTATCACAGAACCATTTATTAATTAGGGAATCCTTTCCTCATTTCTTGTTTTTCTCAGGTTTATCAAAGATCAGATGGCTGTAGATGTGTGGTATTATTTCTGAGGACTCTGTTCTGTTCCATTGGTCTATATCTGTTTTGGTACCTGTACCATGCTGTTTTGGTTACTGTAGCCTTGTAGTATAGTTTGAAGTCAGGTAGCGTGATGCCTCCAGCTTTGTTCTTTTGACATAGGATTGTCTTGGAGATGCGGGCTCTTTTTTGGTTCCATATGAACTTTAAAGCAGTTTTTTCCAATTCTGTGAAGAAACTCATTGGTAGCTTGATGGGGATGGCATTGAATCTATAAATTACCTTGGGCAGTATGGCCATTTTCACAATATTGATTCTTCCTATCCATGAGCATGGTATGTTCTTCCATTTGTTTATGTCCTCTTTGATTTCACTGAGCAGTGGTTTGTAGTTCTCCTTGAAGAGGTCCTTTACATCCCTTGTAAGTTGGATTCCTAGGTATTTTATTCTCTTTGAAGCAATTGTGAATGGAAGTTCATTCCTGATTTGGCTCTCTGTTTGTCTGTTACTGGTGTATAAGAATGCTTGTGATTTTTGCACATTAATTTTGTATCCTGAGACTTTGCTGAAGTTTCTTATCAGCTTAAGAATATTTTGGGCTGCGACAATGGGGTTTTCTAAATATACAATCATGTCATCTGCAAAGAGGGACAGTTTGACTTCTTCTTTTCCTAACTAAATACCCTTTATTTCTTTCTCTTGCCTGATTACCCTAGCCAGAACTTCCAACACTATGTTGAATAGGAGTGGTGAGAGAGGGCATCCCTGTCTTGTGCCAGTTTTCAAAGGGAATTTTTCCAGTTTTTGCCCATTCAGTATGATATTGGCTGTGGGTTTGTCATAAATAGCTCTTATGATTTTGAGATACGTTCCATCAATACCGAATTTATTGAGCATTTTTAGCATGAAGGGCTGTTGAATTTTGTCGAAGGCCTTTTCTGCATCTATTGAGATAATCATGTGGTTTTTCTCTTTGGTTCTGTTTATATGCTGGATTACGTTTATTGATTTCCGAATGTTGAACCAGCCTTGCATCCCAGGGATGAAGCCCACTTGAACATGGTGGATAAGCTTTTTGATGTGCTGCTGGATCCGGTTTGCCAGTATTTTATTGAGGATTTTTGCATCGATGTTCATCAGGGATATTGGTCTAAAATTCTCTTTTTTTGTTGTATCTCTGCCAGGCTTTGGTATCAGGATGATGTTGGCCTCATAAAATGAGTTAGGGAGGATTCCCTCCTTTTCTATTGATTGGAATAGTTTCAGAAGGAATGGTACCAACTCCTCCTTGTACCTCTGGTAGAATTCAGCTGTGAATCCATCTGGTCCTGGAATTTTTTTGGTTGGTAGGCTATTAATTATTGCCTCAATTTCAGAGCCTGCTATTGGTTTATTCAGGGATTCAGCTTCTTCCTGGTTTAGTCTTGGGAGAGTGTAAGTGTCCAGGAAATTATCCATTTCTTCTAGATTTTCTAGTTTATTTGCGTAGAGGTGTTTATAGTATTCTCTGATGGTAGTTTGTATTTCTGTGGGGTCGGTGGTGATATCCCCTTTATCATTTTTAATTGTGTCAATTTGATTCTTCTCTCTTTTCTTCTTTATTAGTCTTGCTAGCGGTCTATCAATTTTGTTGATCTTTTCAAAAAACCAACTCCTGGATTCATTGATTTTTTGGAGAGTTTTTTGTGTCTCTATCTCCTTCATTTCTGCTCTGATCTTCGTTATTTCTTGCCTTCTGCTAGCTTTTGAATGTGTTTGCTCTTGCTTCTCTAGTTCTTTTAATTGTGATGTTAGGGTGTCAATTTTAGATCTTTCCAGCTTTCTCTTGTGGGCATTTAGTGCTATAAGTTTCCCTCTACACACTGCTTTAAATGTGTCCCAGAGATTCTGGTATGTTGTATCTTTGTTCTCATTGGTTTCAATGAACGTCTTTATTTCTGCCTTCATTTCATTGTGTACCCAGTAGTCATTCAGGAGCAGGTTGTTCAGTTTCCATGTAGTTGAGCAGTTTTGATTGAGTTTCTTAGTCCTGAGTTCTAGTTTGATTGCACTGTGGTCTGAGAGACAGTTTGTTATAATTTGTGTTCTTGTACATTTGCTGAGGAGTGCTTTACTTCCAATTATGTGGTCAATTTTGAAATAAGTGTGATGTGGTGCTGAGAAGAATGTATGTTCTGTTGATTTGGGGTGGAGAGTTCTATAGATGTCTATTAGGTCTGCTTGCTGCAGAGATGAGTTCAATTCCTGGATATCCTTGTTAACTTTCTGTCTCGTTGATCTGTCTAATGTTGACAGTGGAGTGTTGAAGTCTCCCATTATTATTGTATGGGAGTCTAAGTCTCTTTGTACGTCTGTAAGGACTTGCTTTATGAATCTGGGTGCTCCTGTATTGGGTGCATATATATTTAGGATAGTTAGCTCTTCCTGTTGAATTGATCCCTTTACCATTATGTAATGGCCTTTGTCTCTTTTGATCTTTGATGGTTTAAAGTCTGTTTTATCAGAGACTAGGATTGTAACCCCTGCTTTTTTTTTTTTTTTTCCATTTGCTTGGTGGATCTTCCTCCATCCCTTTATTTTGAGCCTATGTATGTCTCTGCATGTGAGATGGGTCTCCTGAATACAGCAGACTGATAGGTCTTGACTCTTTATCCAGTTTACCAGTCTGTATCTTTTAATTGGAGCATTTAGTCCATTTACATTTAAGGTTAATATTGTTATGTGTGAACTTGATCCTGCCATTATGATATTAACTGGTTATTTTGCTCGTTAGTTGATGCAGTTTTTTCCTAGCCTCGATGGTCTTTCCATTTTGGCATGTTTTTGCAATGGCTGGTACCGGTTGTTCCTTTCCATGTTTAGTGCTTCCTTCAGGGTCTCTTGTAAGGCAGGCCTGGTGGTGACAAGATCTCTAAGCATTTGCTTATCTGTAAAGGATTTTATTTCTCCTTCACTTATGAAACTTAGTTTGGTTGGATATGAAATTCTGGGTTGAAAATTCTTTTCTTTAAGAATGTTGAATATTGGCCCCCACTCTCTTCTGACTTGTAGAGTTTCTGCCGAGAGATCTGCTGTTAGTCTGATGGGCTTCCCTTTGTGGGTAACCCAACCTTTCTCTCTGGCTGCCCTTAAGATTTTTTCCTTCATTTCAACTTTGGTGAATCTGGCAATTATGTGTCTTGGAGTTGCTCTTCTCGAGGAGTATCTTTGTGGCGTTCTCTGTATTTCCTGGATTTGAATGTTGGCCTGCCCTACTAGGTTGGGGAAGTTCTCCTGGATGATATCCTGAAGAGCGTTTTCCAACTTGGTTCCATTTTCCCCCTCACTTTCAGGCACCCCAATGAGACGTAGATTTGGTCTTTTTACATAATCCCATACTTCTTGCAGGCTTTGTTCATTTCTTTTTCTTCTTTTTTCTTTAGATTTCTCTTCTCGCTTCATTTCATTCATTTGATCCTCAATCGCTGATACTCTTTCTTCCAGTTGATCCAGTCAGTTACTGAAGCTTGTGCATTTGTCACATATTTCTCGTGTCATGGTTTTCATCTCTGTCCGTTCGTTTATGGCCTTCTCTGCATTAATTATTCTAGTTATCAATTCTTCCACTTTTTTTTTCAAGATTTTTAGTTTCTTTGCACTGGGTACGTAATTCCTCCTTTAGCTCTGAGAAGTTTGATGGACTGGAGCCTTCTTCTCTCATTTCGTCAAAGTCATTCTCCGTCCAGCTTTGATCCGTTGCTGGCGATGTGCTGCGTTCCTTTGGAGGGGGAGATGCGCTCTTATTTTTTGAATTTCCAGCTTTTCTGCCCTGCTTTTCCCCCATCTTTGTGGTTTTATCTGCCTCTGGTCTTTGATGATGGTGACGTACTGATGGGGTTTTGGTGTGGGTGTCCTTCCTGTTTGTTAGTTTTCCTTCTAACAGTCAGGACCCTCAGCTGTAGGTCTGTTGGAGATTGCTTGAGATCCACTCCAGACCCTGTTTGCCTGGGTGTCAGCAGCATAGGCTGCAGAAGATAGAATACCGCTGAACAGCGAGTGTACCTGTCTGATTCTTGCTTTGGAAGCTTCCTCTCAGGGGTGTACTCCACCCTGTGAGGTGTGGGGTGTCGGTCTGCCCCTATTGGAGGATGTCTCACAGTTAGGCTACTCAGGGGTCTGGGACCCACTTGAGCAGGCAGTCTGTCCGTTCTCAGATCTCAACCTCCGTGTTGGGAGATACACCGCTCTCTTCAAAGCTGTCAGACAGAGTTGCTTGCGTCTGCAGAGGTTTTTGCTGCTTTGTTGTTGTTGTTGTTCTTGTTGTTGAGCTGTGCACTGTCCCCAGAGGTGGAGTCTACAGAGACTGGCAGGCCTCCTTGAGCTGCTGTGAGCTCCACCTAGTTCGATCTTCCCAGCTGCTTTGTTTACCTACTTAAGCCTCAGCAATGGTGGGCGCCCCTCCCCCAGCCTCGCTGCTGCCTTGTGGTTAGATCCAGACTGCTGTGCTAGCAATGAGGAAGGCTCCGTGGGCATGGGAGCCTCCCGGCCAGGTGTGGGATATAATCTCCTGGTGTGCCCGTTTGCTTAAAGCGCAGTATTAGGGTGGGAGTTACCCGATTTTCCAGGTGTTGTGTGTCTCTGTTCTCCTGGCTAGGAAAAGGGATTCTCTTCCCCCTTGTGCTTCCCAGGTGAGGCGATTCCTCGCCCTGCTTCAGCTCTTGCTGGTCGGGCTGCAACAGCTGACCAGCACGGATTGTCCGACACTCCGCAGTGAGATGAACCCAGTACCTCAGTTGATAATGCAGAAATCACCTGTCTTCTGTGTCCCTGGTGCTGGGAGCTGGAGACTGGAGCTGTTCCTATTCATCCATCTTGCTCCACCCCCTATAACAGCAGTTTCTAACAAATACAGTTTTCTAAGCGGTGTTGTCCTGGAGCAAGTTTATACTGACTTATGAGAGACAATTACTTGATATTCAAGAATTGTTTTAGATGGCTGCTAAACTGTTCATGGGAGTATTTAAATAATAAAAATCAGAAAAAGTGCTATAACTTAGAGATTTATTTTATTTTATAAGTAAAATATTTATAATAATCTATATTTATAATACAAATAAATATATTTACATATATTTTATTTTGAAGAGCTGGTTCATCAGCATGCCACTAAGTATGAGAAGTCAGTGAGAAAATGTATGTAAATGCTTGGCAGAGTTAATTGAATGTAGTAAATGCTCAATAAATGCTAATTAATAGTACTAATAGTTGCGTTAAAAATGTAAACAAATTTATTAGCTTCACACTCAAAGGAAAACTATTTATACCTTATTTCCTCTCCTCAAATCGGAAAGGATCTTCTGTGTGCAAAGCAAACCCCATGAAATGCCATATTCTTTCCTATTCATGTTACGTATAACAAACAAATGGGCTTCATAGGAAGTTTTTGCTTCTTTTCTAATTTTCACAGCTGATTATCAACTTATTCAGTAAAGTTATTTTTATTTTCCCATAAGCAAGATAGAAAAAAGTGCAAACCAGAAAGAGTTTCATATCAAAACATGATTTTTGAATCTTCTTAAATACAGAGGACGAATTTTTTCACGTTTCCAACTCTTGTTTCCTTGGTATGTTCAATTTTGAAGAGCCTCTTAAATCAACGAAGTTTTCAGCACAAAAGCCTCATCTTTTAAATTGTTAGAAGTCTCAGAATTTCTAGAGTGCATTTAATTCCAAAATTATCAGGCCACGATGATAAAAAAAAGTTTGAAATTTATGATCTTTAATTTATCAGATTTTGCACTCTTTATGTGTCTAAGGATATGAAACAGATAATCTACCCACTCTTTTTAAAGACCTACTGATGAGATTGCCCATCTCTCATCAATTGCAGTACTGTCCAGCTAAAATTGGATAGTACTTGAGATCCTTCTCAACAAAGCATTCCAGGCAGGCACTATCGATCAAAAGTGAAAGTTCTTTACCAATTCATTACAGTCTAATCTCCTACCCCTACAGGAATCATAGGACTAAAGTCCCCAATTTCTAAAGCAGGGATCCTGACAACTAGCTGAGACCTCCTGATCCCAAGCACTTTCCTGAAGTGCTGGTTAGCCCTGACATTCTGGTTTCTGTTGTTCTTGATAAAGTCCAGATTCCATAACATAGTTTAAAATTCCTTCACATTTTCACTCCAGCCTACCCTTCACCCTTATCTGCACAACTATTCCCCTCATGCTGGTTATTATCAAAATCTTCTCTCTAACTGTATCACCTCTGTTCTGGGCTCTGGTATGCTGACTTCTGCAGGTGACATCACTTGGGCTCACTTAGGGTTTGAGTGCTGTGTTCCCTTCTTACGGCAACAGTTCCCATCAGTCAAGCCTTCTCCCGCTTCTTCTGCATCTCTCCCTGGGATCCAAGAAGAGCTCTTTATGTTGGTCCTTAAGGCTCCCACTGCTGCTAATTCATTCCTTGTTGGTATGCCTGGCCACACTTCTGAAGTAGTCCCTTCAGTAAACTCTTTTACATTAGTTTTCTAAAAAATATATTATATCTATATCTATATCTATACCCATCTATCTATCTATCTGTCTATATATATATATATTTTTTTTTGTGATGGAGTCTCCTTTTGTTGCCCAGGCTGGGGTGCAGTGGTACAATCTGATCTCACTGCAACCTCCACCTCCAGGGGTCAAGCAGGTCTCCCACCTCAGCCTCCCAAGTAGCTGGGATTACAGGTGTCCACCACCACGCCTGGCTAATTTTTGTATTTTTTAGTAGAGACAGGGTTTCACCATGTTGGCCAGACTGGTCTTGAACTCCTGACCTCAACTGATCCGCCCACCTCAGCCTCCCAAACTGCTGGGATTACAGGCATGAGCCACCATGCTCGGCCTGTGGGATACATTTTTTTGAGTCAAACACACACACACACACACACACACACATACACACACACTCTCTCTCTCTCTCTCTAATTCTACTCCCTCACATACTGACATTTTAGCTCAGGTGTCACATTCTCAGGAAATTGATCATTTTTAGCCCAGAACACTTAAAGAAATCACTTTCTTTTCTTTATAGTCTGTATCTTGGTTTATAAGTATACACTCATTTCATAATTATTTTATTGTCTATCTTCCTCTACTAATATTTACACTTCCTGAAGGCAGGAATCCTTGTGAGTTTTACTCACATGATGACCCCAACATCTGTCATGATAGGAGGCAAACAGCACAGCTAGACCTTGGAAATAAAATAATGACTTACCAAACTCCTCCTAATGTCAGGAGCTTGGACCTCACCTGAGTAGCCTATATGTTGCCTTAAGGCCTTTCTGGTCTCCTGGTGCCAGTGAGCTATCATTACTCTGGTCATGCCCTTAACCAAGTTCCCATTCCAACAGTCCCTGCTTGGATACTTTTGGCAATGGAGAACTTACTCTTGCATAAATCATATAATGATGGGGGTAGCTCCATTGTTAAAATCTTTTTCTTATATTGAAATGGAATTTATTTTCCAGCAGAAACATGGTCTTGTTCTCTAAAGCAGTACAGAAAACTGAAAGCCATCTTCCTTGAGGCAATTCTGAAATCTTTGAACACAGATATCAACTTCATGTTTTGATTCTTTCCTTCTTTAGGAAAGACATCCCTCTTTGCAACCATTCTTTCCGTTTTGCAGTGCTACTGTTCTCTGTTTCATACCTTCAACTTAGCATTTTATCTGATGAGCTGGTTATTGTTTACTCCCAATGCTAAACCTTTCTTTATTTTTATTTTTTCCTCTCTATCCTCCTCCTTTTCTCAGGAGGCTTACCTTTATTCACATCATCATCACTCAAGTCCCTTGTGTAATACAAGGATCATGGGCTGGCCAGAAATGACAAGCTGTGTACCATCACCATGCTCACTCAGTGGCTAGGAGCTGCTTAGGCAATACATAGTCTTCGTTTGAAAGCTAAAGCACATCCCAAAAGCACTCATGGCTGGAGGCTGTCGGCTAGTTTCATTTCTCATGACAAGTTTCATCTTGAAGGAAGCCCTGAGTTGTGCATCACTGTGCCCAGGATAATAATCATTGAGCTGTATAAACAGGAAGGGAAACAATTTTGGGAAGGGGTTAGTGTAATCTGTAGATCTGCAATGTCGACATCATTTGGGGGCTTGCTAGAAATGGAAATTCTCAGGTCTCACACCACCTACTGAATTCCAATCAGTATAAGCCTCCCAGAAGATTCATGGAAATATTAAAGCTTGGGAAGCACCAATGTACAGGATGTTTTGCTACACTTTTGAAGACACAAAGACTCTCCTTGACAATTATACCCATCTACCCACAAAAAAGTGCCCCTCCTGCTCTCTCACAACAGCCCTCTTAATTCCCTGTTGGTCCCTCTTTAATTACAGTGGTTTGTCCCAGGTTGGGCACTGGACCTGAGATAAGGAAATCAAATTCAGAATTTCAGAATTTGGAAACGTAGATGAGAGATTTCTGGTTTCGATGTACTGAGTTACCTTGAATTGAGGTGATGTGAGCCACAGCACCAACCTACTTTCTACACTTTTAAAGGGTTGTGCCTGCCAGATGAAAAGAACCCTTCACCATCTTGAAATCCTGTCTTCCTTATGAATCTTCATTCTATCTTCTTTTTTTCCTTTGATGGAAGAACAGAAGCCATTTGAGAGCGAGCAGTTTGATTTTGTCTATGCCATCCATCGGCATTACAGCAAAGGCTCCACAGAGCTTATCTCTGATTTCTTTGGTCATTTTATTGTATGAATGTGACTAAAAAGACATTTGATTGTCTTTAACCTTATACGCTCAGTTTGGAATTACCCCCTTGGACATGGTATTTATAGATGTAAGCCACCATCTCATATTGATCTTTAGTTACAGGACTGTATTTCCTCCTTTTGTACATCCATTACCTTTTAACCTCAGTGCTCACTGGAGAATTCCCTGGACACAAATATTAATTTTTGATAGCCTATTTGGAGTCATTCCTCATTTGTACTAAACCAGAGATCAATTCAAATATGAACTCTCTGGGATATCTCCTATCTTTCTCAAAGAGAATAGGTTATAAGTATTTATATAGAGAGAGACAGCTCTTCATCAGCATCTCAATTTATCATTTATATAAGACCAAATAAGCAGTTAATCATTATATGTGTCTTTAGTACCACCATTCCACACACAGAATTACCTTTTTTTTTTTTTTAACCAAAAGAATAAAGATGAGGCTCAGAAGTTCTTACAGATAAAGCTGGTAGAGCCAAGTCTAGATTTCAACCCTTTGATGCCTACTTTATCCTCAGCAACCCCACTTAAAAAAGGGTAAGTAAATACTCACACATCTCAAACAATTTATTTCACTTTCTCAATTAAGAAAAACACACCAAGTGGCTCCCTACTATTAGGCTAGCCAAGTGACAGTTTTGAGGTCCCTTAAAAGAAGGAGTCTGTAAGTTGACAAAAATATCCCCTTATGGATTCAGAACAGGACCAATGTCCACACCTTTGTCTTCAAAGTCATATTTATATGATACCATACGTGTTTTTCTACTCACATCATGCTACCCAATCAAGTATCTTTATTTCTCATATAATTGATCCATTCTGCTGTGTTCTCCAAGCCATCTAGATTTGCAGAATTGATTTCCCATGTTGCCATGCTGTCACTTTGCACAGTAGCTCCTGGAATCACTCCTTAAAGGAAGTCTCTTGGGACTAAGTTAGGAATTCCTCTTCCAGTGCGTTTGGTACATGTCTCCTACATTTCTTTTCCAGTTGCTAATCTACAAAAAAATGCATCATTGTATGGGGGAGTGATAGGAATGCTGTGTGTTTTATTCAATTGCTTGAGGTTCATGCTACATTTCTGTGACAACTATGCTAGGTTTAAAAGCCCTCCTGGACAATAAAGGTCAAATTGTATGTAACCCATTAGTAATCAGTATTATTTTCTGGACTGGATTGTCTTCCTCTTTAAAAGAAGGTTGAGGTCTACTTTACCCTTAGATAAGATTTATTTTAATATTCTGATTATTGTGTGAATCTTTATTTTCCTGCTTCTTTTGATGATAAATAAAGCATGACTTTATAATGTGCTTTGTGTTACTGTGATAAACTATATTCAGTTATACTTTACAGACAATAAAAGTAGGTAGTCATGTAACCAACATCACAAGCAAGATATAGAACATTCCAGTCCCCTTAAACTATCTCCCAAGTCCCTTGCAGTCAATTTCTTTCCTACAACAGCAGCGCCTAGCAACCACTGATTTATTTTCTGTCTCTATAGATTTTCCTTTTGTAGAATGTCATAAAATGAAATTACATAATATGTGGTGTTCTTTGTCTGACTTCTTGCACTTAGCACAATGCTTTTGAGATTCATCCATATGGGCCGGGCGCGGTGGCTCAAGCCTGTAATCCCAGCACTTTGGGAGGCCGAGGCGGGTGGATCACGAGGTCAGGAGATCGAGACCATCCTGGCTAACATGGTGAAACCCTGTCTCTACTAAAAATACAAAAAACTAGCCGGGCGCGGTGGCGGGCGCCTGTAGTCCCAGCTACTCGGAGGCTGAGGCGGGAGAATGGCGTGAACCCGGGAGGCGGAGCTTGCAGTGAGCCGAGATCGCACCACTGCACTCCAGCCTGGGTGACAGAGTGAGACTCCGTCTCAAAAAAAAAAAATAAATAAATAAATAAAAATAAAAATAAAAATAAAAAAGAGATTCATCCATATTCTTACATGAATTAGTAGTTTGTTTCTGTTTGTTACTGACTGCTAATGCATTACATGGATCCACTACAATCCTTCATTCATTCACAACATGATGGACATTTGAGTTGTTGCAGTTTTCAGTGAGTATAAATAAAGAAACAATGAGCATTCATGTGCAGGTTTTTGTGTAAACATTTGTGTTTTCATCTCTTTTGAGTAAATACCTAAGAGCGGAATACTGGGCTATATGATGAGTATGTGTTTAACTTTTTATAAGAAAAAGACAAACTATTTTCTAAAGTGGCTATACCATTTTACCTTCCCAGTAATATGTGACTGTTAAGGGTTACTTCACATTATTGTCAATGCTTTGTACTTTTAGTCTTGAATTTCAGTAATTCTAATGCATGTGCAGTAGGATTTTATTGTGGCTTTGATAAATTTTTCACTAATGACCAAGCATGCAGATTATCATTATTATTGTTTCGGCAGAGTCTCACTCTGTCATGCAAGCTGGAGTGCAATGATATGATCATGACTCACCGCAGCCTCCACCTCCTGAGCTCAAGCCATCCTCCCACCTCAGCCTCTAGATTAGCTGGAATAACAGGTTTGTGCCATCATGCCCAGCTAATTTTTAAATTGTTTTGTAGAGACAGGATCCCACTCTGTTGCCAGGATGGTCTTGAACTAGGGGCTCAAGTGATTATCCCAGCTTTGCCTATCAAAGTGCCAGGATTACAGGTGTGAGCACTGCACCTGGCCCACACAAGTTACTTTTCAATGTGTTAACTTGCCGTTCCTTTGACATTTTTGTTGAAATATCTATGAAATATTTTGCTCATTAGTTTTAAATCAAATTATATTTCTTCTTATTTAGTTTTAAAATATCTTTACATATGCTAGATACAAATTTTTATCAGACATATGTTATGTAAATATATTTTCCCAACTTGTAAAAGTTTCACATTTTTGGCAGTCTTTTTTGAAGAGAAACGTTCACCATTGTAATGAAAGTTCGATTTATCAGTTGTCTTTTTATGGGTTGCTCCTTCCTGTGATAAGGAATTTTTGTGCAATGCAGGGTCACAAGATTTTTCTCCTGTGGTTTCTTTTTTGATTTTTAAAGTTTCAGCTCTTAACTTTAGGTCTATGGTATATTTTGAATTAATTTTTGTATGTGGCATAAAATGCTTTTTGAGGAGGTGGTTTGTTTTGCTCTGTTTTTTCTTATATATGTCCACCTGTCTAGCACCACTAAATGAAAATACTAATCTTTTCCCATTGTATTACTTTAGAACCTTTGTCAAAAATCAGTTGAACTTCTGTTTATGTCTACATTTGGGTATCTAGTCTATCTATTCTATACCACCAGCCTTCGTATCCTTTGTATATGTCTTAGTCCATTCTTGCATTTTTTTTAATGAAGAACTACCTGAGACTGAGTAACTTGTAAAGAAAAGAGGTTTAATTGACTCACAGTTCTTCAGGCTGTACAGGAAGCATGGTTGGGGAGGCCTCACAAAACTTACAATCATGGCAGAAGGCAAAGGGCATGTCTTACAAAGCTGGAGCAGGAGGAATAGAGACTGAAGAGGAAGGGTACACACATTTTTAAACAGCCAGATCTCTTGAGAACTCTATCATGAGAGAGCACTGAAGGGATGGTACTAAGCCATTAGAAACCACCCCCATGATCCAATCGTCTCCCACCAGGCTGCACCCCTAACACTGTGGTTGCAAATCCAATTGGCTGCAACTTCAATTCAACATGAGATTTGGGTGAGGACACAGAGCCAAACCATATCAATATATATCCCATGCCAATTCCATGCTGTTCTGGTTAATGCACCATCATAGTAACTGTTGCAATCAGGTAGTGTGCATCCTTCAGCTTTCTTTTCCTTTAAAAAACTGTTTAGCTTTGTTTTTCACTATTACAATAAAAAACAAAACTTGTGTGTCAGATATTCTGCTAAATACATTGCATGTATTTTTTCATTTAGTCCTCACAACAACAATATAAAACACAGTTAGATAGAAAGAATAAGTTATAATATTTGATAGCAGAGTACGGCAACTATAGTTAACAACAATGTATTGCATATTTTAAAATAGAACAAAATTAGCTGGGTGTGATAGTGTGCAGCTGTAGTCCTAGCTTCTCAGAAGGTTGAGGCAGGAGGATCGCTTGAGCTAGGAAGGCGGAAGTTGCAGTGAGCCAAGATCATGCCACTGCACTCCAGTCTGGAGACCCTGTTTCGAAAAGTAAATAAATAAATACATAAATAAAATAGCTAGAACAGAGGACTTGAAATGTTCTCAACATACAGAAATCATAACTATTTACAGTGATGGATACCCAAAATACCCGGACTTAATCATTATACTGTCGTGTGTCTGTGTGTGTGTGTGTGTGCGCGCGCGTGTGTGTGTATACATACATTTTTATTTCTCTAGGACAGATACCTAGATGTGGGATTGCTGGGTCACATGGTAAGTGTATATTTATCTTTTTAATTTTTTTTCTTTTACTATACTTTAAGTTCTAGGATACATGTGCAGAACATGCAGGTTTGTTACATAGGTATACATGTGCCATGGTGGTTTGCTGCACCCATCAACCCGTCATCTACATTAGGTATTTCTCCTAATGCTATCTCTCCCCTAGCCCCCAGTCCCCTGACAGGGCTTGGTGTGTGACGTTTTCCTCCCTGTGTCCATGTATTCTTATTGTTCAACTCCTACTTGTGAATGAGAACATGCGGTGTTTATTTTCCTGTTCTTGTGTTAGTTTGCTGAGAATGATGATTTCCAGCTTCATCCATGTCCCTGCAAAGGACATGAACTCATCCTTTTTTATGGCTGTATTCCATGGTGTACATGTGCTACATTTTCTTTATTCAGTCTATCACTTATGAGCATTTGGGTTGGTTCCAAGTCTTTGCTTTGTGAACAGTGCTGCAATAATCATATGTGTGCATGTGTCTTTATAGTAGAACGATTTATAATCCTTTGGGTATATGCCCAGTCATTACTGGATTGCTGGGTCAAATGGTTATGTATGTAATAAAATATCACATATACCCCCCAAATATGTACAAATATTTTTTTTTATCAAAAATCACATAGATTTATTATTTTCATTTTCCAAATGAAAAATTTAAGGCTTTGAGAGAATGGTAACTTGACCAAGGTCACATTTATTTAATCAGAAACAGGCCCAAGATTTGAATCCAGGTCTGTATAGCTCCAGAGGCTGAGCAGTCATGTACTAAGCTGTATTTACACCACATCTTACTTACATTATCACTTTTTGTTTCATCCACCTTTAGGCTGTCAACCCAGAGACAATACCTTGTCTAATATATGGGAGAAGTTAAATAAATATTGTGATTGATTAATTCTTCTACAGTGTTTAGAACAGGGCCCCATGCCCAGATATATAATCTTTGGATTGAATTAATTGAGATGTGGTCCCTGCTTTGGTGTTTTAGGATAGAAGGAGGCATATTTTCAATATTCTCATTCTTCTGCAGCCCTTGACACTCCAAAGCCTCGGCTGCAATGGGAGGCTCTGAAGCACAGCTGAAAGGGCAGTAATGAAAGTCTAACGTTAATAAAGTCCTGGGCCAGGGGTGTTTTTGCCTTAGCAGACTGTGATCTATACTTTCACTGGCCTCCAATGCCCTTTTCAGCAGTCTCTTTACAGCTCATTGGTGGGTAATAAGTCTTGACCAGTATTGGTCTTTGACATAGGTAGTAAAATACAATCTAAAAAGCACCCAATGGAGTATAAAAGTCAGCATCAGGACAGTGCAGATGATTTCTAATGTAATATCTTTCACATCTTGGATCACCAGGTACAAGATCCAGGGGGCAGGCATTTTGCTCAGCAGGCTAAATTATTATTTGGACAAAATCACATTCTGATTCTTGGGTATGGAAGTTTACAAATAAACTTTTTTGTAAGTTTATTTTAGTAGTAGTTATGCTCAAAATAAATAAAATTACCCATTTCTGATTCACAATGTCAGTTTATGGACACTTTTAAATAAAACTGAAGGAAGTTGACCTAGGTGGTGAGGGCCTGGGAGTAATATAATTTAAAAAGATTTGAGGGTGCTCAGGGTATTAGACCTAAAAAAGAGACCAAGGCAGGAGCATGGTACCGCTCTTCAAATATTTGAAATGGTCTTTTTAGTATGTTGAACAGTGTTCCCCCTAAATTCATGTACATCTGGAACCTCAAAATGTGATTATATTTGGAAATAGTCTTTGAAGACGTAATTAGTTAAGATGAGGTCATACTGGATGAGGGTAGGCACTAGATCCAACAACTGTTATCCTTATAAGAAAAGGGGAAGACACCTAGAGGCACACGGAGGGAGGAAGCCCATTTGAAGACAGAAGCAGAGATTGAAAAGATGAAGCTCTAAGCAAGGAATACCAAGGATTGCAGTGATCCAACGGAAGCTCCAAAGAAGCATGAAGTTTCCTTCCCTAGAGCCTTCAGAGGATGCACGGCTCTGCTGAAACCTTGATTTCAGGTTCTAGCCTTTAAAATTCGTAAATCTCTCATCCAAGTCTGAGCGATAAGTTTCCATTGTTTTAAACCACTCTGTTTGTGGTAACTTGTCATGGAAACTTTTGGAATATACAGATACTTTTAAAACAGAATTGGCAGAGCATTTTCTAGGTCTCTAAAATTAAGGGCAAAGGGAGGACAACCCTAAGTTAACTTTTTCAACAAGACTCATGGGACAATGGAATAAGCTGCGTACTGAAGCTGTGACTGTCCCACACTGGAAGTCACACGGACAGTCCATCTATAAGGGATATGACAGAAAAATAATTTCTAGACTTGATTGGAATTTGGAATAAATGAGCTCACTGAGTATGAATATTATGTTGGTGCAAAAGCAATTGCCATTTGGTCTTTTTTTTTTTTTTTGAGATGGAGTCTTGCTCACTCAGGCTGGAGTGCAGTGGCACCATCTGGGCTCACTGCAACCTCTGTCTCTAGGGTTCAAGTCATTCTCTTGCCTCAGCCTCCTGAGTAGCTGTGATTAGAGGCATGCGCCACCACGCCACGCTTTTTTTTTATTTTTTATTTTTATTTTTTATTTTTAGTAGAGACGGGGTTTCATCATTTTGGTCAGGCTGGTCTCGAACTCCTGACCCAGTGATCCGCCCACCTCAGCCTTTCAAAGTACCTGGCCAGCCATTGCTTTTAATGACAAAAACCGCAATTACTTTTTCACCAACCTTAATACTTCCAGTATTAGCATTCTGTGACATAAATAAATGTTATCCCTAAATTTATTTTTAAAATATAAAAACATATAATAAAAATATAAAAATAAATCTAAAAATATAAAATATAAATATATAATTGCATATAATATAAAATATAAATAATATAAAATATATAAATTAATAATAATAATACAAAAATATAAACCACAGTTTTTCAAAAGTATTTACAAAATGACCAGAAGCTCTGATTAGATTCCTCTATTAGTCTGAAGTTTCCTGACATAAACCACCATGAAGTAAGTTTTTTCTTGTCAGAAGCACATAAATTTAACCAGTTGTGACCAGCAACTTCTTTTACAAAGATAGAAGAAAGAAATCATGCATCCTTACAAATAAATCTTTTTGCCTAGAAGTTGTGTTCTATTATAGAATATATGAAAATTGTTCCTCCTACTTCAAATGGGGAATAAGTGCTGTGATTAGATTTTATCATCAAGCTTTCTTATGGTAAATTCAATTATTGGCCTCACTTATTTACCCTCTCTGTATTTACACTCTTTGCTATGTGTCTTTGCAGTATTACCCTAAGGAAGCAAAGTAAATTTGGGCTTGGCCATGTGACTTCTTTTAACTAATAGAAGTTTAGTAGATGTGATACTGGTAGAGGCTCAAAATATTCTTGGATGGATGGGTGTGCCCTTTTGTGTTTCTGTCTCTTTGCTGAGGACAGGTATTGGCTAGTTCACTGGTCCAAGCAGGATGACAGGCACGTGGAATAGACATGGACCTTTCAGCATGGAGCCAAGACTGGCTGAGTCCAAGCTAGATCATGCAAATCTCAGACAATCTACAATCATAGGATTAGGGTAAATGATGGTAGTTTTATGCCGTGGAGTTTTGTTATACAGCATTCATCTGTCAATCGCTGACTTCATGAGAATATTAAGAGAGTAAATTGAATGTCATCATGGTTCCATAATCTTCACCCCCACACCCAGAATATGTAGTACAGCGAATTAGACAACCTCTTCCTAGCACGCTTGACTTGAACTCAAATGACCACATGGAACTTGGCCAGAGTTCACAAGACAAACTCTCTCCATCCACTTCACCAAATGTGTTGTGCCAGCTGTGGGTTCAGAAACAGTGGAAAACACTGTTGGCTGGATGATAAATGCCCATTGTCCCTTTTTCCCTACTAAAAGAACCAACATGATTTAGAAGTGACAATATACAAAGTTGAAAATACCTCTCGAACTCCTTTATGGCTCAGTTCTATAAAACAAACTACTTTGTATCAGGAGGATGAAAGCCACCTGCTGAAGATGGCTGAACAGAACAGTAGCAGAAGCTTGATTTTTCTGATGACATCATGATCATGCATACCATTTCAAACTCTTGTATCCTGAGAGACAATTTGGTTAAATTACTGTTGTCAAGTTTCTGTTATATGCAATTTTAACTAATACAGAATTTGATGTTAGATAGGGGTCAGGTAGTTGTAGAACATACAGCTGAGTGTAGGAGGTAGGCTATGGGTGATGACCATCCAGATATTGGACACTGGTAACCTTTTCCATGAAGAGGTTTCAGATAGGAAGAAAACACAGCCTTGCTAAGTGAGGTGATTTCTGCTTGGGGCTTGAAGCATAAACTGACTAAGAGCTCCATAATATTAAGCCTGTACATTAAACATAAGCCATTATAAGCACTGTTATGAGCTAGTGGGCCTTGGCGAGAAATTAAGTTGTGGCTCCAGCCACAAACATCTTTAATTAAGGATTTTCTGCCAGGACATAAGCTGACAGGCAAAGAGGATGCTTTCTGAATGGAGCATATTTTGCACTGCCTCATGGTAAGTACTGGTTACCAAGCGAAGGGCTAGGGGGACAGGCAGAATTCACAAGTTAGTTGACAAAAGACAGGAGTGTTTGGGTTAAAAGAGAGGGTTTGTGCAAGATTTTACCTGCACATAACATGCAATTTATTAAGTTTTTGGTAAAACCACATAAAATTCCAGGCTTGCCTATGTTCAACCCTTGTAATTATACCTAGACCTCTAAATTCAGTCTGCAATAAAGTCACAAAAGCATTGAAATCCCTGGGGTTAAGGGGTTGGGATTCTCTAATTCCTATTTTAAATGTTGCCTTGGAGTTTAACAGACTAAAAGTATCCTTCCTAGAGGCCAGAACCAAGACAGTGTTAGACAATGAATGAATGAGATTCCAAACAGCAGATTGGAATCCTGTTAGAATACCTAAGCCCATCCGCCAGGTGCGGTGGCTCAGGCCTGTAATCCTAGCTCTTTGGGAGGTCAAGGCAGGCAGATCACGAGGTCAGGAGATCCAGACCATCCTGGCTAACACGGTGAAACCCCGTCTCTACTAAAAATACCAAAATTAGCTGGGTGTGGTGGCGGGCGCCTGTCGTCCCAGCTACTTGGGAGGCTGAGGCAGGAGAATGGCGTGAACCCGGGAGGCAGAGCTTGCAGTGAGCCAAGATCACGCCACTATACTCCAACCTGGGCAACAGAGCAAGACTCCGTCAAAAAAAAAAAAAAAAAAAACCTAAGCACATCTTAGAGTGCTCAGTATTTCTGTGCAACAGGAATATTTGTTTCCCATCATCCCTTTCTCCAAATGGAAATACATTTTATTGCTATATGTCTCCTTTTCCACCATTGCATATCAGATATAAGGTGATAACTTGTCAATCTTAAACATCAAGATACCATAGGAACTTCATTTTATCCAGGCAGAGAGGAGTTTACATCACTCAGAAATCTGGACTTTGAACAGGATTAAGAAACTGGATGAGATTTTGAGACTGTCTCCTTTGAAAGGGCATGTATGTAGCTCAAGGGGTAGACTGTATTAGATACTGCTACTTTCTTACCCAACATTTAGAATCTTATTTCTTACCCCAAATTTTATGATATTGTGAGGATGGCAATATGTCCAGTTTAAAACCAAAAACTTTCCTCTTCAGAATTCCTTGCAACTGGGGATGGTGCTGCATCCTAATATTGTCATCTAAGACGTATTGGCTGAGTGGAAATTCCATAAGAGCTACTGTTTTCCTGAGTAAAATAATGACCTGGCTGTCACATACATTTCACCTTTCACACATGTCTCTAATTTCCTTCCTGGAACACAAATGCAAGTGGATTAACTGTCTCGTCACTACAGGATGAGAGGCATCCTAACACGATGGTAGAAAAGAAAGATAGAAGAACACGAGTTCCTGGTAGCCTTGTGAAACCACTGCACCTGTGTAACCTGCTTATGTCCCAACTACTTGTCACATTAGAAACAGAAACCCCTATTCAATGTAGTTAGTGCTGTGAGGTTTCTCTCAGATGCAGGTGGATATAACTCTAAGTGACAGAATGAATTTTGGGTATACAAACAAATACCTTTCCTATACATGATAAAACTTCAAATACTGCTAAGCAATGTAATTTTTAGGGAATGATAGGACTATGAAAAACAAAACGAAACAACACACAACATGTTTCAACTAGTATTTTTCTCATGATATTTGGAAATATTCAGAGGTTCCAATTAAAAGGATTTTGTCTATGAAAAGGGTAAAACTCTGTAAATATTTGAAGGGATTTCTTCTGACCCAAATATGAGTGACCATGGTCCTTGACACAGCCCACACGAGATCCTGAGAACATTTGGCCAAGGTGGTCAGGATGCAGTTTGATTTTATAAATTTTAGGGAGACATGAGACATCAATCAAATGCATTTAAGAAATACATTGGTTCGGTCCAGAAAGGCAGGGCAACTCGATGTGGGGGCTTTCAGGTTACAGGTAGATTTAAAGTTTTCTGGTTGACAATTGGTTGAGTTTATCTAAATACCTGGAATTAATAGAAAGAAAATGTCTGGGTACACGATAAGAGGTTTTAGAGACCAAAGTTTAATCATGCAGATTAGCAGGCTTCAAAGAGAATAGATTATAAATGCTTCTTATCAGACTTAAAGGTCTTTGTTGATGTTAACTCTGGAGAGGAATAACGAGACATGTCCGACACCCACTTCCTGTCATGGCCTGAAACAGCCTTTCAAGTTAAATGTTAAAAATTACCTGGCAGAGAAGAAAGTCCATTCATATGCTTGGAGGGCCTTAGAATTTTATTTTACAAATTAAATAAGATTTCCTTCAAGGAGAGGAGTAGGGTCTCCTCATTTAGCAGGTCTTAAGGTGCCCGCATAACCACTCTCTTATTTGTTGGATCTCACCAATTAGTTATGTCTTTAAAGGCAGAAAACGGAAATGGCCTTGAGGCACCATTTCAGAGACATTACAAATTGACTGATCTTCCTTCATTACTCAGTACTTGGAGCATGTCCGCTTTGGAGCCACAGGCTAGACAGCTGCTCTCTTTCCAGAGGCAGATAAACCAGATATCCATATAAATCAGATAACATTATCAGCACAATACAAAAATGAACATGGTTATATTCTAATTTTCAGATGTCCAGAAGCTGTAATATCTAGCATCCTTGGGCCTCCCTTTCCAGATGTCTTCTAATCTCTTTAGGTCTTCTCTAAGGGCGCATGGATGATAGTAAATTGTTATGCCTGATCTTCTGGCATGGTTTCAGCATTTGTTGTACTACCTTTATTAGGAAACCCCCAAAGGGCTTTTCTGTAGAGCAACCTACAAATCACTGTCTACTGCAAATCTATGAAAATCAACTTCCAATATCTCTGACAAAGGAGAGAATTAGAATTCTCAGAGAGAAAGTGCTTTCACTCATAAAACGCAGCTATAGAAACGGGAATTTCTTTACGAGCCAGTGAAACTGGCTGGATTTGCTGCTGGGAATTTTTTCTTCTTCACAATGTTTCATAGAAAATAGGTATCAAGTCAGGGATCAGGTAAAAGCAGACCAAATTTAACAGAAGAAGATGGTAATGCAGTTGGCTGCAACAGACCTTCAGCAAATCTTTGCTGTTATGACTTTACCTGAGACAGCTATGTGGAGGTACATGTGACGTCACAGTCTCTTATGTTTTTACATTTTCTCCCAGTAGTGTTTGGTTTCTGATTACAGTGTATGTGAAAGTAGGGCTATATTTACCCTTAAAAAAGAACCCTCAATTCACTACTTTAAAAAGGTGCATTGGATAGTCTTCCATGACTCAATTTCTTTTTTTTTTTTCTTTTTTATTTTTAATGTATTTATTATTATTATACTTTAAGTTGTAGGGTACATGTGCATAACGTGCAGGTTTGTTACATATGTATACTTGTTCCATGTTGGTGTGCTGCACCCATCAACTCGTCATTTACATCAGGTATAACTCCCAATGCAATCCCTTCCCCCTCCCCCCTCCCCATGATAGGCCCTGGTGTGTGATGTTCCCCTTCCTGTGCCCAAGTGATCTCATTGTTCAGTTCCCACCTATAAGTGAGAACATGCGGTGTTTGGCTTTCTGTTCTTGTGATAGTTTGCTAAGAATGATGGTTTCCAGCTGCATCCATGTCCCTACAAAGGACACAAACTCATCCTTTTTGATGGCTGCATAGTATTCCATGGTGTATATGTGCCACATTTTCTTAATCCAATCTGTCACTGATGGACATTTGGGTTGATTCCAAGTCTTTGCTATTGTGAATAGTGCCGCAATAAACATACGTGTGCATGTGTCTTTATAGCAGCATGATTTATAATCCTTTGGGTATATCCCCAGTAATGGGATGGCTGGTCATATGGTACATCTAGTTCTAGATCCTTGAGGAATCGCCATACTGTTTTCCATAATGGTTGAACTAGTTTACAATCCCACCAACAGTGTAAAAGTGTTCCTATTTCTCCACATCCTCTCTAGCACCTGTTGTTTCCTGACTTTTTAATGATCGCCATTCTAACTGGTGTGAGATGGTATCTCATTGTGGTTTTGATTTGCATTTCTCTGATGGCCAGTGATGATGAGCATTTTTTCATGTGTCTGTTGGCTGTATGAATGTCTTCTTTTGAGAAGTGTCTGTTCATATCCTTTGCCCACTTTTCGATGGGGTTGTTCATTTTTTTCTTGTAAATTTGTTTGAGTTCTTTGTAGGTTCTGGATAAGAGCCCGCATCTCCAAGACAATCCTAAGTCAAAAGAACAAAGCTGGAGGCATCACGCTACCTGACTTCAAACTATACTACAAGGCTACAGTAACCAAAACAGCATGGTACTGGTACCAAAACAGAGATATAGACCAATGGAACAGAACAGAGTCCCCAGAAATAATACCACACATCTACAGCCATCTGATCTTTGACAAACCTGAGAGAAATAAGAAATGGGGAAAGGATTCCCTATTTAATAAATGATGCTGGGAAAATTGGCTAGCCATAAGTAGAAAGCTGAAACTGGATCCTTTCCTTACTCCTTATACGAAAATTAATTCAAGATGGATTAGAGACTTAAATGTTAGACCTAATACCATAAAAATCCTAGAGGAAAACCTAGGTAGTACCATTCAGGACATAGGCATGGGCAAAGACTTCATGTCTAAAACACCAAAAGCAACGGCAGCAAAAGCCAAAATTGACAAATGGGATCTCATTAAACTAAAGAGCTTCTGCACAGCAAAAAAAACTACCATCAGAGTGAACAGGCAACCTACAGAATGGGAGAAAATTTTTGCAACCATGACTCAATTTCTATTCAAGTAAATTTGGCAGTGTCTCTAAAGAGAAAATGCTATAGTTGAAAATATGCCCTACAGTCAGTACCAGCACAGAAACTTGCAGGTGTGGTAAAGGCTAGGAGTCAAACCTTACACAGATTTATAGATGTTATAGTGCCTGGCTGATGTTTTAACAACACACACCTCCTTTGGACGTCCATGGAAATCAGTTATGAACGCGTGGAGATCAGTTCATCGAGAGTAGTCTGCAAATCTGCACATCTATTCAACAAAGGGAAACAAAATATATTCTTTTCATTAACTGAAATTTATATCAATTATGGAAACTAAGAAAAACTTCTCTGGTTCAAAGGGAGAATGTGGGAAGTAAGAGCCCACTTGGCTATGCCTTGACTTCTGAGGCAGCTGCAAGGCTGTCCAAAGGATTATGCTGAAAGGTTGTTCTAAGTGTTCCAAAAACAGTGATTTATTAACCATAGATTTAATTAAAACCTCCCATCATGTGAAGTAGGCACCTGAAATATACAGATGCTCAATTTCCATATGCTTATGTGTTTCAGGATGAACAACAGAATGTTCTAGGCACCTATTAAGCACCCTTCCTCTTCATTAACACTTCTTTCATTTGGGCAGTGGAGACCCATGGTGAGGAAGAAAGAAAATCAGTGGCTAGAAGTGGCTAAATCCAAGAAGGAAAGAGGGACATTTCCTGGGAAATCTAATGGAAAATTGGATGGCTGCATAGTGCAATGGGATATGAAATAAAAGGATGGACTTCAGGGTTGCCTAGTCTGTAATCAGCAAGAAAGACCACAGTGAAGCCATCCCCGAGTCAGCCCAGAGCATCAGGGCCCAACAGCTAATAGAATATGCCGGGAGCAGGATCCTCAGTGGCAGCAGGAGCACTGGTGATGCCAACAGCCAAGACTAAACGAGAGCCCTCCCCATTCCACCTAAGTGCCTGAGTATCTATAGGTGCCAAGAGGTGAGATAGAACTTAACCAACATGGCAGAAATTGATTTTTTTTCAACTTTGACTGGAGGTGTCAACGAATGATTGATTTGAACGATACTGTAGGGCAAGTTTAGAAACCACTGCAATGTGAGTGGCAAAAGAACTGTATCCATTGATCACCACTTAATCATCCTGATGTGGGTCTTGCTGATAGAGTCTTGAAATCTTGCGTCTCAGCATTAGGTTGCTCAGATGTACTTCTCTGATCCTGCTTGTCTAGCGTGTTTTATCCAGTGGATGCTTTCTGAATACTGTTGAGTATAATGCCACATATTACATTCTGTCTGTCTCGAGGGACCTTGTTTGGGCTGTCCTATACCCCAAGGGCAGAGATATTTTGTGTATAAGGTCACATAGGAAAGACTGTGGAAAGATAACTCTGTGTCTCCATGATGGATCACAGTACAGACTAAATGGATTTGTCTGCAGTATTTCTATTAAACAGTGGGAGATAGTGGGCATGTACTCCATCTTCTCTAAATATTCAGAAACTTACAGTGTTTAATGACACCGACAAATTCTGAGGACAGGAGGAATGACAACAACGCGAAACGAGAGAAGCAAAGAACATTTAGTGAAAGTCATTTATTTTCTAAGCAATGAAGTCATTTGTCTCCATCCAGCAGTGTATCCATTGATCTGCTGGTTTCCTCTGGGGAAGGAAGAAAAGCAATAATCCATGGTCAGAGGGGAAAGGGGCCCCGGACACACAGATCTCACCTGCTCTGGCGGGTGTGCTGGCCTGTGGGTTTCTCTGGCAGCTTTGAAAGACGAATTACGGGCAAAGGTGTGGACACCTCTGTACTTTATGCCATTTTCTTTTCTTTAACTTTTTTTTTTTTTTTTTTTAGGTTCAGGGGTAGATGTGCAGGTTTGTTATCTAGGTAAACTCATGTCACGGGGGTTTGGTGTATAGATTATTTCATCATCCTGGCACTAACCCTACTACCTGAAAGTTATTTTTTCTGATCCTTTCCCTCTCCCTACTCTCCAATTTCAAGTAAGCCCCTGTGTCTGGTGTTCCCCTGTTTGTGTCCATGTACTCTTATCATTTAGCTTCCACTTAGGAGTGAGAACATGCAGTATCTGGTTTTCTATCCCTACACTGGGATAAGGATAATGTTGTTAAGGATAATGACCTCCACATCCATCTGTGTTCCTGCAAAGGACATGATCGTCTTCTTTTTCAAGGATGTCTTATGCCATTTTCTAAAGCTGCAGATTGTTCTCGCCTGAGGAGGGTAAGACAAAGTTTCCCCCACTCCAGCAGGAACTTGTAATCTGTATGTACACCTGTGTTGAAAGGCTAATACCACTTAAAATTTTTAACATACATTTTCCCTTATAGCACTTCTTTACTTTTTTCTTCAGCAGTAAAAGAATCTAAAATATTATGGATATATGAGAAGTATAGAGACAAACATAATGACTCAGTTTACCCCACTTAACTTTATCCAATCTTTTTAAAGAACGTTTTACTAAAACAGTTTACTCCTGTGTTTCTCTCTCTGCACCCATTTCCTTCCCATTCTCCTTTCCTACAGATGATCCTTGACTGATTTTTTGGGTATGGTATTCATGCACGCTTTTACACTTTTTTTTTTTTTTTTTTAAGATGGAGTTTCGTTCTTGTTGCCCAGGCTGGAGTGCAGTGATGCGATCTCGACTCACTGAAACCTCTGCCTCCTGGGTTCAAGGGATTCTCCTGCCTCAGCCTCTGGAGTAGCTGGGATTACAGGCACCTGCCATCACGTCCAACTAATTTTTTGTATTTTTAGTAGAGGCAGGGTTTTATCATGTTGGCCAGGCTGGTCTCAAACTCCAGACCTCAGATGGTCCACCTACCCCAGCCTCCCAAAGTGCTGGGGTTACAGGTGTGAGCCACTGCACCCAGCCACTTTTATACTTTTATCTACTTATCTATATGCCCCCAAATAATATAAACCTTTTAAAAATTATAGATTATTACATGTGTTACTCTATAACCTAGGGTTTTTGTTTAATGTTATGTTTTTGACACTTGGTTATTATCAATTTTATGTAATTGGTTATATTTTACCACTATTAATGTATAAGGATATTATTGGTTTGTAGCAATCTTGTTAAATGTTAATGTCAACAGTTTATCTGTATATATTCTCTTGAATTTGTTCTAGTAATAATCATAAATTTGTACAAATTGATATTTTTGTCCTAATTTTTAAATCTTAACATCGTTATTTTGCTTTCTTTTGACTTATGGCATTGGTCAGAATCATTGGTGTAATATTGATTCTAAAATGGAATACAGAATAGAAAGGGTAGGGGGCATCTTTATTTCCTAATCTTAATGGGAACATTTTGAAGTTTCACTGTTATACAAATATCAAGTAAAGACTTTTGATGTCCTTTATCAGGTGAAAACACTGCTTTGCCATTCTTAATTTACTCAGAGTTTAGAGTTTTATTATAAATGGCTGTTGCATTTTATTGAATACTTTTTCCTGTGTGCATTGAGAAGATATGATGTTTCCTTTTTACTCTCTTAATATGATGCCAATAAATTTTCTGATGTTGGAACATGAATTTTACTTTTTCTATGGTGAATTATACGTAAGAGTACTTTATGTTAGAATTTTCATTTTTAACAGTCTCATTAAACATTGCAACAAAAATACACCGTTTCTCAGAATAAATATTACAAATTTATGCAGGACATCTATGAGAAAAATACAAAACGTTTTTAAAGGACATCAAAGATTACTTGAGTATATAATAAAATTTAAGATTATAAATAATATTTACAAGATGTAATAAGTAATAAGTATAATAATTGAAATTAGTTAATACATTTTCTTTACTTTCATCTCATTTTTAATACATCTTATATTTTTGTAGTTTCTGCAATGGTTTTTAATACAGGAGAGATTATTTTATTGTTTTATAGCCTGATAAACTTCACCTGTAAAACTGCCTGGTCCTAGTGCCCCTGAACTTTACTAAATGTGTTAGAAAGCTCTTCTTTTGGTTTTGGATGCATGAAGATGGATAAAGAGTTCATTATTCTGTTTCTGTGTTATGTCTGACCACTTAAGGAAACTGATTCAGGTGCCAGAGTTTGATATATGCAATAAAAGGGGATAAATACCCTGGCAGGAATGAGGGGTCAAGTAGGTTTACAGCATATTTACAGCAATAACTTATTAGGCTTTTCTGGCTTACCAGCCACATATTTATTGGAATTCTATTTTTATAAATTATTAACATATGGAATTAATAAGTAAAATAGTATAAGCCTTCTCTGTATGGGATATGTATATACTAAATGCATATATATACACACACACATATATATGATATACACATACCATATTTATTTAGAAAATGTATCCTGGAAGACAAAACAATAGTATGCAGATAAATAAAATGTGGGCTGAGTGCAGTGGCTCACACCTGCAATCCCAGCACTTTGGGAGGTCAAGGCAGGAGGATTGCTTGAGCTCAGGAGTTTGAGACTAGCCTGGAAAATAAAGTGAGACCTATCTCTACCAAAAATACAAAATAAAAAAATTAGCCAAGCATAGTGGCATGTGCCTGTGGTCCCAGCTACATGGGAGGCTGAGACAGGAGGATCACTTGAGTGAAGGAGGTTGGGGTTGCAGTAAGCTGTTTTTTTTTTTTTTTTTTTTTTTTTTTTTGCCACTGCAGTCCAGTCTGGGTAACAGAGTGAGACCCTGTCTCAAAAAAAAAAAAAAAAAAAAAAAAAAAGTAGAGGGGAACTCTTTATATGAAGTAAGCTGATCTGGTTCATATTGTAGCTTGTTAGTAATTAGCTATATGGCCATGGCTAAGTAACTTTTATCTCCTTAACTCCAATTACTTCAGCTGTAAGTGAGAGAGTTGAAAACAATGCTTTACGATTGTGCTTTGTGGAGTCTTAAAGGATTCTGTAAAGGAATTGTCATCATTCAGGATTCCAAGCATAGCCAACTTTCCTTCAACCAATGAATGCCTTAGTATGCATCAAGCTCTGCCCTGCCTACTTCATAGGTATTAACTGATTTAGTTTAATTTAATCTTCACAACTCTACAACTACGTAGTATGATTTTCTGCAATTTGCAGACAAGGAAAGCAGGATAGAGGTAGGTTAACTAACTTGCTCAAGGTAACCTAGCTAGTAAGTGGTAGGATATGGTTCCAGGGCCTCTGATCTCAAGTCCTATGCTGTACTGAATATTTTTCCTTGTAATCTTTACCTTGAACAAAGTTCTTGCTGGTAAAATGTTGAAAAGTATAGAGACATAAAAATCTCTACATTTCCATAATTTAAAATGTGCTGGCTCATTATGGAAAAGAGACCACTATCAATCCTGCACCTAAAGAAGACTCCGCTCTGGCTTTGGTGTGATGGCCATCTGGTGACTCAGAAGGAGGTGGTCCAGTCTCCTTCCTCTGGAGCAATCAGAGCTTCTCTAGCCCATGAATATCTATGTTAACAGTCTTCATCCTCATCTTTAACCGCCTAATTTTATTGGTCTCCCTGGTCTTTCTGAAATTAAGAAGCAGTGAAGGAGTAAGAAAAAAAAGTAAAAATGTGGAAATGTAAGCCAGACAAAAGTAAGGGCTTTTTTTCAGAGCTGAATGTAAGTCTCAGCTTTGCCAACAATTGTTAGGTCTGTGACCTTGGGAAAGTAAATTAATGTTTGGTTACTTCGGGCTTCTTTATTTTAAAAAGGGACTCATGGTACCACTTACTTCACAAGGTTGTCATGAGCATTAAGAAATAAAATGTGTACAAATGTTCCAATGCAGTACCTGGTATACCATTGATGCTTAATAAATATTACGTTCTCTCCCTTTTGCCTTTCACAGAGGAGATTGTGTGCCAGGGGTTTTATTTCCTCAATCAGCCAAGCTGGAGGCTGGAATTTACGAAATGTCTCCTGCTAGAACTACCCTCGTCTGATTTTTGTGCCAGTCATCTGAGTAAGCTAGGTATTTGTTTCTTTTCTTGTTACATTGCTGTAGATTTCTCTCCAATTTACAGTTAATTGAAAAGTCAGATCCTTATGTGCTGTGCTGTCTCCATCCTGGATACGCTTCTGACCCACTATGTTTATTTTACAGCACTTGCTCTCAAATTTTTTTGTTCTTTTTGAGTAATACATGTTCCCTTGAAAATAGTCTCCAAAGCAGTGTAGCTGGAAGCTGAGCACAGATCTTAGTCCCTGACTGGTGAGAAATGAAGATCCAATTGTCATGAGCTGAAAATCTCTCCCGTAGATATATTCAGTGATGTTTTATCTTTACTTTAACGGAGGGGATACACTGTAGAGAAAAATCCTTCTTTTAGGTGGAAGGTATACTATGAATTGATCAAGGACACATACGTATTTAGACCCTTTTCAAGGACAAAGTATAACTGTTGCATTGTGATTCTAAGTGACAATTACACAATTGTTTAATTGCCTGGATGGCTGAGGACACATGCTCTAATCACAATATGATTAAACTAAAAATGTCATGTACAGCCTTATATTTTCCAGGATCCTTTATATGGATGACAACATACATTGCAGAGTGGATCTTACCATTGATTAAACTTATAGACAACATTGTTCTTTAATTTAACTCATAGTTGTTGATTGCCTACTTTGTGTCGGGCACCGTGTGAGGTTCTGAGGAAGCACAAGTCCCCAAAAACCACAGCCACTCTGCTCCAGAGAGAATTCTCTGTTGCTTAAGAATCAGGGCTATAGAAAAACTGTCTTAACCTGGAGGAACCCAGGAAATACTTCACTCCAGATTTATTTTTGAAGAATATACTGCAGGTCAAACTTCATCAAACCAAGAGATAACTAGGACAGTCTCATCAAAAGGAATGGTAATGAGCATTAGATATATTTAATATATGTGTAAGGTTAATTCAAAAGCAGATACATGAGTGGAAGAAGAGGAAGTAAATGTCATGTATTCAGAAAATAAAACAGAAATAATTCAATTTAAAAATCAGAATGGAAGGAAGAAAAGGGCACATAGGATCATCTCTTAGTGATTGCTACAATGAATGATAATTATAAGCAGAAGTGAAAGGATATTACTTAAAGCTGATAAACCAAGAAGTAAAACTTAGGTTTTCCTCACTAAAAGCATATAAAAAAGTAGTTAATGTAACCTAATACCCACTGTAAATATAACTTAATACCATCCAGGTTGAGACCAAACTTTTTAGTCACATAATAATATAAATACAAATGCTTTAACTACTTAAAGGAAACAATTTTCAAATTGGCTTAGCAAAAAATAAACAAAAAAAGAAACAACAACAACAACAACGAAAAACTTCAGCTCTATGCTATAAACAAAAGGCATGCCTAAAACAAAGTGATTCAGAAATGTGAGAAAATAAAGGCATGGCTAAATGTGTATCATGTAAATGGAAACAATAAAGAAATCGGGATTGCAATCCTGATATCAGACAATATAAAATTCAGGCCCAAAAGCAGTATAAGAGATAAAGAAGAGCATAGTTATACTGCTTAAGATAACAATTCAAAATAATGCTAGAACAGCTATGAAGACGATGCATCATTTAATATGGCATTTGCCTTCATAAAGCAGAAACTACAGGAGCTATATAAGCAGAAATTGACTAAAACAAATAAAAATAATAATAGGAAATTTTAAGAACTAATTCTAAGTTCAAGACAGATCAGGTAAAATAAAAAAGAAGTAAGCCTATTGAAAGCCTAAACACAAGGTCAATGAGTTATGTCTGCTGTGTTTGAACTGGCCCATACAGTATGGCTGGTGAAAACTGATTCTACACATCTTTTCCCAATTCCATATTCAGTTGACAGCACATGGTAGTCATTTGAAACTGGCCATAGTGTCCAACAGAAATTGGCAAAATGCTATAATTAGGGCGTTTCTTTTCTTTTCTCCTAGGGGCCAGTTTACCAGAATTCATATGGACATATACCAAATGTATACTCTTGGATAGAAAATACTCCTTCTTTTTAAGTACACATAAAATATTTTGTAAAACGTAATATACTAGACACAAGACAAACTGAAAAAAAAAAAACAAAATAAATTATAAAACAAAATTACCCCTCTATCAAAGCATACTTGGATAACAGAGAAAATATAAGACACATCTGCAATAAAAAATGAAAATAAAGGCATAGTATGTTAAAATTTATAGGATGCCATTGAATCAATTATCAGATAAAATTTCATAGCTTTTTATACTTATGTTAATAATAAATTTCACTCATATAATGAATAAAAAACTATGTTCCATTCAAAAACTTGTAAAAGAAAATAAGCTAATGTACACGAAGAAATAATAAAACTAATAGAAGAACTAGTCAAAATATTGGTTCTTTGGAAAAAAAATTAAAAAAAAATAGATAACCCAAAAACTAATGTCGGCCGGGCGCGGTGGCTCAAGCCTGTAATCCCAGCACTTTGGGAGGCCGAGACGGGTGGATCACGAGGTCAGGAGATCGAGACCATCCTGGCTAACACGGTGAAACCCCGTCTCTACTAAAAAATACAAAAAACTAGCCGGGCGAGGTGGCGGGCGCCTGTAGTCCCAGCTACTCAGGAGGCTGAGGCAGGAGAATGGCGTAGACCCGGGAGGAAAGCTTGCAGTGAGCTGAGATCCGGCCACTGCACTCCAGCCTGGGCGACAGAGCGAGACTCCGTCTCCAAAAAAAAAAAAAAAAAAAAAAACTAATGTCATGTTGAATAAAAGGAAAATGCACATATAAACAGAATATAACATAAGAAGGAAAAGAGGAAATTAAAATTCTGTGTCATGTAAAAAAATTTGAAAACCTGGATTAAAATAAGATTTTGTTACATATATACGAGTTTTAAAAATGGACCCCAGTATGGATAAAGTCTTAAATATACAAATTTCCATGAAAACAAAAAGAAAAAGCAAACAACAGCAACAATAAAATCTACCCTCCAAAACAGCTTCAGGCCCAGATAGTTTCATAGGAAAATTTTACCAAAATTTCAGACTAGGTAATCTCAATGCTAAATAGACATTTCCAGAGTATAAAAAAGTATTTACACAAGGAAAGTACAACATTGATATTAAAATCTCAGGAAGTAACAGAAAAAATAAAACTACATACCAAATTGATTTTAATTTTGAATTGCAATGGGAAAATATTTTTTAAAATAGTAATATAATATTATGCCATTTATAATTAAGGCTCATTTACAACCAAATAACTCAGTTTGCATCTTCTCTTATCTTTTGTGCTATTGTTATCATAAAGTTTACTTCTACATATTATAACTCCAAAATATGTTGTTATTTTTGCTGTCATGAGTCAATTTGTTTTTAAAGAATTAAGAACATAAAAATAGTTTTTAAAATATTTACCTAAATACCTCTCAGTGTACTTCCTTTTATGTAATCTTTAATTCTAAGATATGGACCTTAAAAAGTTTCAATGAAAAGCTCAAAGTATTTGTCAAGCCCCTCTAATCTGATAAGACTTAAACTCCAAATTGTGTGTCCATCTGTTGGAACCTATACTCAGCTGTCTCAGACTTTCACTCATTTTTTCTTTGGTGTCTCTGGTTTCTTTAAAACACGGCCAAAGATTTGAGGAGAGTTTATATGGAGACTTTGGGGTCTTTGAGATTTCCCTGTTTTGGGGATTTTCTGCTCAATTTTGTGCAACTCTGGTCATCTTAAATACTTTCTTGCATTCTTCAGACCAACAACACTGGGGCCCTTTTCTTGAAGTTTAGGTTTTCAATGCCCTGTGTCTAGGGATGCCATCTGGGGAAAAGCTGAATGAATTTGGGTCTCATTCATTGTGGTTCTTAGCTATCAAGGATCAGATCTGTAATTTCTGCCTGCAGAGATTCCAAATGGTTATTATCATATTTCTCCCCTTGTTCTTAATTGTTATCTGTAAAAGGGTTATTCCAAAACAAATTACTTCCCCAGTACTGGAATCAGAAATCAGATGGTAACATATTGAATAAAAATAATTTCATGAGCACTTGTTGATAGTTAAGATATACATATATATGTATGTGCATATCTTAGATATCGATATATATTGTGTGTGTGTGTGAGAGAGAGACGGAGAGAGAGAGAGAGAAGAAAAAAATAGCTTCTTTAAATGGAAGGAATGAACAATTTAGAAAACTGCTACTTTCTAATCTCTCCAATGTGAAAATTACTTCAGGCACAGGCCATCAAAGATTAAAGGCTGTTAGAGAACAGAATATGTCCTTTAACCGGAATCTAACTATGACAAAACAAGTATACAAATTTTGACTACTCATCATTTCAGAAAGTAAAGAATAAAGAAGATCATGTTATTTACAATGCATTAAGAATCAGACTGATAACAGGTTGAATATAAGAATACAATATTTTAATATCTTTAAAATTGAATAGAAAACATTTGGACCTAGAATTCTATTTCTATGAATGTCCTCAAACAAACTTAAGAGCAAAGTATAAAAACGATGCTGAACATATAAGAATATAAAAAAATTTTCTGCTAGACATTTTATATGAAAATGTGTACTTTAGAGCTTCAGGAAAAAAAGAAAGAAAAATTAATTCTGGGGCACGGATGACATTAGATACAAGGAGCAGTGGCAGTTGACTATGTCCCAAAGGAAGTAATATAAATGAGAAAGAAAATTTTATATAGTTTGAATAAAATTACTTAAAAACATTTTCTTCAGTAAATTGTTATGGCATAAAATTTCAAAGTCATAGTAATAAAAATGTTGATCTTCTAAATGAGTTTTCACCACATCCTAAAGTATGAGATTAAGTTATAGACACATTAAAATTTAAACATTATGAACATTGAAAATATAAATATACTAACACAGAAAATAAGGAGTGCATTGAGCATGAGAAGGGAAGCAAAGGAAGATTACCTAGACTAAATTCCTAATTCTTGATAACAGAACATGGCTTATATATGCAAGAAGTTATGCCTTACAGAAAAGATAGACAAAATTATAAGAATAGAAGGTAATTGGATACTCTCAAGTTGGTAAATACAAATAGATGGCTAAGATAAGTATTTTATCTAAAGTCATAAACATGAAGATTAGAACAAATGAAAACTGTCTTGGCATAGTTATCTCAGTATGAGATATGAGCATGGTTGAGAGAAAGGAGTATGAACATGGTTGAGAGAAAGGAAGATTCTGTCACTTCTGTTTATTCAAATTATTTTTGTTAGTAAGAGCATGCGTTCTTTATATTATTAGAGAAGACTGTTTAGAAAGTGACTATATTGATTATGGTTATATAAACCCTGGAATACTATGTGGCCATTACAAAGAATAAAGGAGAGCTAGATGTACATCATGATCTGGCAAGATAGCAGGTGTATATTTGCTGAGTGAAAACAGCCAAGCTGCAGAAGAGAATTCCACATTCCCAGTGTGTAAAATCAACACAGATATGCAAATGTGCATATTTACATATTTTATATAATAAAACCTTTTTGGAAAAGGAAGGAAATTAAGCTCAACGATGAGAACTCTCTGAACCAAGTGTTTCTCAGAAACCTCAGCAATGACCATTAACAGCACTGCTGGCAGATTGGTTCCAACCTGAACCCAACCCAGGTCCAGTTGAGATGCTAACAGCAGGTCTCATGCAAATCTCTTCCTTTTTAATCATCAGCATGAATACTGCACATCTATCTTCATTCTTTTACCTTTCACACACAGGGTTCTTTTGCCTTTGATGCACTAGTAGCCTACAAATCTGCCAGCTTCATATAAATTTGAACCCTTGTTTTGTCAAAAGCTTACTGAGTTCTCTCAGCTCAACTATCCAATATCTCTTTGATTGAATTTTTGATGTAGCTACTACTGGGAATAATTAAGGTACTGATTCGAGAGTTACCTTGGCTAAATAGCTGTACCTCTGCTTCCTTGCTGTGCTTAGTTTCCTTAGCTGAGAAACCAGGTATCTGAGCTAGAAAACTCCTCAGGTCACTTCTTGTTGATCTGTCTATCCTCTGACTCCAGGCTCTGTTTTATGTATATCTTATAAGGGCCTTGATTTTTTAGAGACAAAGATTAGCAACTATAGGAAGACTGACAGTGAAACTACATACAAGTAGTGCTAAGAAATTCTACCATAAGCTCTTCAAATATCCAATAGAAAAAAAAGAAGGATACGTAAGGCATGCTACATACATACTGGAAGAACACCACGCGAGGAAATACGTGGCTCTCAGCACTTGTTCAAGCACATTAATTTGACAGCATGCACGATCTGTTGACTGCCTGCTGAAGTCTTCGCTGTCTGTGGCTCGTTGAGTGCACAACTGCTCTGATCGAGAGTAATTCCATGCCAAGCGGCTGTGGAATGAACAAGTTACACACAGCCAGTGAAACCTAAAGCCTCATCAGCTAATCAGTGAGTTCCGTGGGAGAGAAATTAAAGTGGAAGAAAGTGCATATAGAAAGAGGAAGGTGACGGAGGAAAGAAACGAGCTGATATTAAGAGGTGGCAAAAGTCATGTGAAAATGCATGGCATTTTAGTTAGAAACAAATGAAACACATTTGGATCCAATTGCAGAGTCCTGGACGCAGACAGGAAAATAAATTTGCTAAGGAAAGGCAATGAGAAGCTTCTGAAAGGTGAGAGAGAACTAATAAAGTTGTTTGAGAGTGCTTAATAAGTATGCTGATCATAAAATACACGAGACACCAGAGAAAACTGAAATCTAGGTTACATGCATTGTACATTTAATATCCATTTGTTGGTTGCTATATATAGGCAGATATAGCATGGTCTCTGCAGACAGAGCTTTGACTTCATATGCAAGAAGCTATGCCTTACAGAAAAGATAGAAGAAATAGTAAGAATAGAAGGTAATTAGGTGATGTGGCCAACATGACTATTTCAAACTACAGCTGGGCTTGTATGGGGATCCTGATACCCAGAAGCATTTTCTGTCTATGGAAGGCAGTGCCTAAAAGCCGAGCCACTCAGGAAAAAGCCAGCTGTGAGCTTCAATGTAGTGTCCTGTTTGGCAAACATACTTGCTCCTGTCTGCAGTCTGCACATCCCTGCCATCCCTTCCTTCTGCCAGTCATGGAATTTCAACATAAGAAAACAACAGCAGCAAGAGACTCCTAAAGAATTATTTAGTGAAATATCTTCATTTTGTGGGTTATAAAATGAAGCTCAAAAGGAACGTTTTTCCAAACCATTCAGTTAAGCTAGTGATAGGACTTGAGCTCATTTGAGTTTCCTCTCTCTCAGCCTATGGGTCTTTTAAACCTATTTACGTGGCTTCACTTTGGAACTTAGAGATATATTTCAAAAACTATCCATATTCCTTTAATAATCATTCATAATTCTTTGGAATTTACTTTTTGGCTTATTAACATTTATTCAGCAAATAATTGAGTGACTACTATATGTCCTCAGAAGCTTATATTCTGGAGTGGGAGACAGACAAAACAAACAAAAGTAGAAAATACGGTCACGTAGAGATAGGAGCTATGAAGAAAATGAAGGCAGGTTTAGGAGGCAGAAGGGAGCTATTTTAGACAGGGTTTTTAAGATTTCATGGTGGGGGATGTTTGAACACAAAGGTGTAGAATGCGAAGGAGGGAATTACATGAATCTTCCTCAAGGACACTTTTCTAAGTTTTCTTTCATTAATTTGTCCTAATTGCATCTTTTAAGACTATAATGGCATGAATGCTGAGGTACAGTGTGCAGAACTATAATGAACAAATCCATGTGTTTTTCTATTCATTACCTTAAATAGTTTTTTTCGAATTTTAAACCATATTTCCTCTCACTCTCAGCATTGATAGAACAAGACTAGATATGTCTGAAGCTTCCTGTTTGGGATTTAGGGCCCACGTTCCTCCTGTCTGTTGGGTGAAATAATCTGTTGGGACATGTATTACATGGCAGTGCCAGTACGTAATACATTATTGCCCATTACATTACCTTTTAAAATGTTTTCAACAGCCTTACAGGAGAAGCTTCATTCTGTCTATACTACAGGTGAGGAAACTAAAGCCTATAGAGGTTAAAGGACTTCGCAGTCAGTGAGTGGCAGAACTGAGGCAAGATCCAAGTCTGCTGGAACCAGAACCCATATTTGTCCTATTGTAAGGATGCCCTGGAGGCCTACAAAGGGCACTTACAGTCCCCATACCTCAGTCAGGTGTCCCTCTTACCATAAGCATTTGTATTCTTGCTTCTTTTTGACTGATAAAAGCAAAACTGGCTCAATTCTTTCATCTCACATTCTGGAAGTGTAAGTTTTAATGCATTCAATGTATTTGAAAAATAAAAATATCATTCATACATTTATTCATTCATTTAACAACATAAATTGAACTTGCCTTGAACATTGACTCATGGAAACTCATTTCCCTGCCCCTGTTTTCTCACTGATTTTCTGTATATTTAGTGTGTGCCTTCCATGCACCTCGTACATAGATAAAAAGGGTTCGAAAATAAATTGTGAACCAATGCCCTTCTCATTTTCCATTCTGGTTGCAGTTTGTATTTCATAAAAATGTCTTATTTCTAGATTTTATTTGGGAATCATTCTAGCTAGTCTGGAGCTAATTCGCCTTTAAAGCCAAACTGGGCTCTTCATTTTTATTTTTTATTTTTTGTAAATGGGGATTAAAAGAAATACTACTTCCAGATGAACACTGTTCATTTCCAAACTTTAGCTTCCTAGCCATGTGCTTATGACCAGTTGCTCCCAGCATTTAGAGGAGAGGAGCTCTGATTCTGGAATTGTCCTCAGAGTTCCACTGGAGTAACCACATTGGCAGTCATTCTTTGTGATTTCAGAGGTAGTACAAGGTGAATAAACAAATTTGGATCTAAATGGTGTGACTATACAACATTAAGATAAGTTCCATGTGTGGTTTAGAAATAGTTCTAAATCCATTTCCAAAAGAGGCTTCTACAACATTTTGTGGATCGATAATATTATTTATTCCCTGCTCGGAAAGGGAATCTTTAATGTGGATGTATGAATTCTGATACCTTTTGGAATGAAGAAAAAAAATCAGTCATTTTATCTGATTACCTTATACACTTTCATTATTCTTAATAAAATAATGATTAGGGAGAAGACTCAGTATCATAGAACTGTGGTCTATAGTATCTATACAGGAAGCATTGATTGATATCCATAGACCCTGGCTGGATCAAATCTGAAGAGAATGTAGGATGAAGCTGCCGAAATGGTTGATTGGTGCAATGACTTCTGGGTGATGTCAATGAAGGGCCAATATAGAATTTATCTTTGGGACAGATAAAAACAATGTATTATTGAATTTCATCAATATCTGAGCAAACCAAGCCCCCAAACAATGGCATTCATAGATGCTGATATAATATTTCTGGTCAGACCAACGGAGCTTGACCTTTTTACAAAATCTAATTTACCTCTCTTACTACATTTCTGCTCTATTGATTTATATATAGGCTGGACTTCGCAGAAAAGAGCATGCACTTTTAAATTATTCCGCTTTGTAACAGAAACAGACTTTTCACACATGCTGCATACTGGGTAAATATTCTTTATTTCCCTTCTTCATGAAAACAAACAAACTGAGAGAAAATCCTAGCCTGTCACACTGAAATTCAGTGTTTGAACCCAACATGCCAATTCTCATTCTTGGGCCATGTGGTCCACAGTTTGAGAAGCTGTATATTTTTTAACCTTTTTTTCCAGGGAGGCTTCATCGTAATCAAAAAGAATTTATAAATACAAAATGGACATTTGTGAATATAACAAGCAAATGAAGTCATGCTCTAGGAGGAGATGGGCATCAAGGGAAGAACATTCAGCTTCTGGAAAGATTTTAAATTGCACTATACTCTGGTACTTAATACACATACATTCTATACAACTGTTAAAGATTTTCCTTTCTTTCTCCCTTCTTTCCTCTCTGCCTTCCTTCTTTCCTTCCTTCCTTCTTTATTTCTTTTTCTTTTTTTTTTAATATCTGAGACTGATCTCAGAAAAAGGAAGTCTGACTCTCAAGAAAATGTAACCAGAAAATGTATAAAGATGTTGGAACTGAATTTTAGTAACTGTTCAATTATTAAATGCATGATATGGCCGGGCGCAGTGGCTCAAGCCTCTAATCCCAGCACTTTGGGAGGCCGAGAGGGGCAGATCACAAGGTCAGGAGATCGAGACCATCCTGGCTAACACGGTGAAACCCCATCTCTACTAAAAAAATACAAAAAACGGCCAGGCACGGTGGCTCAAGCCTGTAATCCCAGCACTTTGGGAGGCCGAGACGGGCGGATCACGAGGTCAGGAGATTGAGACCATCCTGGCTAACACGGTGAAACCCCGTCTCTACTGAAAAAAAAAATACACACACACAACAAAACTAGCTGGGTGTGGTGGTGGGCACCTGTAGTCCCAGCTATCCAGGAGGCTGAGGCAGGAGAATGGTGTGAACCCGGGAGGCGGAGCTTGCAGTGAGCAGAGATCCGGCCACTGCACTCCAGCCTGGGCGACAGAGCGAGACTCCGTCTCAAAACAAAACAAAAAAAAAAAAAATAAATAAATAAATAAATAAATAAATAAATAAATGCATGATATGATATTAGGCTATATTCTATATAAACATTACCTTTCTCATCTATAAGACAATTAATACTATATATGCCACAGGGTTCTTGTGAGAAGTCATACCTAATATAATTCTTAGCATAGTCCTAGTGCCAATCAGCGATTTAATAGCTTAATTTTTTAGTGTCCTATTAGTCACTTCCATTACTTTTAACTGTGAATAATATCTTAGATATAAACACTGAGTTTTCATGCAAAACATAAATGAAAAAAGCATCTTAACTTTTTATTTACTACATTATCACCAGTTCTTCAGAAAAGAGGCCATCTCCTTTCAACTGCTACTGAGAATGGATTCAAGCTGACTGCTAGCTAGAAAAATATGAACAACCCTCAAGTAATAGATTACTTGGCAGTGGTTCTCACAGTTTAGTGTGCAACAAAATTGCCTAATGTATTTGTTAAAGCCCTTTTTATTGCTTCCCGGAAAATCCAATTTGGCAGTTCTTCGGGAGGCCCACAGAGCTTGTTTCGAGGGAATGAGGAGACAACATTGAATTTTATGAGAAAAAGGCACTAAACAAAACTTGGTATTTATCACCTCCTGATTAAAACATTCTACATATTAGATATTGACCTTAATTTTCTTATCTAGGATAAAGATACCTATTTGTAAGATTTGTAAAAACGTTAATTCAAGTATTAAGTGTGTAGCAGAATGCGATTTTGACATTAATGTATGAGATTCTCCATCCATCTCTATTTCATTTACCACATTCTTGTTTTTTACATTCAAAGGGTTAATCTCAGTTATACCCAGGAATGTTTTGGGTGAAGCAATTTCAAGGGAAGTTCTTCTACTTTTCCACCCCACTAGACAGAATCATTTAAATTATGGAGAGTAGGAGATGTCAGAGGAGAAACAAGAGAGTGAAATAAAAAGTTAGGAGCTCTTCTTTCCATCCTTGTAACTCTGGGCCAAGTTCTGGGGGAGATTCTAGAGCATGCTTTTTAAGTGTAGAACTCAAGTGTAGAGAAGGCCTGTGCCTCACCCTTTACATTGAAGTCAAGTGGGATAGCAATTTCATGATAAACTCCTCTATGCCAAAATGGAGTGCAATAGAATGACGGTCTGGTCCTATTACTATCTAAAATTCTAGAAGGAGGTCATCTTGCATATTTGCTACAGACAGCAAAGTAAAGGTGTGAATGATGGGGGGAGATAATTTGGGGCAGAAGTTTCTGTTCATTCAAGACAACAGCTGGAATTTTCCTAGGTTTCCCAGCACTCATAAAAGGGGATGGAGGTGTGGAGGAGAGAGAGTGACAGAGAGAGAAAGAAGAGAAAGGAGGAGAAGAAGGAGGATAAAGAAAGAAAGAGGAAGAGGAACAAGAAAAGGAGGAAGAAGAGGGGAGGAAGAGAGATAGGGAGAAGAACTGGGGAGCAGAGGAGAGAGGAGAGGAAGGGACGCTCACTATTATGCCAGAGGATGTAGTCTTGGAGAGACATGGGACTGTAGGCCAACAGTACACAACATTTCAGTGGGAGGGAGACTTTTTAACTGAAATATAAAATAGTACAATTTTGCCTCTTGAAGAACCCCAGCACAGTAGGGCATAGATCCTGGTGCCTATTTTCTCACTTCTCTAGCTCCTCTTTTCCCCAGACATAAACCTCACCTAGGGAGAGCAAAGAGGGCAAGTAACCTGAACGGACTTACACATGACTTGAAATGAGTGAGAATTCCTTAAAGTGACAAAATCTAAGCAGGTTTGCTAAATCTGTCTATAGCAAATTTATTCTCTCTCCATAGATGAAATCTTAGTCCTAGAATTTCTTTTTATTTTTGTTTCATTTTTAGCAAATACATATCCTCTCCTGGCCATAGAACCTGCCTTCTGTTTTCACAGGTAGCCTCCAGAAAATCATTGATTAGATCAGGAGTTTTGCCAGAGGCAGAATGGGAGTTTAATCAATGGAGAGAGTGAATTACCAAAAAGGCTGATTTTGGAAAATCTGATCTTGTGGAAGACAATCTGCACAAGAAGAGAATGATACAAGCCTTATGAAATTAGGTGTGTGGCTGTGGTACAGGCTGCCGCTTTTCACCAGCCTGAGGGATCCTTCTTCCCACTCCTGTCTGTTGAGCAGTTTCATTGCCTTCAGCATAACTCAGTGATTCTCAAACCTGGCTGCACATTAGGATTACCTGGAGAACTTTTTAAGTCTAGATGTCTGAGCCCCATCTTTAGTCCTTGTGATTTAACTCATGATGCATGGCCCAAGCCTAATTAATTTTTACAGACCTACTCCCTTCCCTCCAGCCTCCCAGTGACAGTGATGTGCAACCAGGGTAGAGAACTACTGGCTGCATCCAAACTCTGTAAAGAGCTTGGAGTTCTTCCCAACTCCTTTAGGATGGAAAAGAGTCTGCTCTCTGGTGGGGGTGGGGGAGATAGGTGCAAGCACTAGGAGCTGTTGTGATAAGCTGCCTTTGGGGAGGTCTGATTAGGATGTCAGTAGAACACAAGGGATTGCTCATTTGTTTTTCAGTGTGATCTCAGATGCACTGGGGCAGATTTGCTGAATCTCTCTATAGAAAATTTGTTCTCTCCATAGATGTGATCTTAGTCCTAGAAATTATTTTTATTTTTGTTTCATTTTTAGCAAATACACATCCTTTCCTGGCAATAGAACCTGCTGCCATTTGCACAGGTAGCCTTCAGAAAATCACGAAGTCACCAAACATCTAGCTTATTCATGATAATACTTTTGAACTTCTGACCAATAATTCTGACTTAGCCACTGAAGACTGTACAGATTTAGCTTTATTCTCTTACTTTATTCACTTTTTTCCTCTCTCCTCTCTCCCTTTTATCTCTTCCTACTGTACCAAATGGTCATTTTCCTTTGGAATTTCTGAAAAGTATATTTTTGACCTTGAGGAACCAAAAGGGACTAGAATAAAACTGGTGGAGGGATTGGTTGGAATTGAAAGCAACTGCCCTTTGGGAAGAGTATTTCAGTGGTAGAACAGAGATTTCAGATGCTGTGTCACAGCAAAGGCAGGCTAGGTCTCTCTAGATTCTCTAGTCCATGTATAAAGTGACCTTCTCTCTAACAGTTACTATGCCAGATAAAGAGAATCTGCTTTAGAAAATTTATGCGGACAGAAACATCACATAATGTTGTTCATGACAGTTTACAATAAGATCCATAGGTGATGATGTCAGTGAGACAGATGATATTGATAAAAGGACTTGCGCTAGAGAAGAATACACTAAAGTGAATGTGATTTTGTTAGTGTGGTGGCATTATACTCATTTTTCCATTTTAAAATGTTCTTAAATATTGCTACTTCATTGTTTCAAAAGTAAAATGAAAAAAATTCCTTTTTTTTTTTTTTAGTAGAGAATGGGGTCTCATTATGTCATCCAGGCTGGTCTCGAACTCCTGGGCTCAAGCTATTCTCCTATCTCTAATTTTCCACATTCCATCATTGGTGTGAAGTAAGAATCTGTTTTTATTTTTCTCCATACAATGAGTCAGTTTTCTTTTGAGGAAATAATCTTTACATTGAGTCATGTTCCCATATATACAAGGATTTGTTTCTGAGGCCTTCTTTTCAATGGGACTATGTTTGTCTTTTTTTTTTTTTTTTCTTGCAACTACGATGTGCTTTTTATTACTTTGCTTTATAGTCTCATTTAACCATCAGATGGGACACATTCCCTCTCTGTTTTCTCTTGGTCAACTTAGATTTCATTAACTTATTTTCCTATGTTACTTTTAGAATATGTTGCCAAGTTCATAGAAAATAGAAATTTTTCTTAGGAGCACATTGAATTTTAGATAAATTTGAAGAGAATTGTCATCTTCATGATTTTAAGTTGTTCCATACAGGAGAATAAAATTTCACTCATGTATGAGACCCCCTCATATATTTGGTAGTCAGAGAAGATTTCCATATGAACCTAATGTATTTTTATTGAGTTTATTTCTAGATAATTTATCGTTGTTGGTGATTATGAATATTATCTTATTTTCTAGTTGATTAAAAATAGTGCAGAAAAAACAGTGATTTTCATACTTTAAGTCTGAAAACAGTACCAAACCCTTCTGTGAGTTCTAATGTTTTACTGATTCTGTTGATTTATTTGTGCAGATAATCAGATTTTCTGCAAAAAAAATGGATATTTTATTTTTTCCTATTCTATTCTTAGGAGTATTACTTTCTTTTGCTTGTCTAATTGCAATTACTACATTTATAGAACCATCTGGAGCATTAGCTAGATAGGAACTATCCTTGGTTTTTTTTTTTTTTTTTGAATATGAATAAAAACCCATCTAAAGTTCACCTTTAAGTATAATATTTGATGTAAATTTTTTGTTATATGATCTTTTTAAGTTAAAGAACACCTATTGTATTCCCAACTTGCTTTGAACTTTTAAAGTATTGAAATTTCATCAAATACTATCACTGTATATGTTGAATTAATGATCTTATTCACATTGATAGATTTTCTAATGTCAAAGCACTTTTGCATTCCTGAAATGCATTCTATTTGATCCTGATGTATTAATTTTTAACCAGTTTTAGCTTTAATTAGCTAATAATTAGTATCAGTAAGCAATTTCATGATTCAGGGGTCTATGCACATAAATTAGTTTAGAATTAGTGTTCATATGTTTCCATATTTTTAGCACGCAGCTGCATACAACAGTGTTTCACTTTTGAAACTAATCTTTATGAAGTAATTTTTTTATCTTTCTGTTTTCATTTTTTGTTTACATATTCACTTTTTTTTTCTTGAATTTTCTTTTCAGAGGTCTTCCAGATGCTATTAATCCCTTCAAATAAATCACTTTAGTTTTGTTGATCTCATGCATCTTCTGTTCTCTTAGTCATTGATTTCTATCTTTTCCGTTATTTATTTCTTGTTGTGGGAAGTCAGGGACCCTGAATGGAGGGACCAGCTGGAGCCGTGGCAGAGGAACATAAAATGTGAAGATTTTGTTTTAATATGGATATTTATCAGTTCCCAAATAATACTTTTATAATTTCTTATGTCTGTCTTTAATCTCTTAATCCTGTTATCTTCGTAAGCTGAGGACGTACGTCACCTCAGGACCACTGTGATAATTGTGTTAACTGAACAAATTGATTGTAAAACATGTGTGTTTGAACAATATGAAATAAGTGCACCTTGAAAAAGAACAGAATAACAGCGATTTTTAGGGAACAAGGGAAGATAAACATAAGGTCTGACTGCTTGTGGGGTCAGGCAAAAAGAGTCATATTTTTCTTCTTGCAGAGAGCCTATAAACGGATGTGCAAGTAGGGAAGATATCACTAAATTCTTTTCCTAGCAAGGAATATTGATATTAATACTCTGGGAAAGGAATTCATTCCTGGGGGGAGGTCTATAAATGGCCACTCTGGAAATGTCTGCCCTATGCGGTTGAGATAAGGACTGCGATATGCCCTGGTCTCCTGCAGTACCCTCAGGTTTACTAGGATTGGGAAACTCCATCCTGGTAAAGTTTTGGTCAGGCCTGCTCTTGAACCCTGTTTTCTGTTAAGATGTTTATCAAGACAGTATGTGCACCGCTGAACATAGACCCTAATCAGGAATTCTGCCATTTGCCCTTTGTCCTGTTTCCTCAGAAGCATGTGATCTTTGTTCCACTTTTTGCCCTTTGAAGCATGTGATCTTTGTAACCTACTCCCTGTTCATACACCCTCTCCCCTTTTGATACCCTTAATAAAAAACTGCTGGTTTTGAGGCTTGGGTGGGCATCACGATCCTACCGATATGTGATGTCACCCCTAGTGGCCTAGCTGTAAAATTCCTCTCTTTGTACTCTTTCTCTTTATTTCTCAGTCGGCTGACACTTATGGAAAATAGAAAAAACCTATGTTGAGATACTGGGGGAGGGTTCCCCCGATAATTTCCTACTTTAATTTTGGGTATATTTTTGTTCATTTTTCCTGCTTTAAACTGTTAATACTAAGCCCATTTGTTTCCAATCATTTCCATTTCCCAGTAAATATACTGAAAACTATAAACTTTCTTCCAAATACTGCTTTAGTTGAGTTATATACATTTTGACTTAGTGTTCTTTTAGTGATTACTTTTAAGTGTTTTGTAATTTATTGTTGAAGCCCATATTGTTAAACAATATTTTATTTAGTTTTGAGACATTGAGAATTTTTATCTTTTATCTTTTTTCTTTTTCACCACTATTAATTTTTATGTTAATAATATAGGAACAGAGGATATAGTAGATATGGTGTTTATTCTTTGAAATTTATTAAGAGTTCCTTTTGTTACCTAGTGGATGAGTAATTTCTTTGAGAAGTCAATAAATTATAAAAAATAGTATTCAAATTATTCTAAGTATGAATATTCTGGTATCCAGATTGTCTGCCTTTTTGCTATTTTTGCCTGCTTCACCTATTATGTTCCAAGGAGAATGTGTTACAATAATATTTTTATTGATTTAGTTTCTTCTGAATTTTTCAGTTATTGCTTGATGTGATTTGAGACTATATTGTTCAATGTATCATATTCATAATGAATTTTATTTCAAGAATAATCATTCCTTATTTATATATAATGTACCTGTTCAGCCTTGTAACTTTTTTTTTGTTTTGAATTATTTATTGTCAGATACTAAAATTAGTTTTTTAAACATAATTTTCAGATATATTTTTTCATTATTTTCCATTTTCTCATTCACCTTCCATTCTTTTGACATATTTCAGAAGACATATTTTTGGTTTTTTTTTGATTGTTTGTTTAATGCCCTCTGGGAATTGATGTCTTTTGATGGGCAATTTACCCTATATTTTTTTTTTCTGATTTCCTAAATATTATGTGTTACATTTGCTATCTTATTTTGTATTTTTTATTTTCAGTACTTTTTAATTCTTTTCTTCTTTTCACTAGACAGAACATATTTTGTTCTAATTGTATGAATGTTAAGTACTGTATATCATCTGGGGTTGCTGCCAATCCAAATATACCTGGCCTAGTCCTCTGTTCCCTTTCTGGTGACTAGACAATGCAGTGTCTATTGTGACTCTCAGGATAGTACACAAATCAGGTTGAGATGAAGAGCTGAGTACATGAGGTGAGTTCCAGACTGGTAGGCCGTGAGCCTTGACTCCTTCTCTCTTTTCTTCACAATCAAGACTAGAGGATTGTACTCTAAGGAGGTGACATTCTGCCAGTGCTCCTTCTTTGAAAGAGCTTAAGGAGGTGAATTGTTTGGTGTAATGGCAGCAAACAAATGTGCGTAATTAGCATTCTTGCCTGGGGCAGATTTTCTTCTATCTTTTTAAACTCAAAGGAGAAATGCAGACTAGGGCCTGGGCTTTCAGACATGTCTAAATACACTGTACCTTAAAAAGGTAGCCAATAGTCCCAGGGCTGCATAAGTTATCAAGCAGAATTAAATTAATATCTGAGAAGTACAATCACTGTAAAAGAAAGAAAAGAATAATAAATAACATATGCCAGATGAAGAAAGGTAAATCACCTATATAGATTAATAATATGAAATAAACACACTATCTTCAAAAGAACATATTGGTACTATGAAGCAAAATGAAGAACTTTTTAAAAGCCTATCAGTTTGGTTGGTGGGAATGTAAATTAGTACCACCACTATGGAAAACAGTTTGGAGATTCCTTAGAGAACTAAAAGTAGAATTACCATTCAACCCAGCAATCCCACTACTGAGTATCTACCCAAAGGAAAATAAGTTGTTATATGAAAAAGACACGTTTACACACGTTTATAGTAGCACAATTTGCAATTACAAACATATGGAACCAACATAAGTGTCTATCAATCAATGAGTGGACAAAGAAAATGTGGTATATATACAGCATGGCATACTACTCAGCCATAAAAAGAAACAAAATAATTTATTTTGCAGCAACTTAGATAGAACTGGAGGCCATTATTTTAAGTGCAGTAACTCAGGAATGAAAAACCAAATATTGTATGTTCTCACTTAGTGGGAGCTAAGCTATGAGGATGCAAAGGCATAAGAATGATGGTCCTTGGAGACTCGCAGGGGGATTTTTGGGAGAGGGGTGAGGGATTAAAGACTACATTTTGAATATAGTGTACACTGCTCTGGTGACGGGTGCATTAAAATCTCAGAAATAACAACTAAAGAACTTATCCATGTAACCAAAAACCAACTGTACACCAAAAGCTATTGAAATAAAAACAAAAATTATATATATATATATATATATATAATATATATATCAGTTGGAAACATTGGATATGAAATATAAAGCAACAGTGATAGAAAATACATTATTGGATAAATGAAAGAATCAAGTCAGCTAAAGAATAAACCAGTGTTTTGGAAGATTTTTAGTTGAGTCAGTCTTCTTGTAGGCAGCAGAATAAGAATATAGTAGATGAAATATAATGTAAAATTTAGAGGGACATGTAAGGTGGAAGATGTATAATCTGTGGGTGGCAGGATGCCCAGAATGAGAGGGACAAAATAAATGAAAAGGGAAGGACAGAGTTCAAAAATAATATCTTTTCTAGAAGAAGGTGATGATTGGCTCTTGGTGAAAGGGCTCACAGTGCACAAAACAAAGCAAAGAGAGATAAGGAAAGAACTACACTCAGATGCATTCTAGTTTATGAACACCGAAGATAACAGAGAATTACAAAAGCTTTAAAGAGAAAGAATAGGTTAACTATAAAAGATGAACATCATTTAGACATCAGACTTCAATCACTATGCAAGGAGATAATGGAATAATATTTTCAAAGTGAAGTAATGCACTTTGAGCTTAGGTCTCATATCCAGCCAAACTATTATTTTAGTGTAAGGGTCTGTTAAAACATTCTCTGCCATATAAAGCTCAGATCTGGCATTAAAAAAAATTTAAAACACTTTTGAAGTATGTCAATAAAAAGAAAAATAATTCTAAGAGGACAGGACCAGAGAAGAAAGAATGATCAGATATCTCAGTCAAGTTAATGTTTTCATTTTGTATTTTTAAATCAAGGGGAAAAAAATCAAAAATAATCTTTGGTAAACATCCGAAACTAAAATTCTGTATGATTCCTGCCAATAATCAGGTTTTGGGAACAGATTCTGAGGCAAAAATGTACATGCAGGAGGTTTATTTGGAAGAGGTCTTAGGAGCAGCACCTGTGAGGGAGCAAAGAAGGCAGGACTGGATAGAGGCGGAAGCTGAACAGACCCAGCAGAGGCCCCTGGGGAGCAGGGGTACAGGGATGGCCTTTCCAACTTGTCCTGAATGGAGGTGGGGGGAGGCGTCGCTATACTGCACGGAGCAGTCATTGAGTGTGATCTGTCCCCTGCAGTGGTGCTGGTGGTGGTGATGCCAGGTGTAATCTAGGCAACAGCAGCTGCTTTGGGCCAAGAGGAAGTTGGGCCAAATTCTTTATTAAGATGGAGTGCCTCTGTCCTGAAGGGTTCCTAGGGAATGCAGCAGTGTATTCACTTAGGCAGTGAGTTTATGCTGAAGCTTGTTTTGTTTTGTTTTGTTTTTTAAAACTGTGGGAAGATAGAATTATTGATTGTGGTGGGCTGGGTAATCCCTCCCCCGTCCCAAGATATCCTCATTCCAATCCCTGGAATCTGTGACTGTGACTCTAGATAGCAAAAAGGCTATTGCACATACTATACAGTTAAGGATCTTGAGATGGACAGATGATCCTGGGTTATCTGTGTTGGCCCTGAATGGCATAGTAAGTACCTTATAAGGGGGAGACAGGGAGATTTTAATCCAGGAGAGGCAGGAGGCATTGTAACAATGGAAGCAGGGCAAGAAATGACAATGTGATGTAAGGCATTGTTATGCCCAGACCCTCTATTCCCCAAAGAAGACCACCAGAGTCCAGAGTCAAAGCCAAGCGGCAAGGATCTTTATGACAAGTTCGAACTTGGTCCCTCCATTACACAGCATACAAGAGGGCCTCGAACAATGCGAGTGTTTGCTTTTTATAGCCCGAAAGTTACAGGGGAACAAAGGAATTCTTTTGGTTCCCGTGCTTTCAGTAAAACTTTGAATGGCTGTCTCCTTATCGGAGACTTTCTAGGTGGTGTTTGTACTGGGCTCAGGAAGTTTGAGAGACATATGGCGATATGTGGTGGGATGGGAGGATGGGATGTGTTTGTACTGGGCTCAGGAAGTTTGAGAGATATATGGTGATATGTGGTGGGATGGGAGGATGGGATGTGTTTGTATTGGGCTTGTTTGTTTTGAGCCCGGGGCTGAGGAATGTGCCCGGCTCCTCTCAGCATGAGCCAAGGATGACGGCAGCCTCCAGATGCCGGGAAAAGAAAGGAAAAGGATTGTCCTCTAGGTTCTCCAGAGAAGGCAGGCCCTGCTGACCCCTTGATTTCAGTCCGGTGGAACCCATTTCAGAAATCTGGCCTCCAGAATTGTAAGAGATTAAATCAGTGATGCTGTAAACCAGTAAGTGTATGGTAACTTGTTACAGATGTAGCAGGGAACGATTACACTAATAAAGCATATAAACAGGAAACTCAACAGAAGCATAAACAAATTTTTCTGGTATTTTTTCAATTGTTGCAGATTTGGATTTTCTTTGACATAACTCCTAACTTTACTTCAGATCTCAACACATGTGTCGTTTCTCCAGGAAAACTTTTCCTGGCCTCTGTGACCGGTCAATTCTCTGTTTTAGGCACTTCTGGTACCATGACTTTCTCTTTTGAAATGCTTATTCGACTTCTACCTTTCTTTCATTGATGCGATCATTTCCCACCAGACTGGGAACTCCGAGAGTCAAGAGCTTGTGTGTTTTGTCACCATTTTATCATGGTCTAGCAGAGTCTGGGGAATAGTAGAGCTTAAACAAATATTCGTTGAAATGAACTGATGATTTTCTGTTCCTGCGTTGGCTTCCAGCTCTATTCATGTCACCACAGGTTCTCACTTATAAGTGGGAGCTGAACAATGAGAACACGTAGACACAGGGAGGGGAACAACACACATTGGGGGGGCGTGTTGTGGCAGGACAGGGTATGGGGAGAGCATCAGGAAAAATAGCTAACGTATGCCAGGCTTGACTCCTAGGTGGTGGGTTGATAGGCGCAGCAAACAACCATGGCGCACATTTAACTATGTAACAACCTGCACATGTACCCTGGAACTTAAAAATTAAGTTAATTTAATTTTAAGTTAATTTTAAAAATTGACCGCTGAATCCAGACAGACACAGAGTGTGAATTTAGCAAAGGAAGCTGGAATCAGGTTTGTGAGAATCAAGGAGGAAGTTATGGACAAAGAAGTCTAAGAAGTGAATGCAAGATGGAGGCCCCCCTGAGGTCAGTGCCTGGGTACCCATGGAGGGGAGGACCTGAGGGCACTTTGTGGGAACCCCTGCTGGCTTTAGGAAGCCCCCATCCCACCTTCGCGTTTGGAGGTGCATGTGGATTCCAGGGGAAAGATAAAGGCACAGTGATAATTCTTTATTTTATCCTCTTCTTGGTGTTTTCTCTGAGAAACTTTAAATTTTATGCCTTTGTTTTTTACAATTTCATGACTTTCTTGGAAGAGACATTAAGTCAACCCTATAGCACATAGGTAAGATTATGGTAAGGATATTTTTAAGTTGAAATCTTGAAAAACTGCCTTCCTGACACTTTCTCATATTTTAAAAGCCTAAAGCCTCAGAAATTATGACAGTCTTCCATGATTGTGTGCCATTCCGGTAAGGTTGGAAATTTTTCTGAACTCTTTTCTTAACTTTTGGTCTCAAACTCCTGGGCTCAGGTAATTCTCCTGTCTCAGTTTCCTGAGTAGCTGGGACAACAGGTGTAAATCATCTTTCCTAAACTTTTAACAATTTCCAATAAGAATAGAAAATAATAACATAAATCCTCAAAAATACAACCAAAATCAGTATAATCAGAATTATTCTGAAAGAACATTTGGATTCAATTAAACTGTCTTATTTTTATAGAAATACTGCCTTTCTTGTTTCTTAATTTCTTCATTGGAATTAAGATTTGGTAGACCTCAGCATTATTGAATATGTCTAACAGTGCACCATTCTGTATTTAAGATAAGTAAATGAACTGTTATTGAGCATCTCTGTCATGCTAATAAGTGGGCTAGGCTTTATGAAATTGAACACCGGTCCTACCAGGTAAACATTTACAGTAATTATAAGAGCAGCTTTTATTTTTTTAAAATTCAATTTACAAATCTCTTTTTCTTGTAAGATTTAATTTAATTTTTTTTTTTTTTTTTAACAGCAATCTTAGCAGACTGGAAGCCAGAGTTAGATTTTTCTAATGATTAGTGTGTGGCCTTAGGCAAAGACACTTAAATTCGAATCTCAGTTTCCTTATAATGTCAAAGGAGGATAGTTACACTTATCTTGCAGGAATTTGTGATGATTAGAATTTAACTATGGAAAGTGCCTAATTCCATGCTTGACATATAGTAGGTAGTTAATAAATGGTTGCTATTATTATCACTCCACTCTCTTTTGGGGGAAAATAAGTGTCATTATGGTTGAGTGTGCCAGGATAAGGAATAACTTTTTGACACTCAGAATTGACTTTCTTAGGCAGTACTCCATTTGTCATCACAAGACATATTCAATCATAAGTTTAACCATCCATTGACAAGGCTGTGGTAAAGGAGATTCAATTGCTTATTAATAAATACGCATGGAAGCCTACATATGACATTTATCATCCCTTTCTTTTTGGAGATTCTCTGACTTGACTCAGGGCATTCTTCTAGTAAGCTACAAAGTTTGCCCTCTAAGCAGTCTCTTGAATCCTTATCTACTATGGCGTGCTTTGTACTTATGAAACAGCAGCAAAGACATAAAGTTCTGACTCTAAGGGTGATAACTAGTTAAAACAGAACACTCAACTCAAAAATAGCCTTAAATAATAAGTGTCAATTTTGTGTCATATTTTTCCAAACCATTTTAACATTTATCTTCCATTATTATTTTGCCTTTTAACACCCCTGGATGACAGGCGAAGTAATTTAAGTGCATTTTTTCAAAAGGATAATTAAGTATGGAATGATGGTTAGTTTAGTAATAATGGAATTATAAATTACAGGTAGAATTGAAACAAAAATCGATATCTCTTGCTTCCAGACAATGTTTGCTTCTTGCTTACATAGGGAACAACGGCATATTGCTGACAAGTGGCACAGCTGAGCTTTTGAACCCGAAGTTTCCTGAATATGGCTTTGTTTTTATTTTTGCCATATCACATTTCTGAGCATTTTAAAATAAATTCTTAAGTGTTTTAAGTGGCAATAAATTTTCTTATAGAAGTGTTCAGTGGGTTAATGCATAGAGAAAAAAATCCCCTGAAAATGGTACGTAAAAATTTAAACATAAAATACTGAAAATTTTTATTAAAATTATTGTCTATGCTCTACAACTACCTGATTCATCAGCATTTCTTGGATTTATTTATTCTCCTTAGGAACTGATGAACTTCTGAATCCAAACACTCTTGATTTTTACCAGTTATAGAAAACTTTCAGCAATTTTTATTTGCATAATTTCTCTCTCACTGTCTCATGAGTATTGCTTATTAAAACTGTGATTAGAAGCATATTGGAACTTATTATATCTTCCAAATCTCTTTTATCATTAAATGTCTAGCTCTTTGTGACATATTTCATGTAATTTCTGTAGATCTACGTTTCAGATCACTGATTTTCTTTTTAACTTAATCTTATTCACTGTTTATTTCTTGTGTAACTTCAGTGAATATGATCTTTATTTTTAAATGTGGAATTTGTTTCTCGTTGAAATTTACCTTAGTTTTCAAATTCTGTATTTTAATGTCTTTAAGTATTTTAATGAAATTTATATTTTATATATGATAAATCAGTACTTATGTCCTGTGGGGGTTCCTGTGGAGAATTCCAGCTTTCACCCATGGCTTTCTACTTTCTTGAATATTTGGGAATACTGTATTACAAACTTAAATTTAAATTTCATGACTTTATGGTAGGAATACAACAAGGTTAAAATTCAGAGTGTCTCCCTTAAGATAAATTTGTTTTAGCTCTTAACAGGATTTCTAGCGAGGTAAATTTATACTCATTTCTCATCTTGGGGCCTCCAGAGGCATTAGTTAGTGCAATTTTGCAAGTCAAATCTACATGAGGACAAGCTATAATTACTAATTCTCAGAGGAGACTTATTTCCCCTCCTGAGTTCAATATAAGATAAACATACTCTCCTTTTCCTAAAGAGCTTTACTGAGGTATAATCAATATACAAAAAACTACATGTTTAAATTGTATAATGGCACAAGTTTTGACATATGTACACACAGGAAGCCATTAAAACAATAATGATGATGAACGTAATTTACTCACAGAAGTTTCCTTGTGCCTTTTGCAATTCCTACTTCTCATTCCTACCTGCTTGGGTAAAAACTCAGAAATGGAATGAGTGATATATATGGTTGGTGTATGTCTAGCTTTTTAAGAAACTATCAAACTGTTTGAGAGGTAGATAAGCTACCTGTGGGGATATAATTTCCACCAGGGAACCTGGCAATCCAGGCCAGTGAGGAAGGTCTTAACCTTACCCAGCTCTGGATCTGATTTAGTGCATGGTTGGGAGTATATGAAAAGGAGCAGCATCAGGACCTGCTGTGTGTGCACTCCCAGTCTCCAGCAGGGAAGGAGGGAAGCCATCGCTAATGCTACCTAACAAGGAGCCTTGTGAAACTCTGCCAGCTAACTCAGGGTGGTCACAGATTGCGAGAATGCCCCAGGTGAGATTTGAGATATAATTTTAAGTGAGGAGCTGGGCGACCCTGCTTCATGGGCAGCCTGGGAGGGGAGGGGCCTGAAAGCCTCAGTGGTTTCTGTCTCTGTGGAGAAGACTTACAGCCTAGGACTGTTTTGAGTTCTGAGCACAGACTGACTGGAACCTAGCTAGCTTCTGCTAGTGGAACACTGCAAGTGGGAGACCTGGCTTACCAAGTGTATGGGAGCTGGGTGGGGCTTATTGCTCCCGCTAATCCCCACTCCCTTGTGGACTCTTCTGTGCAGCAGCAGCAGCTGTGTGCCTCCCTGGAACATTACCCCAGTGGCCAGAGAACTGTCTTCTGCTCCTCACTGGGGCTGCTGCTTGCACTTTCATGTGGAGAGCCAGAGCATGGACTTTCCAGACCCAGCCTCCACCTGGCTTTGCCCCTGCACCCACCCTGGTAGCTTAACACAAAGGAGAGAAGCTTTTGGGAGGTCTATGTCCCTGCTCACTGCCTGAGACACCGGAGTACCTCCCCTGGGCAACATAAGGCAAACACAAATCCCATTGCTACTACTGCAGCCAGTGCTATTTTGCAAGCGCCACCTCCTGGCTGGAGGCCAACTGACAATCCATGACAGCATCTGCAGGCTGAATAACACAGTGCCCAGGAAGGAGATAACTTGTGTGACCTTATCTATCACCATTGCCCACATCACCCTGGCTAACCAGTTGGTCCTGAGTGTGTCCACATGACCAGTTCATTACTACTACAACTGGCATTTGAGAAGAAGAACACATTAAACCTAATTTGTAATCAAGGAATCTCACAGAGTCTACCTCACTCCTCTGCTACCCCTATCAGAACGGATGCTGGTACCCACTGCTGGAAGTCTTGAGAGTAGGTCACATCACTGGATCCCATGCAGACATTTCCCAGCACCAGCGTAGGCAGTCCAGTTGGGTGGCTAGACCCAGAGAAGCAGCAGTATTCACAGTAATCTCTCAGGGACTCCTACTCCTGGGGTACAGGTGGGGAGGTACATCCCATTAAAGAATCACCCTATGGGACAAAAGAATCCAGATGGTGGCCTTGAGTCTCAAAACTTTCTGCTTGTGAGAAGTTTCTTTCAGTAGAGGCATAGGTACAGTCCTGGGCTCAATGGGGGAAAGTTTCCAGTTCTACTCAACAGTCAGGCAACCCTGGTGCTCGAGAAGAGTCTTAGAGAAAGAGATTTCCTTTCTCCTCATCGACCACTGCAGACACAGCTGGGGCTTCCTCCATGGGTCCTTGGCATGGGTACACCTGTAGGCAGCTTTTCTGGAATACTTCAGGGTGATGGCATCTGCACAGGAGGAGTGCACTCCAGTTTTGCACTTGCACAAGAGGTAGAATCAAATTCTCTCTCTACATGGAACGTCTACATTCCTGCAGACGAAAGGAGGAGCCTGTCTGATCTGAATAGCTGGAACACTGGGTCGGGAATGTGACTGGGAGGTGGATCACTTTCCTCCTGCCCTAGGAGGGGAGTTGATGTGGCTCCTTCTCTTCCCCATGAAAAGACCTCAGTGCATTTCACTAAGAGCTCCCCAGCCACCTCTGTCAAGGCTAGGATCTCTGTCCACCATCAGATATTTCATTTACCCACCTGCTTTAGACACAGCCAGTTTTTTCCCATGGGCACATTTCTTACTGGCCTGAAATGTGAACTATCCCACCCAATAAATAAAATACTAGAGGAAAAGGTAAAATAAAAAGTGCACACCACTGGGGAATGAGATAATCTTCAAGGGACCTCTTCCATTTCACCCCATAAAAGACAGTGAAAATGCTTGCACACCTACCATTTTGCTACTACAACCATAATCTGAGAAGCCATCATACAAAGTCTCTTTATAACAAAGAAACTCATACAAAGTCTTCACATCCTAAAGAAGTCAGAGCCAAATTTAATTACAATGAACTGAAATAATTAAAGTCACATCCTACAGGTGGAATTTTTTTTTAAGTCAAATCAAAAATAAACTCAAAAATAATTAGAAGACTCAGTCTACCCAAATGAAAAGGAACAAGAAAAATAATTCTGGCAATATAAATAGAGGTTCCATAACACACCAGAAAATCACACTAGCTCTCCAGAAATGAATCTAAACCAGGATGAAATCTTTGAAATATCAGATAAAGAAAGCAAAAGTTTTATTATTAAGTTACTCATGTAGATACAATGGAAAGGTGAAAATCAGCATAAAGAAATTTAAAAGCAACAATTCAGGACATACATGAAATTTTTTTTAAAGAGATAGACATTTTTAAAGAAAAAACAACTAGAACTTATGGAAAAGAAAGATATATTTAGGAAATTACAAAATGCAGTTGGAACTTTTAAAAATAGAATAGACCAAATAGAAGACAGAATTTCATACCTTGAAGACAAAGCTTTTGAATTAATGCAATCATACAAACATACAGAAAAAAATAAAAGAAATATATAAAGTCTCCAAGAAATTTGGGATTATGCAAAATGGCCAAACTCAAGAATCACTGGCATTCCTAAGAGAGAAGAAGCAGCACAAAGTGTGGAAAACTTATTTTTCTTGAGACAGTCTCAGTCTGTTACCTAGGCTGGAGTGCAGTAGCGCAATCACAGCTCACCGCATCCTTGACCTCCAGGGCTCCAGTGATCCTCCCATCTCAGTCTGCTGAGTAGCAGTAACTACCGACACATGCCATCACACCTTGCTAATTTTTTGTAATTTTTTGTAGAGATAGGGTTTCACCATGTTGCCCAGGGTGGTCTTGAACTCCTGGGCTCACGTGGTCTACCTGCCTCAGCCTCCCAAAGTGCTGGGATTGCAGGCATGAACCACCAATTCCAACCCTGGAAAACTTATTTGAGAGAACAATTGAGGAAAACGTCCCTGGCCTAGCTAGAGATTTAGACATCCAAATACAATAAGCTCAAAGAGCTCCTGGGAGATTCAGTGCAAAAAGGGTATCACCTAGGCGTATGTTCATTGGACAATCTAAAGTCAATGTGAAGGGAAGAATTCTAAGAGCTGTGAGAACAAAGCATCAGGTAACCTAAAAAGGAAAGTCTATTGAACTAACAGCGGACTTCTCAGCAGAAACCTTCAAAGCCAGAAAGGAATAGGATCCTATCTTTAGCCTCCTTAAAGAGAATAACTGTCAGTCAAGAATTTTTTAAATTAAAAAAATTTCTATTTAATTTTGTGAGTGCATAGTAGATGTATATATTTATGGAGGACATGAAATGTTTTGATACAGGTATGCAATACATAATAATCACATTATGGAAGATGGGATATCCATCTCTCAAGCATTTATTCTTTGTGTTACAAACAATACAATTATATTTTTTCATTATTTTGAAATGTACAATTAAATCTGTATTGACTGTAGCCACCCTGTTATGTTATCAAATACTAAGCCTTATTCATTCATTCTATTTTTTGTACCCCTTAACCATTCCAACCTCCCCACCACTACCTCCCCTACCCTTCCCAGCATCTGGTAACCATACTTCTACTCTCTCTCCATGGGTTCAATTATTATTATTTTTAGATCTCACAAATACGTGAGAACATGTGATGTTTGTTTTTCTGTGCCTGGATTATTTCACTTAATATAATGACCTGCAGTTCCATACATGTTGTTGCAAATGACTGAATTCCATTCTGCTTTTATGGCTGAATAGTACTCCACTGTGTATAAATACCACATTTTCTTCTTTTTCTGAGGGGGGGGTTATCTTATCTTTTCGTTTTTTATTATGCTTTAAGTTGGTCGGGTACATGTGCACAACGTGCAGGTTTGTTACCTACGTATACATGTGCCATGTTGGTGTGCTGCACCCATTAACTCGTCATTTACATTAGGTATATCTCCTAATGCTATCACTCCCCCCTCCCCCCTCCCCACAATAGGACCCGGTGTGTGATGTTCCCCTTCCTGTGTCCAAGTGATCTCATTGTTCAGTTCCCACCTATGAGTGAGAATATGCGGAAATACCACATTTTCTTTATCCATTCATCCGCTGATGTACACTTAGGTTGCTTCCAAATCTTGGCTATTGTGAATAGAGCTGCAACAAATATGAGAGTGCAGATATCGCTTTGATATATTGATTCCTTTCTTTTGGGTATATAGCCAGAAGTGGAATTGCTGAATTGTATAGAGCTCTATTTTTAGTTTTCTGAGGAAACTTCAAACTGTTATCCACAGTGGTTGTACTAATTTACATTCCAAACAGTGTATGGGGGTTCATTTTTCTCCACATCCTCACCAGCATTTATTATTGCCTGTCTTTTGAATGAAAGCCATTTTAACTGGGTGAGATGATATCTCATTGTGGTTTTGATTTGCATTTCTCAATGATGTTGAGCACCTTTTCATATGTTCATTTGCCATTTGTATGTCTCCTTTTGAAAAATGTCTATTCAAACATTTTGCCCATTCTTAAATCAGATTATTAGATATTTTCCTATTCAGTTGCTCAAGCTCCTTATGTATTTTGTTTATTAATTCCTTGTCAGATGGATAGTTTGCAGATATTTTCTCCCATTCTGTGACCTATCTATGTACTTTGTCCATTGTTTCCTCTGCTGTGCAGAATATTTTTAACTTGAAGTGATCTCATTTGTCCATTTTTTCTTTGATTTCCTGTGCTTGTGGGGTATTACACAAGAAATCTGGTGAGGCTGATGTCTTGGTGCATTTTCTCAATGTTTTATTGTAGTAGTTTCATAGCTTGAGGTATTAGATTTAAGTCCTTAATCAATTTTGATTTGATTTTTATAAATGGCAAGAGATAGAGTCTAATTTTATCTTTCTTCATGTGGATATTCAGCTTTCCTAGCATCATTTATTGAAAAGACTGTCTTTGCCCCAGTATATATTATTGGCAACTTTGTTAAAAATGAGTTTACTGTAGGTGTGTGGATTCGTTTCCCCGTTCTCTATTCTGTTCCATTGGTATATGTATCTGTTTTTATGCCAGTTTCATGTTGTTTTGGTTACTGTAACTCTGTAGTATAATTTGAAGTCAGGTAATGTGATCCCTTCCATTTTGTTCTTGTTGCTTTGGATAACTTTGGCTATTCTGGGTCTTTTGTAGTACCATATACATTTTAGAATTTTTATTTTTATTTTTGTGAAGAATGTTACTGATATTCTGATAGGCATTGCATTGCATCTGTAGATTGCTTTGGGTAGTATGGACATTTTAATTATATTGATTCCTTCGATCCATGAACATGGAATATACTTTCATTTTTTGGTGTCCTCTTTATTTCATCAGTGTTTTATGTTTTTCATTGTGAAGATTTTTTTATGTTTTTGGTTAATTCATATCATGTTTTTAGTATCTTTTGTTTCAAGAAATTTTAAATTGCTTCTTAATTTGTTTTATTGACCCACGGGTTATTCAGGAGTATATTGTTTAATTTCCATGTATTTGTATAGTTTCCAAAATTCCTCTTGTTATTAATTTCTAGTTTTATTCTATTGTGATCAGAGAATAAGCTTTATATTATTTCTTTTTTTTTTTGAATGCCTTAAGACTTGTTTTGTGACTTGACATATGGTCTACACTTAAGAAGTATCCATGTACTGAGGAACAGTATGTGTATTGTTAAGCTGTAGGATACAATCTTCTGTGAACATCTATTAGATTTATTTGGTCTATAGTGCAGATTAAGTCTGATGTTTCTTTGTTGATTTTTTTTTGTCTGAATGACCTATCCAATGCTGAAAGTGGGTTGTTTAAGTCTCTATATATTATTGTATTGAAGTTTATGTCTCTCTTTAGATCTACTAGTATTTGTTTTATATATCTGGGTGATCCAGTGTTGGGTGCATATATATATTTACTATCATTATGTCCTCTTGCTGAATTGACCACTTCATTATTATATGGTGACCTTTTTTTGTCTCTTATAGTTTTGTCTTTAAATCTATTTTTTGTGATACAAATATAGCAACTCCTGTTCTTTTGTAGATTCCATTAGCATGGAATACCTTTTGCCATCCCTTCATTTTCAGTTTATGTTTGTCTTTATAGGTGAAGTGTGTTTCTTGTAGGCAACGGATCAATGCATATTGTTTTTTATATTCATTCAATCACCTTATGTCTTTTGATTAGCGAGTTTAGTGAGTTTACATTCAATGTTACTGTTGATAAGTAAGGATTGCTTTTGCTATTTTATTATTTCTTTTCTGGTCATTTTGTGGTCTTTTCTTCTTTCTTTATTTCTTTTATCTTTTCCTTTTAGTGAAGGTGATTTTCTCTGGTGATGTGATTTAGTTCCTTCCTTTGTTACTTTTTGTGTATCCATGGTATTTTTTTTTTTTTTAGGTTACCATGAGGCTTGCAAATACTATCATATGATACGTTATTTTAAGCTGATAACAATTGGACACTGTTTACATAAACAAAACAAACAACCAAAGAAAAGTAATACCCTATGCCTTAACTTCATTCCTCCACTTTTTAACTTTTTGTTGTTGCTATTTATATCTTATTGTATTGTCTGTGTCTTGAAAAGTTGTAGTTATCATTTTTTATTAGTTTATTTTAAAGTCTTTCTACATAAGATAATAGTAGTTTACACACCACAGTTGCAGTGTTACAATATTCTGTGTTTTTCTGTGTACTTACTGTTACCAGCGAGTTTTGTGCCTTCAGATGATTACTTATTGCTCATCAACATCCTTTTCTTACTGATTGAAATACTCCCTTTAGCATTCTTTGTTGGACAGATCTGGTGTTGATGAAATCCCTCACCTTTTGTTTGTCTGGCAAAGTATTTCTTCTTTATGTTTGAAGAATAATTTTACCAGATATACTACTCTAGGATAAAAGATTTTTTTATTCAGGACTTTTAGCATGTCATGACATCCTCTCCTGGCCTATAACGTTTCCACTGAAAAGTTTGCAGTCAGATGTATTGTAGCTCCATTTTATATTATTTGTTTCTTTTTCCTTGCTGCTTTTAGGATCCTTTCTTGACCTTTGACTTTTGGGAGTTTTATTATTAAATGCCTTGAAGTAGTTTTCTTTGTTTTGTGTTCTATATCCTTCTAGTACTTGGATATTCATATCTTTTACTAGGTGTGGGAAACTCTCTCTTACTATTTCCCTGAGTAAGCTTTCTACCCCTATCTCTCTACCTCCCTTATAAGGCCCATAAATCATATATCTTCCCTTTTTAGGCTATTTTCTAGATCCTATAAGTGTGCTTCCTTGTTATTTGTTCTTTTTTCTTTTGTCTACTCTATGTATTTTCAAATAGCTTGTATTCAAGCTAATTCTTTCTTCTGTTTGATCAATTGTGATATTAAAAGACTCTGTTGCATTCTTTAGTATGCCAATTGCACTTTTCAACTTCAGAATTTCTGCTTCATTGGGATCAGTGATTACCCTCTGGCTACAGCTGATTTAAATGCATCCTCCATAGGCAGGTGTCAGCAGAGTTTGTTCTGGTTTTGCTTTCTGCTCTAACAAGGGCAGTACTGAATTCAATCTTTCACAATTGCTGGCTCTCCCCCTCCCCAGCACACAGAAGTGCTCTCTGCCCCATGCTACTGCTGCTGCTGCCAGGGAGTCGGGAAGGGATTGTGGTGGTGAGACTGTTTTTCCTACCTATTTAGTGTCTTTTAGCAATATGAAATTAAAACCAAGTACTGCGAGTGCTCACCACTAAAGAACTTATTCATGTAACCAAACCTCACCTGTTCTCCTAAAATGTATTGAAATAAAAAGTAAGTAAATTTAAAACAAACAAAAAGAAACTGGAATTTTAAGTGCACATAAAAGTGATTCCAAAAGTGTGTTCCACAGATTACTAGACCCAAGAGATATATCCTGTGCAGTTTAAATGTGTTTCATGGACGTGATCATGAGATATACAAGAGTGAAACAGTTTTATAAAAGTGTGTTGAAGTACTGTGTTTCATAGCTTATATTTGAAGTCCATAGCACATATTAATATACACAGCTTTTTAAAAGCCCTACAGTAAAGAAACCCATTTAACTTTGTTAACCCAAGTTCCCCACATTCACTTAGTCATCCAACATTTTTAGCCATGTAACACTTATTTTCTCTAATAAAATTTTTGTAAGTGCCAGATTAGAATCATAATTCTGACGGAATAAGTGTAGAGAGAATGCATTCTTGTGACGGAACTGGCACACCTAGAGGCTTACATGCAGTATGAATCTGCAGAGGATGTGTTTATTGGCAGGCAGAGAATGCAGTTGGGTCCAATGTTCTCTGGATTTGGTTTGGCAATGCAATCTTGCTTAGTGTCTCAGAATAATTATATTACCTCTTTCTCCCAGATAACACTCTTGCATATACATTCTAAATGAACTTGGCATTCTGGCTATTGGTTGAGCTAAGGTATTCCCTTTTCAATATACTTGGTCATGCTAGTAATCCACAAACATGGCGGCAAATCAGTGTCACCTGAGATATCTTGTTCAAAATATAGATTCTCCAGTTCTACTACTAAGATTCTCTATTAGGAGGCCTGAGGCAGGCCCTAGGCATATTTGTGTATGTATGTCCCATCCATTAATGAAGGCCCAGGAGACTTTATGAAGCCACTCTACAGACCAGAAGCTGGGAGTCACTGAGCACATCCCAATTTATCCTCCACTCTGACTTCCTTAATTTTGTTCTAAGGTTTCAGGCCAAATTCCTCTGCTCATATAAAACTAATTTTACTAATTTTTTACCAGTAAAATTTTATGAGCCATGGCAATCAAGTACTTTAGTAAGATCCCAATATGCAATTCATGATGCATTTTCTTTATTATTTCAGAAATGAGTGTTGCACAGCCATAAAGTTTGTTGAATATAATTTGTTTGAAGTAATCCTGTGTTATTTATATCTAATGATTTCTCTGTCTTTTCAAAGCTTGTTGGTTTATGTATTTTTTTCATTATAATGCAATGGAGCAGTTCAGGCTAACTTTGGATTTATCAGACGGTGATTTTTTTGGATATTATTTTATTTCAGACAAGGCTTTATTTTCACTATTCTATTTTGCTGTTTTTAAACAATCCAAAACATTTTAGTATGAATATGAGCTGATTCCCACAATATTGCTTCACTCTTTTATAACTCATTATTACATGTTTAATTTGTCCCTATTTGCAGCTTTATCAACAGTTCTATTGATTAGAATCAAATGAATTCAAAACATTATTTTAGCTAAATTTAAAGAATGAGTTTAACATCTCAGACAATTTCAAAGATATGTCTTGGGTAATAAAATCATTCTACAATGTAAGGTATTATTAACTTTTCAATGTACTTTCTCATAAGAACTTTTCAGATTCTACAACAATAACATGATGATATAGGACAGAGACTATCTCCATGGAAAAAAATATGACTACTATGGGTCAGACAGACTAACTTAATTGGAGACCACACATAACCAGAACAAGAACATGGGGATCCTTATGTCCAGCTCAGAGTTCTCTCTGAAAATACTGGCATGAATTGGTGTCCTTAGGTTGACTTGGTGAAGGAAGGGTTCTCTAACTCATTTGCAGGAAAGAAATCTGTTAAAGCATTTCTTTTATATGGGAAGACACTGTTTCTCATTATCATAATAGGGGGCACTTATTAGCCCCCTATTATAATGGCATAGGGAAACTAAGAAAGAAAACAAGCAAGATGGAATTCAGTAGCTAAGAGAGGAAGTTTTTGGAGAAAGGTGATTGTATCAATTATAAAATCACCCTGGGAGATAATAAAAATCAACTCCATTATAATTCAACTCATTAAAATAAAGCCTTATATGTACCATAGAGTCCCATTAATTTAATTTGTAACATTTCTCCTCACATGAAAGTGCTATACTTTGTAAAATTTCAGTGGGATAAGGCCAACGTATGAGAATATCTCTAGGCTTCCTCCATGAGCATTGGTGTTAGAGAAGAAAGGCATTGGTTAGTAAATATTCTGTTGTTTGCTTTTGGAAATACTCAAGTGTCACAGGCTTGGTTCTCAGAAAAGAGTGAGACAAAGTTTGTTTGTCCTATGACAGGCAAATATGGCTAAGCTTTTATACCCCCACCTTGTTCAGTTACTACATCTGGGCTACTCTGGGGACTCTGTGACCTTGGAGAGGTAGCACTCTGCATCTGAAGCAGACCCTGAAGGAGCAAGGAGCTGGAGACTGCCAACGGCATTTCCTTCATTTAAGCAGCCCCTCTTTCTTTAAAGACACATCTTTTTGTCTACTACATGCCATCTCTTGTGTAGTTTAGCTCCACATCTTTTTGTCTACTACATGCCATCTCTTGTGTAGTTTAGCTCCACATCTTCATATACATCCAGGGACCTGTTTCGTTAGGAGACTAGTGAACTTCTCTTTCTGATGGGAAACATACGAGAGAGTCTCAGGTCTACAGTTAGTAGCCACTGTTTTCTTTCTTCACAACCTAGTCTAGATTCTCTTCACCCTCAGCTAGAACTTCTGGCTTCTATGGTTTCTTGATATTTTGACCCACAGACTCACATGTGAGGGATCTGAAACCCTGTCTCAGTAGACAGGCCCACCTGAGCTCCCATATAAGACCAAGAGTGCTATGCCCGCCATTTACCATCACAATTGAGTCAAACAGTACCAGAAGTTACCCAAGTAGATCACCTGGATTTTATCCATTTTTCACCTGACTTTTGTGGTGTATTAGCAGCCCCCAGCTCCTCCTTCTTGCCTCTAGTTTCAGAAGCAAGAAGTTCTGAATGTTTTGAAACAAGACGTGCACAATGTCTCAGTGTGTTCTTGAGAATATAAATGTGTGTTATTGGGCTCATTCTTTTTCCTACTGTTTGTTTTTTGAACTCCATGTACTCTTCCTATTGAGGACACAGTGCTATATTGATATGTTTGAATTAACACCTATACTGCATCCTGGTAGAAGGCACCATTTTTTTCATGCATTCCCTTCAAGCTATGTAGGTATTTCAGCTATGCTTTCAGCTCACCATCTAATGCTTTATCAGATCAGCAAATTTAGATGGTTCAGGTACGTAATATGACCAGGGGACCCCATGGTTACGGTCTTACTTTTATCCTTCCTCTGTTATAAAGAGGATCCCCCGGACTGTTGTGATATTACATCAAATTTCATGCTGTTAGATAAAAAATTATATAATCATTTGGAAAATGGTGCTGGCTGAAGCTATTTGGAAAAGAAAAACAAAAATGTACCCAGAACTGGTACCTATATCCATGAGGAAAAATTGCTGTCCTTTCCAGAATCAAGAGAATCTGGCATAGTTAGCTTGCTGCCAAGTGGGTGGTTGCTTTCAAGAAATAGTGCTGTATGAACCATGATCAGGCGTTATGTTTCTGTAAGGACCTAATATTATGCCATAGATTGTTGTTCAAAATGTGTTTGTCTTCTAAAGATGCGATGTATTTGCATTAGAAGAACAGAGGTATTATGATTCTCTCACTGTGCCTTGCCACAAACTTCAAACTACATCTTTTCTTAGCAGTGATACATCCTACACCACATGGTCTGCTGTACTGTATGTCCCATTCCACAAGTATGCATGCTATTTCAGACAGTCTCCAGAGCCAGTTTGTGCTCTAGTCCCCAGTCAAAGCTGAAAAATTTTGTCAATAAACACATGAGCTAGAGCAGTATTACCAAGTGCGAACTCTACTGCCTCCAGGACCAAAGACTCTCCATAAATCCCTTAATTTTCATAGGATTTATTTCCCAGGCCCTGGAGCTCACGTGTTTTACAAAGGCCTTCGGCATGCTAGCAACTTCATGCTATCTAGCTTGATTAACGTAAAATCATCAATGTGATGTTGTATGGGATGTCCAGATGACCCAGATTTGTTTGGACCATATTACAGGTAGAATAGCCCTAGCAGAGAAAATAAAAAATACACATTATTTTCTGTTGTAAAATAATACACATTGCCTTTGATTTCCCTTTCCCGACTGACATAGAAAAGAATTTATTCCCCAAATAATGTCTTTACACCATGTATATTAGGCTGTGTTAATCTGCTGTTGCAAAGTTACTACATCTAACATGGCGATCACAATAATTAGAACCACTGCTTGATTGAAGGTGTCATCCTGTACCATCACTTTCCAGGATATGTCTGGTTTCTGAAAAAGCAAGACATGAAATAAATGAAAATATAATTAGAGATTTACACATATAAATTCAGATTCTTATGTGACTCCAACTTCCTCTCACCGGTGCATTATTTATGGTCTTGGTAAATAAATGTACTTAGTTCTTCCCAATAACATAATCACCTGGTGGATCTTCCTAACCATACATAATACATGCATTTCAACATGTTCACCTATCTGAAACTTTTATTCCCTTTTTATCAGAGTATGTCAGAGCAATTCCAGCATTTTTGTTTCACTTATCATGAGCCATCTTTTTTCCATGTTTTGAAGACTTTTACTACATCACTATTTAAAGTATGTTTGTTGTAATTAGCAGGTAGGTTTTCCTTAGAAAGTCAATTTGAAAATCGTTTTAATCGGTTGGTTAAGTGTAGTCATATTTATTTATATGACTGATATATTTGATGTCAACTCTATTTTATTTATTTGTTATTGATGTATAACGGATATATATATTTGGAGGGTATTTGGTAAGATTTTGATACAGGCATACAATATATAATGATGAAACCTGGGCAACTGGGACAGTCTTCACTCCAAACATTCACCCCTTCTTTATTGTGAAATCATTACAATTTATTTTCTCTAATAATTTTGATCTACACAACAAATTATTGTTAACTGTAGTTGCTCTGCTTTACTATCAAACATTAGATCTTATTCCTTCTATCTAATTGCATTTTTGTACCCATCAACTCATTTCTTTTCTTCACCCCACCTCATACTTCTCAACCTCTGGTGACCACCAATCAACTGTCAACTTTCATGAGATTCACTTTTTTTCATCTCTCACATGTGGATAGAACCCATGATATTTGTCTTTCTGCACTGAACATTTCACTTAACATAACAGCTTCCAGTTTCATCCTTGTAGTTGCAAATGACAGGATGCCATTCCATTTTATGGCTGAATAATAATACATTATGTATATGTCATCACACTTTATTCATCCATTTATCTTTTGATGGACACAGGCTGCTTCTACATCTTTGCTATTGTGAGCAGTGCTGTAATAAATATGGGAGTGCAGATATCTTTTCATATACTGATTTATTTTCTTTTTGATATATGCCCAGCAGTGGGATTGCTGAATTATATGGTCTTTTTATTTTCAGTTTTTGAGGACATTTTATACTGTTTTCCATAGTGTGTGTACTAATTTACATTCCCACTAACAGTGTATGAGTATTTCTCTTTTTTCACATCCTCACCAGCATCCATTATTTTTTGTATTTTTTATAAAAGCCATTTTAACTGAGTTGAGATAATATCTCAGTTGTGTTTTTTATTTTCATTTCCCTCGTGGTTAATGATGTTGAGAGTTTTTTTCATAAACTTAATGGTCATCTGCATCTCTCCTTTTGATAAATGTTTATTCAGATCTTTTGCTCATCAGATTACAATTGATCATTGAACAACATGAGGGTTAGAAGCACTGACCCCTGTGTAGTCAAAAATCTGTGTATAAATTTTGGCTTCCCAGAAACATAACTACTAATAGCCTATGGTTGACCAGAAGCTTTAGTGGTAATATAAACAGTTAACATATTTTGTCTGTTGTATGTATTATATACTATATTCTTTCAATAAGGTGAGCTAGAGAAAATAATATGTTATCAAGAAAATCATAAGAAAAGGAAAATACATTTATAGTAATACACCGTATTTATTGATACTGTAAGTTTATGTTGTCTGCTTAAAATATGAATGCTTTGAAATGACAAGCAACCACAGCTGCAAATCTAAATCTATGGTACATATCACACAATTCAACTTTTTCTTTTAAAATCATGACTTTTCTCTGCTTCTTGGGAGCACTTCCAGGATCACTAGTGGCACTTTATATAGGTCCCATGGTGTTATGCAAGGTTTGAGGTATTGCGCTAAACACAATGAAAAATAAACAAGAACCATGGGAGATTACTTTTTACTGTGATACACAATTTCCTGGAGAGACAAATTACTCATGCAGAGATTACTCGTGTCTCACTGAATCAAATAGACTAGTATCTATGCATATGTTTTGCATTCATGAAATACCTTTAAAAATATTTTTGGTATTTCTATACGGTTGAGTATGAGTTTCTCTCAAATTGTCACAAATCTCCACAGTATTTTTCAATATATTTATTTTTAAAAATTCCAGTATAAGGGGATCCATGCAGTTCAAACCTGTGTTTTTCAAGGGTCAACTGTATTTGTTATTTTTGCTCTTGAGTTGCTTGAGTGACTTATATATTCTGGTTATTAATACCTCATCAGATGAAAAGTTTGTAAATATTTTTCTCCCATTTTGTAGACTTTTTCTTCACTTTCTTAATTGTTTCATTTGCTGTGCAGAAACTTTTTAGTTTGATATAATCCTGTTTGTCTGTTTTGGCTTCGGTTACCTGTACTTTTGAGGTTTTGCTCAAAAATATTTTGCCAAGATCAATGTCCTGAAGCATTTTCTCATTTTTTTTTTCTAGTAGTTTCATAGTTTTACATCTTACATTTAAGACTTTAATCCATTTGGATTCGGCATTTGTTTAAAGGGAGAAAATGGGTCTTGCATGATTCTTCTGCTTATGGTTAATCAGTTTTCTCAGCAACATTTATTGACGAGACTGCTGTTTCCCCAAATGTATGTTCTTAGTGTGTGATATGGTTTAGATGTGTGTCCCTCCAAATATCATGTTGAAATGTGATCTTCAATATTGGAGGTGGAGCCTAGTGGGAGGTATTGGATCATGGAGGCGGATCCATAAGGAGTGGCTTAGTGGCATCCTCTTGTTAATGAGTGAGTCATCAATAATCACAAGATCTAGTTGTTTAAAGGAGTCTAGAACCTCTCCCTTCTCTTTCTCATGTTGCTTTTCTCAGCATGTGATAGTCTGGCTTCATTTCACTTTCTGCCATAATTGCAAGCTTCCTGAGGCATCAGCAAGCACAGATACCAGCACCATACTTCTCATACAGCCTGTGGAAGTGCGAACCAAAATAAACCTTTTTTCTTTATAAATTAACCAGCCTCAGGTATTTCTTTATAGCAATGCAAGAATGAACTAACATAGCAGTTTTGTTGAAAATAAGGTAGCTGTAGATATGTGGACCTGTACCTATGTTCCCGATTCTGTTGCATTGGTCTGCGTGTCTATTTTTATGCCAGTACCATGCTCTTTTGTTTATATGGTGTTGTAATGTATTTTGAAGTCAGATAGTATGATGTTTTCAGCTTTGTTCCTTTTGCTCAGGAGCACTTTGTCTATTCAGGATTTTTTGTTGTTCCATAAAAATTTTAGAAATTATTTTTTCTATTTCTGTGAGGTACATCATTTGTATTTTGATAGGAATTCCATTGAATTTGGAGATCATTTTGGTAGTATAAACATTTTAACAATATTATCTGAATCTATGAACATGGACTATCTTTTCATTTTTTGGGGTCCTCTTCAATTTTTTAAACCAACTTTTTATAGTTTTCTCTCTGTAGATCTTTCACATCTTTGGCTAAATTTATTCTTAGATATATTATATTTCTTGTAGCTATTTTAAATGAGATTGCTTTCTTAATTTCCTTTTCAGATTGTTTGCTATTGGAGTACAAAAATGCTACTGATTCTTGTCTGTTGATTTTGTGTTCTACAGCAACCTCCGCCTCCCAAGTTCACACCATTCTGCCTCAGCCTCCTGAGTAGCTGGGACTACAGGTGGCCGCCACCATGCCCGGCTATTTTTTTTGGTACTTTTAGTAGAGATGGTGTTTCATCCTGTTAGCCAGGATGGTCTCGATCTCTTGACCTCGTTATCCACCTGCGTTGGCCTCCCAAAGTGTTGGGATTACAGGTGTGAGCCACCGCACCTGGCATGGGTATACTCTTCAGGTTTTTCTAATTGTAAAATTATCTTGTCTGCAAACAAGGATAATTTGATTTTTTCCTTTTCCAGTTTGGATATCCTTTATTTCTATCTCTTGCCTAATTGCTTTGGCTAGGACTTCCAGTGTATTGAATAAAAATGATGAAAGTGGGCATCTTTGTCTTGTTCCAAATCTTAGAGAAACAGCTTTCATTTTTTTTCCTGTTCAGTGTGATGTAAGCTGTAAGTTTATCCTATATAGCCTTTATTATATTGAGTTATGTTTCTTTCATACTCAGTTCATTGAAACTTTTTATCATAAAAATGTTGAATTTTGTTGAATGATTTTTCAGCATCTATTGAAACGATTACATGGTTCTTGTCCTTGATTCTGTTAATGTGATGTATCATGTTTATGGATTTACACATGTTGAATTATCCTTGACTCTCTACGTGATCATGGTGATTGATCTTTTTAATATGTTTTTGTGATTGACTTGCTATTATTTTGTTGAAGATTTTTACATCTATGTCCATCAGGAATATTGGCCTGTAGTTTTCTTTTTCTTTTCTTTTTCTTTTTCTTTTTTTTGATGGAGCCTCACTCTGTTGCCCAGGCTGGAGTATGGTGGTGCAATCTCGTTTCACTGCAACCTCCACCTCCTGGGTTCAAGCGATTCTCCTGCTTCAGCCTCCTGAGTAGCTGGGACTACAGGTGCCTGCCACTACGCCCAGCTAATTTTTGTATTTTTCTAGTAGAGACGAGATTTCACCATGTTGGCCAGGCTGGTCTCAAACTGCTGACCTCAGGTGATCCTCACACCTTGGCCTCCCAAAGTGTTGGGATTACAGGTGTGAGCTACCATGCCTGGCCTTTTTTTTTTTTTTTTTTTCTTAAGTTCTATTTTGATATCAGAATAAGGTTGGTCTTGTACAATACATGTTGAAATACTGTCCCCTCTTCATTTTTTTTGGAATAGTTTGAATAAAATTTGTATTAATTCTTACTGAAATGTTTGTAGGATTTGTTTGTGAAGCCATTAGGTCTTGGGCTTTTCTTTTTGGACAGACTTTTTATTACAGTTTTGGTCTTGTTACTTACTTATGTTTTTTATTTATTCCTGGTTCAGTCTTCGTAGGTTGTATGTGTCCAGGAATTTATTCAACCTAGAGGTTTTCCAATTTGTTGACATAGAGTTGTTTTTAATAGTATCTAGTAGTCTTATATTTCTGTGGTATCTGTCGTTACATATTCTTTTTAATTTCTGATTTTATTCATTTTGGTCTTCCCTCTCTTTTTCTTAGTTTAGAAAGGATTGTCAATTATTTTTACCTTTTCAAAAACAGAACTTTTAATTTTGTTGATTTTTGTCATATCTTTTAGTCTCAGTTTTATTTATTCCAGCTCTGATCTTTATTGCTTATTTCCTTCCACTTATTTTGGATTTGGTTTCTTCTTGCTTTTCTTCTTCCTTGAGGTGCGTGGTTAGGTTATGTGCACCGTTAGGTTTTTTTTTTTTTATTTGAAATCTTGAGGGTGGAGCAAGATGGCCGAATAGGAACAGCTCCAGTCTCCAACTCCCAGCGCGAGCGACACGGAAGACCGGTGATTTCTGCATTTTCAACTGAGGTACTGGGTTCATCTCACTGGGGAGTGCTGGACAATCGGTGCTGGTCACCTGCTGCAGCCCGACCAGCGAGAGCTGAAGCAGGGCGAGGCATCGCCTCACCTGGGAAGCGCAAGGGGGAAGGGAATCCCTTTTCCTAGCCAGGGGAACTGAGACACACAACACCTGGAAAATCGGGTAACTCCCACCCCAATACTGCGCTTTAAGCAAACAGGCACACCAGGAGATCATATCCAACACCTGGCTGGGAGGGTCCCACACCCACGGAGCCTCCCTCATTGCTAGCACAGCAGTCTGTGATCTAACAGCAAGGCAGCAGCGAGGCTGGGGGAGGGGCGCCCGCCATTGCTGAGGCTTAAGTAGGTAAACAAAGCTGCTGGGAAGCTCGAAGTGGGTGGAGCTCACAGCAGCTCAAGGAAACCTGCCTGTCTCTGTAGACTCCACCTCTGGGGACAGGGCAATAACAAACACAGCCGAAACCTCTGCAGACGCAAACGACTCTGTCTGACAGCTTTGAAGAGAGCAGTGGATCTCCCAACAAGGAGGTTCAGATCTGAGAAGGGACAGACTCCCTGCTCAAGTGGGTCCCTGACCCCTGAGTAGCATAACTGGGAGACATCCCCCACTAGGGGCAGTCTGACACCCCACACCTCACAGGGTGGAGTACACCCCTGAGAGGAAGCTTCCAAAGCAAGAATCAGACAGGTACACTCGCTGTTCAGAAATATTCTATCTTCTGCTGCCTCTGCTGCTGATACCCAGGCAAACAGGGTCTGGAGTGGACCTCAAGCAATCTCCAACAGACCTACAGCTGAGGGTCCTGACTGTTAGAAGGAAAACTATCAAACAGGAAGGACACCTACACCAAAACCCCATCAGTACATCACCATCATCAAAGACCAGAGGCAGATAAAACCACAAAGATGGGGAAAAAGCAGGGCAGAAAAGCTGGAAATTCAAAAAAGAGCGCATCTCCCCCGGCAAAGGAGCGCAGCTCATCGCCAGCAACGGATCAAAGCTGGACGGAGAATGACTTTGACGAGATGAGAGAAGAAGGCTTCAGTCCATCAAATTTCTCAGAGCTAAAGGAGGAATTACGTACCCAGCGCAAAGAAACTAAAAATCTTGAAAAAAAAGTGGAAGAATTGATGGCTAGAGTAATTAATGCAGAGAAGGTCATAAACGAAATGAAAGAGATGAAAACCATGACACGAGAAATACGTGACAAATGCACAAGCTTCAGTAACCGACTCGATCAACTGGAAGAAAGAGTATCTGCGATTGAGGATCAAATGAATGAAATGAAGCGAGAAGAGAAACCAAAAGAAAAAAGAAGAAAAAGAAATGAACAAAGCCTGCAAGAAGTATGGGATTATGTAAAAAGACCAAATCTACGTCTGATTGGGGTGCCTGAAAGTGAGGGGGAAAATGGAACCAAGTTGGAAAACACTCTTCAGGATATCATCCAGGAGAACTTCCCCAACCTAGTAGGGCAGGCCAACATTCAAATCCAGGAAATACAGAGAAGGCCACAAAGATACTCCTCGAGAAGAGCAACTCCAAGACACATAATTGCCAGATTTACCAAAGTTGAAATGAAGGAAAAAATCTTAAGGGCAGCCAGAGAGAAAGGTTGGGTTACCCACAAAGGGAAACCCATCAGACTAACAGCAGATCTCTCGGCAGAAACTCTCCAAGCCAGAAGAGAGTGGGGGCCAATATTCAACATTCTTAAAGAAAAGAATTTTCAACCCAGAATTTCATATCCAGCCAAACTAAGTTTCATAAGTGAAGGGGAAATAAAATCCTTTACAGATAAGCAAATGCTTAGAGATTTTGTCACCACTAGGCCTGCCTTACAAGAGACCCTGAAGGAAGCACTAAACATGGAAAGGAACAACCGGTACCAGCTATTGCAAAAACATGCCAAAATGTAAAGACCATCGAGGCTAGGAAGAAACTGCATCAACTAACGAGCAAAATAACCAGTTAATATCATAATGGCAGGATCAAGTTCACACATAACAATCTTAACCTTAAATGTAAATGGACTAAATGCTCCAATTAAAAGACACAGACTGGCAAACTGGATAAAGAGTCAAGACCCATCAGTCTGCTGTATTCAGGAGACCCATGTCATACGCAGAGACATACATAGGCTCAAAATAAAGGGATGGAGGAAGATTTACCAAGCAAATGGAGAACAAAAAAAAGCGGGGGTTGCAATTCTAGTCTCTGATAAAACAGACTTTAAACCATCAAAGATCAAAAGAGACAAAGAAGGCCATTACATAATGGTAAAGGGATCAATTCAACAGGAAGAGCTAACTATCCTAAATATATATGCACCCAATACAGGAGCACCCGGATTCATAAAGCAAGTCCTTAGAGACTTACAAAGAGACTTAGACTCCCATATAATAATAATGGGAGACTTCAACACTCCACTGTCAACATTAGACAGATCAACGAGACAGAAAGTTAACAAGGATATCCAGGAATTGAACTCATCTCTGCAGCAAGCAGACCTAATAGACATCTATAGAACTCTCCACCCCAAATCAACAGAATATACATTCTTCTCAGCACCACATCGTACTTACTCCAAAATCGACCACGTAATTGGAAATAAAGCACTCCTCAGCAAATGTACAGGAACAGAAATTATAACAAACTGTCTCTCAGACCACAGTGCAATCAAACTAGAACTCAGGACTAAGAAACTCAATCAAAACCGCTCAACTACATGGAAACTGAACAACCTGCTCCTGAATGACTACTGGGTACATAACGAAATGAAGGCAGAAATAAAGATGTTCTTTGAAACCAATGAGAACAAAGATACAACATACCAGAATCTCTGGGACACATTTAAAGCAGTGTGTAGAGGGAAATTTATAGCACTAAATGCCCACAAGAGAAAGCAGGAAAGATCTAAAATTGACACTCTAACATCACAATTAAAAGAACTAGAGAAGCAAGAGCAAACACATTCGAAAGCTAGCAGAAGGCTAGAAATAACTAAGATCAGAGCAGAACTGAAGGAGATAGAGACACAAAAAACTCTCCAAAAAATCAATGAATCCAGGAGTTGGTTTTTTGAAAAGATCAACAAAATTGACAGACCACTAGCAAGACTAATAAAGAAGAAAAGAGAGAAGAATCAAATCGACACAATTAAAAATGATAAAGGGGATATCACCACCGACCCCAGAGAAATACAAACTACCATCAGAATACTATAAACACCTCTACGGAAATAAACTGGAAAATCTAGAAGAAATGGATAATTTCCTGGACACTTACACTCTTCCAAGACTAAACCAGGAAGAAGTTGAATCCCTGAATAGACCAATAGCAGGCTCTGAAATTGAGGCAATAATTAATAGCCTACTAACCAAAAAAAGTCCAGGACCAGATGGATTCACAGCTGAATTCTACCAGAGGTACAAGGAGGAGTTGGTACCATTCCTTCTGAAACTATTCCAATCAATAGAAAAAGAGGGAATCCTCCCTAACTCATTTTATGAGGCCAATATCATCCTGATACCAAAGCCTGGCAGAGACACAACAAAAAAAGAGAATTTTAGACCAATATCCATGATGAACATCGATGCAAAAATCCTCAATAAAATACTGGCAAACCGGATTCAGCAACACATCAAAAAGCTTATCCACCATGATGAAGTGGGCTTCATCCCTGGGATGCAAGGCTGGTTCAACATTTGCAAATCAATAAACATAATCCAGCATATAAACAGAACCAAAGACAAGAACCACATGATTATCTCAATAGATGCAGAAAAGGCTTTTGACAAAATTCAACAGCGCTTCATGCTAAAAACGCTCAATAAATTTGGTATTGATGGAACGTACCTCAAAATCATAAGAGCTATTTATGACAAACCCACAGCCAATATCATACTGAATGGGCAAAAACTGGAAAAATTCCCTTTGAAAACTGGCAGAAGACAGGGATGCCCTCTCTCACCACTCCTATTCAACATAGTGTTGGAAGTTCTGGCTAGGGCAATTAGGCAAGAGAAAGAAATCAAGGTTATTCAGTTAGGAAAAGAAGAAGTCAAACTGTCCCTCTTTGCAGATGACATGATTGTATATTTAGAAAACCCCATTGTCTCAGCCCAAAATCTCCTTAAGCTGATAAGCAACTTCAGCAAAGTCTCAGGATACAAAATTAATGTGCAGAAATCACAAGCATTCTTATACACCAGTAACAGACAAACAGAGAGCCAAATCAGGAATGAACTTCCATTCACAATTGCTTCCAAGAGAATAAAATACCTAGGAATCCAACTTACAAGGGATGTAAAGGACCTCTTCAAGGAGAACTACAAACCACTGCTCAGTGAAATCAAAGAGGACACGAACAAATAGAAGAACATACCATGCTCATGGATAGGAAGAATCAATATCGTGAAAATGGCCATACTGCCCAAGGTAATTTATAGATTCAATGCCATCCCCATCAAGCTACCAATGAGTTTCTTCACAGAATTGGAAAAAACTGCTTTAAAGTTCATATGGAACCAAAAAAGAGCCCGCATCTCCAAGACAATCCTAAGTCAAAAGAACAAAGCTGGAGGCATCACGCTACCTGACTTCAAACTCTACTACAAGGCTACAGTAACCAAAACAGCATGGTACTGGTACCAAAACAGAGATATAGAACAATGGAACAGAACAGAGTCCTCAGAAATAATACCACACATCTACAGCCATCTGATCTTTGACAAACCTGAGAGAAACAAGAAATGGGGAAAGGATTCCCTATTTAATAAATGGTGCTGGGAAAATTGGCTAGCCATAAGTAGAAAGCTGAAACTGGATCCTTTCCTTACTCCTTATACGAAAATTAATTCAAGATGGATTAGAGACTTAAATGTTAGACCTAATACCATAAAAATCCTAGAGGAAAACCTAGGTAGTACCATTCAGGACATAGGCATGGGCAAAGACTTCATGTCTAAAACACCAAAAGCAACGGCAGCAAAAGCCAAAATTGACAAATGGGATCTCATTAAATTAAAGAGCTTCTGCACAGCCAAAGAAACTACCATCAGAGTGAACAGGCAACCTACAGAATGGGAGAAAATTTTTGCAATCTACTCATCTGACAAAGGGCTAATATCCAGAACCTACAAAGAACTCAAACAAATTTACAAGAAAAAAACAAACAACCCCATCAAAAAGTGGGCAAAGGATATGAACAGACATTTCTCAAAAGAAGACATTCATACAGCCAACAGACACATGAAAAAATGCTCATCATCACTGGCCATCAGAGAAATGCAAATCAAAACCACAATGAGATACCATCTCACACCAGTTAGAATGGCGATCATTCAAAAGTCAGGAAACAACAGGTGCTGGAGAGGATGTGGAGAAATAGGAACACTTTTACACTGTTGGTGGGATTGTAAACTAGTTCAACCATTATGGAAAACAGTATGGCGATTCCTCAAGGATCTAGAACTAGATGTACCATATGACCCAGCCATCCCATTACTGGGTATATACCCAAAGGATTATAAATTATGCTGCTATAAAGACACATGCACATGTATGTTTATTGCTGCACTATTCACAATAGCAAAGACTTGGAATCAACCCAAATGTCCATCAGTGACAGATTGGATTAAGAAAATGTGGCACATATACACCATGGAATACTGTGCAGCCATCAAAAAGGATGAGTTTGCGTCCTTTGTAGGGACATGGATGCAGCTGGAAACCATCATTCTTAGCAAACTATCACAAGAACAGAAAACCAAACACCGCATGTTCTCACTCATAGGTGGGAACTGAACAATGAGATCACTTGGACTCAGGAAGGGGAACATCACACACAGGGGCCTATCATGGGGAGGGCGGAGAGGGGAGGGATTGCATTGGGAGTTATACCTGATGTAAATGATGAGTTGATGGGTGCAGCACAGCAACATGGCACAAGTATATATATGTAACAAACCTGCACGTTATGCACATGTACCCTACAACTTAAAGTACAATGATAGTAAATAAATTTTAAAAAAATAAATAAATAAATAAAAGAAAAAATAAAGAAATCTTTCTACTTGTCTTCTTTATGCACTTATTACTATAAAATTACATTTTAGTACTGCATTGGCTGTATTCCATGCGTTTTGGAGTGTTGCTTCTGTTTGTATTTGTTTTAAAACGTTTTAAAATTTCCAACTCAATTTTTTGTTTCATCCATTGATCATTCAGAAGCATGTTGCTTAATTTCCTTGTATTTGTCTAGTGTCCTAAGTTCCTCTTGTTGTTGAGTTTTAATTTGCCATTGTGGTCAGAAAAAAATACTTTAATTATTTCAACTTCTTAAAAATGTCTTCAGACATTTTTGTGTCTTAACAAATACAGTATTCTGGTAAATGTTTTATGTGCTCATGAGAAGAGTGTGTATTCTGAGGCAGTTAGATGAAATGTTCTGTAAAAGTCAGCTAGATTCATTTGATCTAGAGTATCATTTAACTCCTATGTTTATTTGTTTTTATATCTCTGGATGATTTGTTTATTACTGTAAGCGGGTGTTGAAGTCCCCAACTATTATTATAATGCAGTCTATCTCAGTCTTTAGATCTATGAATATTTCCTCTAATTTTGGGTGCTTTGTTTTTGGGTGCACATATATTTACAGTTGTTATATCCTCCAGAACTGACCCCTTTATCATTATATAGTGACTTTTTTGTCTTTCTTTATAGTACTTGAAGTCTATTTTATTTGGCATAAGCACTGCTATTCCTTCTCTTTTGGGGTCTCTATTTTTACGGAATACTTTTTTTCATCTCTTCACTTTCAGTTTCTGTCTTTATAAGAAAAGTGAGTTACTTGTAGGCAGTGTATAATAGTTGGGCCTTGTTTTCTTTTCTTAATTTATTCAGTAACTCTATATCTTTCAAGTAGTGAATTTTGGCCATTTACATTTAATGTTATTAGCAGGTAGGGCTTACTATTGCTGTTTTTTTATTTTTATTTTTTGAGTTGTTTTGTAACTCTTCTCTTGTTTCTTCTTCTCCTTCTTCTTCTTCTTCTTCTTCTTCTTCTTCTTCTTCTTCTTCTTCTTCTTCTTCTTCTGCTTCTTCTGCTTCTTCTGCTTCTTCTGCTTCTGCTTCTGCTTCTGCTTCTGCTTCTGCTTCTGCTTCTGCTTCTGCTTCTGCTTCTGCTTCTGCTACATTTAATGTTATTAGCAGGTAGGGCTTACTATTGCTGTTTTTTTATTTTTATTTTTTGAGTTGTTTTGTAACTCTTCTCTTGTTTCTTCTTCTCCTCCTCCTCCTCCTTCTTCTTCTTCTTCTTCTTCTGCTTCTGCTTCTGCTTCTGCTTCTGCTTCTGCTTCTGCTTCTGCTTCTGCTCTTTTGTTTTTCCTTACTGTCTTCATTTGTGGTTATGTGATTTTTTTTTTCTGGTATTATGTTTTAATTCGTTGCTTTTTGTGTTTAGCGTATCTGTTACAGGTTGTTGTTTTGTGGCTTCTACGAGGCTTACAGAAACGTTTTATAGAAATTATAAGTTACTTTAAATATATGATAATTTTGATCACACAAAAAAGAAAGAAACAAAGGAAAAACTAAAATTCTCTACACTTTAACCTCATCCTCTCAACATTTTGACTTTCTGTTGTCTCAATTTACAGCTTTTTATATTCCCTGTCTTAAGAGGTTGCTATAGTTATTATTCTTTTCTATAGATTTGCCTTTTAGTCTTCATACTAAAGATATCAGTGGATTACATGCCACAATTAGTATTAGATTATTCCAAATTTATCTGTGAATCTACTTTTTTGAGTTAGTTTTATATCTTTGAATGTTTTCTTTTTTCACACTGGTGTTCTTTTCTTTCAGATTGAAGAACTCCCTTTAGAATTTCTTATGAAATAGCCCCAGTGATGATGAATTTCCTCAGATTCCTTCATCAGTTATTTTATTTTATAATTAATATATTAATTACAATGAATTTACTATATTTATTTTTCTATTCAATGGACCTTTTGTATGCAACTATTTAAGTTGAAAGCTTCTATTTTTGCTTAACAAATACTTTTTTTATAATGCTCTCAATTTTTATAATTTTACTTTATATTTTATTACCTAGCATGTCAGTTTTAAATAGTATCCTTTGCTTCCACCTATTTCCTTTATAACAATAAATTGACTTATTCTACTTTTTCTTTCTTCTTACTTCTTCTGTATTTTACAACCATTCTTTTTACTATTTCAAAATACAGCCTTTACATACTATTCTTTCTTCCCATGTCTTCATCTTTGTTTCAGACTTAGATCTAAAATTAAGTATATTAAATTCTCAACATCTATTTGTTTCCTGAAATTTCCCATTATCTTTTGAAAAACTAAAATTTATCCTCTTATACGTTCCTCAGAAATGTGATATTTTTCAAAATCGAAAGTATTTAATATAATTTTTATATTTAAAAAATGGCTTGGCTAGATATAAAATCTTTTGTCTTATGCTTTCTCTTTTGAGTTTTTTGAAAATTGCTTTTAATTATTGCTCTTTTGAAGTGAAGTAATAGCCTTCTTCTATTACTATTATAAGTAATTAGATCATTTTTTCTGGTTATCCTGTTAACTTTTTAATTTGACTTGAATATCTAAGAGTTAATTTTTTCAGGTCAAAATTGACAGGTAAATGGTAGGACATTTTGATAGAATAATTTACATTCATTCTTATTTCTGGAAAGTCTCCCTGAATTATGTTTTACTTTTTTTCTTTGCTCCTGGTACACTTTTAAGAAGAGTAAATATATGTATGTGTAATCTTTTCTGTTTGCTTTCAATTTTAACAACTTTTTTGTGATCCTCTATATTTGTTTACTCTCTTCTTTCTCATTGTCTTGTGTGTTTCTGTTTTACTTCAATTCACCTTATTAAATCATTATTCACATCTATTTTTATTAGTCTTTCTTCTTATGATTTTGTCTTTTTTTCCTAATTTCTCTTTAGAGTTTCAACAATCTCATTAAATTTACTTCTTTTTGTATGTAACTTTTTTTTTTTTTGGTTTAAGATTTTCTGATGCTAGTTTTCTTTTTCTTTATTTTGTAAAATATATTCCCAAAAATTTGAGGAATATTTGGGAATATATTAATATAATTAATATTTAGTTCAGTTTTGAGTTCCATGCTATAATTTTTTTCTGCTTCATAGTTGTATTTTTAGGAAATAATATCCACCAAATATGTTATAGCTTAATTTTTTTACAGTTTACTTGCATTGAGTTTGTTTAGGTATTTTTTATTCCTAGGCATTTTATTAATAGAGTTTTAAATCAAATATGCCCTCCTCTATCATTTTAGGTGGGATACTATTTGTTAAATTTGTAGTATTTAATTTAATAGATAACATAAATTTGGTTATGGTAGAGAGTAGACGGGATTGTTCGTCTTATTTGTTTTACTTTCTTCGCTATACAACTTCAGTTTTGTAGTCTTTTTCTCTTTCTTTCTACTTTCTCTTCACTTCTGTGTCTTTAAGGGGTACCACCCCTATCTAGTTACACAATTCTTCCCCAGAAGCAATGCTTTGTAAAAGACTGCAGTGTCCTTTCATTCTAGTTTCCAAGTCTCTTTTCAGCAGCTAGAGCTTTGAAGTATCAAAATCTGACTTTCACTTAGTATGCTGATATTTAGTATTGGTTATTCTGTTTCTGCGGGTGCCTACACCTTTGTTTTGTATCTATCATTCTAATGACTTCTAGCTGAAATGTATCTTACATATATTTGCTTCCCAAGCATTTAGCAAATTGTCTAGTACAAAGTCAATGGAAAAAAAAAAAAAAAAAGTGCTTGCAGAGTAAGTCAATGAATGAAAACATTTTATTCTGAAATGAGTAGGATCAGGAAATTGTCTCAGATGTCTAAAAAGAAGGTTATTGTATTTTATTATAAAAAGCAATATAAAAAGACAATGGTTTGTATTTCACACATCATTTGTAGTCAACAGATACTCAAACTTTATATGGCAGCTTCTAAAAAATCACATTTGAATTTTAAATCTTAAGTGATTAAATTAAAACTATATTCTGTTTTCTACTTTCTTCAATAACATTTTTAGATCTTGAACCTGATAAAATATGAAATTCACAAATTAAAACTATATCCTGTTTCCAAACACTTTCTTCAATAACACTTTTTATCTCAAATCTGATAAAATATCCAATTCACATTTTTAATAATCAGTAAACAAACATTTGAATTTAAAATAACTTCAGAAATGGTTATCAATTGTATGCTCACGAGTGCTGTATTTTTTAGATAAGATTCAGAATCTCATAATTGCCCCTTCAATTAAACAAACCACACTGTTTCCAAAATTCATGGTTATATTTTATTTAGCATTGATATAGCAGAGGGCAAAAATAATGTCAGTGGTGTCACATTCCATATGAGGGAAGCATTTGACTGGACTATTTTTCACAAAGGAAATAGACTGATTAGGAAAATGGATATATGTAAAACATGTAAACATCTTGAATGTCAAAGATATAAAAGATATATTTGACATGTTTTTTTTTTGGTTCACAATTATAGATGCACAGTGATCTTGTTAGAGATTATTTTATAGATTATATTATCTTCGGAATAACACAGATAAATTATCCCACAGGGATGAAAGCTAGGTATAGAATACATTAAATGAAAGTAGAGGGTTCAGCCACTTCACTTACTCCTCCTGAGTAAATTTGAAGGTTTATTAAAAAATAATGAATAAAATGCCTGACTCCGTTAGAAACTTGGATTGAGCAGACACATAAATTGTGACTAAAAGCATGATACTGTTAATTAATCTCTAAATTAGTATTAGAATTATTCTCTAAAAAAGAAGGATCTCAAATCAGTAACTTACTTTACATTTTGAGGAGCTAGAGAAAGAAGAGCAAAGTAAACCTAAGTCTAGCAGAATGAAGGGCAGGGAAGTGATAAATAAAATACAGAATAGAAAAACAATAGAGAAAATCAATAAAATCATAACATCATTCTTTTAAAAGATCTACAAAATTGATAAACCTTTAGCTAGACTGACTAATAAAAAAACAGAGAGAGCGCGAAAGAGTTGTTGCAAATAACTAAAATCAGAGAAGAGAGTGAATGCATTCCTAATGACCTTGTAGAAATAAAAAGGATTATAAGATAATACTAAAACAATTGGACACCAATGAGTTAGATAACTTATATGAAACAAACAGATTCCTAAAAACACACCAATTGCCTAAACAGACTCAAGAAGAAATAGAAAGGAAGATGTAAGAAATAGAAAGTTTCAATGGGTCTATAACAAGCAAAGAAATTAAATCAATAATTTAAAAAATCGCTAGAAAGAGATTTCAAAACCAGGGTCACTAATGAAGTCTACCACATAATGAAATAAGAATTTACATCAATCCTTCTCAAATTCTTTTAAAAAATAAAAGGAGGAAACTCTTTCTTTCTTTCTTTCTTTTTTTAGAGGAGGATACACTTTCTAACTCATTCAATGAGGTCAGAATTATACTAATACCACAACCACAAAAAGAAATGGCAAGAAAATTACAAATCAATATCTTTTATGAACATAGACACAAAACTCACCAACAAAATGCTAGCAAACCAAATCAAACATTTAATAAAAGTATTATACATGATTATCTTATGGGATTTAGCTCATGAAGGAATGCAAGCTAGCCCAACATAAGAAAGCTAGTTAAAATAATACATCACGTTAATAACAGTAAATGCAATAACACTAATAACAATAAAGAAGGAAAGAGTACTCAGTTATCTCAATTGATGTGGAAAAGGCATTTGACAAAATTCAATACCCTTTCATAATAACAATTAAAAATAGAAGGGCACTCCCTCAATATGATAAAGAGCACATCTGAATAACCCAAAGCTAACATCATATTCAATAGTGAAAGACTGAATATTTTTTATTTAAGATCAGGAACAGAAACTAAGAGGCCTGTTTTTACTGCTGCTATTCAGCATTGTACTGAATTTTTTGTCAGAAAAGTTAGATGAGAAAAATAAATAAACAGCATCTATGTTGAAAAGAAAGAGGTAAACCTATCAACATTAACAGATGACATGAAAATTTATAAAGAAATTCCCCTTACAATAGCATCTAAAACAATAAACCAAGAAGGTGAAAATCTTATTTCTTGAAAACTAAGAAACATTGCTGACAGAAGTTGAAGACCTAAACAGATGGAATGGCATACCATGTTTATGGATAGGAAGTTTAAATATTGTTAAAATGTCAATACTCTTCAAAGAAAGATACAGATTCAATGCAATGTCTACCAAAATTTCAATGGTATTTTTTCCAGAATTAGAAAAGCTGATCTTCAAATTCATATGAAATTGCAAATGCCCCTGAATTGCCAAAACAGTCTTGAAAAACTAGAATAAAGCGGCCGGGCGCAGTGGCTCAAGCCTGTAATCCCAGCACTTTGGGAGGCCGAGACGGGCGGATCACAAGGTCAGGATATGGAGACCATCCTGGCTAATATGGTGAAACCCCATCTCTACTAAAAATACAAAAAACTAGCCAGGCGAGGTGGCGGGCGCCTGTGGTTCCAGCTACTCGGGAGGCTGAGGCAGGAGAATGGCGGGAACCCAGGAGGCGGGGCTTGCAGTGAGCTGAGGTCCGGCCACTGCACTCCAGCCTGGGCGACAGAGCGAGACTCCGTCTAGAAAAAAAAAAAAAAAAAGAAAAAAGAAAAACTAGAATAAAGCTGAAAGACTCAAAGTTCCTGATTCAAAACTTACTATAAAGCTACAGTAATTCAAGCAATGTGGCACTTTCATAAGAATAGATATGTGACCAATTGAATAGAATTGAGATGACAAAACTAAACCAATAAATCTATGGTCAGTTGATTCTTGACATAGGTGCCAAGTCCATTAAATGGAGAAAAAAATAGTCACTTCAACAGTTAGTTCTGGGACAACTGGATTTCCACAAGCAACAGAATGGAGCTGGGCCTCTACCCTTAAATCATACACAAAAAATAACTCAAAATGGATCAGTGACCTAAATGTTAAGCTACAATTATAAAACCATTACAAGAAAACATAGGAATAAATCTTCATGACCTTGGGTTGACAATGAATTCCTAGATATGATGCCAAACACATGAGCAATGGAAGAAAAAAAATATGTAAATTGAACCTCATGAAAAATAAAAACTTTTATGCATCAAAGCGTATTATCCAGAGAGTATAAAAGACAACACACATAACAGAAGAAAATATTTATTATGTTTCTATTTTCCTTTAAATTTTTGTATGTATTTATAAAATCTTTTTTAAAGTTCTTGTTTAGGCTGGGTATGGTGACTGACACCTGTAATACCAGCACTTTGGGAGGCCAAGGTTGGCAGATCACCTGAGGTCAGGAGTTTGAGACTGGACTGTCCAACATGATGGAAACCCATCTCTACTAAAAATGCAAAAAGTAGCCCAGCATGGTGGTGCACTTGTAGTCTCAGTTACTCAGGAGGCTGAGGTGAGAGGATGGCTTGAACCTGGGAGGTGGAGGCTGCAGTTAGCCGAGATCACACCACTACACTCCAGGCTGGGTGAAAGAGCGAGATTCCATCTCAAAATAATAATAATAATAATAATAATAATAATAATAATAATAATGATAATAAAGTCATTGTCTAGTAATTAGTAATTCCATTATCTTTATTCTTTATAGTTCTGTTTCCATTGACATTTTTTTCCCTGATTGACTTTCTTTTTCCTCTGATTATGGGCCAAATTTTCATGGTTTCTTGTATACCTAAATTTTTTTGATTGGGTGCTGAATATTGTGAATATTACAATGTTGAATGTCTAAATTTTGTCGTATTTCTTTAAATATTGTTAAATGTTATGTTGGCAAACAGTTAAGTTCTTTGTATATCAGTTAGATCCCTTCATATATTTTAAAACTGTTAGGTAAGGTCTGGAGCAGACTTTAGAGCTTGTTTAACCTTACTAATAAGGTGTGACACATACTAGGGTTACTAGGGTTCCTACTGAATGTCCTGGGTCTTCACTGAGACCTCTGTACTCTGGCAAGTAAGAACTCACATTTCTTCTAGCAATGTGTGATCTCTGGGAATTGTTTAGTTTGTAACCCTCTTACAGTTAATCCATTCTCAGACTTGTGGAGTTTTATTTAGGTATGTGCAGCTTGATGTTTAGGCAAAGATTTAAGATAAAATTTTTACTCTACATGCACATTCTGTTTTCCAGTATTCTGCCTCACAGTTATTAGCTGTATTCACCACCCTGAATTCCAACATCTGTTTTTTCAACTCAGTGTGACTTCCAATATCTGCGTAGGTTCCACATTGCTGCACTAGAAGGTGCCTCCTTGTCAGAAAGCTGAAGCCACAGGGTTCATCTCATTTGTGTCCTTGGTCTCAGGGATTGCAGCTCTATAGCGGTGATGTATGATGTTTTTAAAAACAGTTGTTTCATGCATTTTGCCCTGTTTTATATGATAGAGGGCAAATCCAGTACTAGTGACTTCAATAAGGCTGGAAATAACTTTATTTTTGAAATATTACTACAACAATTTTTGTCTTATTTTATGATTTGTGGTTTATTCTGCCCTTCATACTAGAAACAACCTGCAAGATTCTGTAGGATAGAGATTACATCTTGTTAATTACTTATTTCCAATGCCTAACATAGTGCTTGACATATTATTTTCCCAATGACTGTTTGGTGAATCATTAAATCAGATGTTTCATCTGACACATATATGAAGTATTTTATTCTCCTTAATACTTTTGTGTTGTGCTTGCCTCCTTGAACCCAAGCCTGGTAGCAAATTGATTTAGTCTAGTGTATGAGAAGCTTTCGCTTTTAATAAGAAGCATAGTGTTTTAATACTGATGATTCCACAGATTTTCAGCAACTTGGAAAAGTCATGATTTATCTAGTTTTTTCTATGTTTATTAAAAGAAAAAAATGCATGCACTGCTTACCACAGAAGGTTGCTAAAAGGACTAAAGTAGATGCTGAATATGACTTATCTTTGAGAAGTTAAATATGGAACATTGTATCTTTAAAATTTGAACACTATGCATTCATTTTGTTATCCTCCACAGCCCTTCCATAAAATTCCAGAATTTTGATGAGTGGCCTAATAATATAAAGTACTTAATAGATGTTGAATTAATTTGAATGTATTCATAGGCCTGAATGAAAATCAAATAGTGTTTACTGTCCTAGATGTTATTATGATAATTATCCTGAAACTAATACTTAACATAAATTTCCCATAGCGATAAAAACACTGGAAACACAGGTACCTACTCATATTTGGTTCCTGAAACACCCTCAACAACACCGTATAACAAAAGAAGTAGGCATGTATTATTATTTTTATTTTGTTTTTGTGTAAAGTAGTCATTAATAAGAACATTGTGCATCTGTCTATATTATTGTTATCAATTACTAAATGAAGGATGAGTCAAGCAAAGAAAAATATTGTGAAAGTACATGACACTTTGCAATGAAACTTTCCCAGTCAAGTCAGAAGAACTTAGAGTATCCAAAGGGAAGAGCAATTAGGGCTAATGTGGGCGGTGTATGCTTGAGAGACAAAGCTGAAATGGCAAAGGCTGTCAAGGTGAACTGCTCAGAAATGCCTGATAGAATATAATTGTTTCTTATTTTACCCAAAAGGGTATTTCCAAATTGCTGACTTGACACTTTTCTCTTTTTTGTTGGAACATTTCAATGACTATTACTTTTCAGACTATGCACAGTTCCCTGGGAACTTTGTACCCTATTGATTTGATCAACCTTCTAGCTGGTACTGTAGGGCATTTATCAAATGCCTGCTGTTGTAGAAATTACTTCAGAATCATAGGAAGTCAACACCAGGGGTGTTCTAAGAGAAGAAGTAGTCCTGCCTGCTCATTTTCAGTTAAGAGTATGGATGCCTAGAAAAGGATACTAGCAGAAGAAAGCTCTGGTTTTCCACTATACTGTATTGGAAATATGATATAGAATGAGAGAGGCATCAGATATTTAAATGAAAAACATTACTTTCTCCACTTTCTCTTTCCTTATTTCCTTTTTCTTTGCCCTCTTTCCTTTTTTCTTTCTTTTTTCCCCTCTTTCAAATATTTATTTAATGTCCATTTTACTTGTTAGTTTTCAAGGAGTTTATGAGGATGTGTGTGTGTGTGCGCGCGCGCACGTGTGTTTGTACGTGTGTGTGAAACTCATTACTAGATTTCTGTGATATCATTACAAGGAGCAGTGTTTTTAGGACAAAAACTGCAGAAACTTTCATCCCATATAGGATTTGCTATTTTTTTTTTTTTTTTGGCATAGAGCAAGCCAGTGACTCAAAACTCATAATGGATGCCTAAAGGATCGGTTTACTCGAAACTGAAGTGCTCGCTTCTATTTTCAAATTCACTTCTCTTTGATATCAAATGAAACTCATTTGGTGTAGAAAATTAAAGTAGCTGCATTTTTCCTCAGCACAGATAAATCTTTTATTTGCCTCTAACCCTTTCCATTTTTCATGACAGTTACTGCATTTTCTTCTCTGAAACACAAACAAGTCAATGTAAGCATGGCTGGCAGCTAAAATGATTATGGGATAATTTGTGTTTGCCAGACCAAACAAAATCAATCACCATTGTTTAGAGACCCACAACATTAAATGGCTATGAGAGGATATTTCTGGACTTTCACAAAATAGGCTTCTCAGCCACAGATAAGGGAGCAGACCACTGAATACCCTTAGGTACAGTTTATAATTTTCATATTTCCAACAAAAAATATGAACTATACATATGGTGGCTCAACCCCACTGGTTTAATGCAAACTGAAAGGCAGCTCAGCACTGTTGAAATGATCATTTGTCATAGGTTTCCAATGGGCAAAAATATATCATGAATGTTTATGCAAAGCTTGAAATAACCTTTCCAAAAATATAACTTGCAGGCTTACAAGGGTAGATAGAAGAGGACTCAACAATGGGATGGTAATGAGAACAGAATTGATGGAAACAAGTATGCATTGTGTCTCTGACCATTTGATTTTGAGTATTTTCTATGGATATTGTTCCCAGGACCAGGTTTTCTATTTGCTTTTGTTTTGTTTCAGTTGGGTTGTTTTTCCCACCTATTCCAGTTGTGTTTCGTCTTATAGAGTCTGTGTGTGGCCATAGCTTTCTGCTGTGAGAGGTTTTAAGAATCTACTTTCCCTAAGGGCAAGGATCAACTTGCCAAGAACTGCTGCAGAAAATTGGTGAGAGTTTTGAGATAGTAGGGATTTTTTTCTTTTCTTTTTTTTTTTTTTTTTTTGATGTGGACATTTAAGGATTAGGACTGATTTTTCAGCTTTCAAACAGGGTGTTTTTTGAAACTCTTTTGAAAAAGCAGATGGATCTTTCTGTCTACAGCTCACACTGTTTTTTCCTATTCCTCAATTACTTTTGTTCTTCTGACAAAATTTGGTTCTGTGTATTTCATGGACTGAGAGATTGTAAAAAATAAATAAAAAATACAAACCTCCTAGGTCAGGTTCTTTAGAAGCAGATCCCAAGATGGGGGTTTGTGTTCAAGTGAGTGCTCTCAGGTGGAAAACCCATAAGAGAGTGAGGGATGGAAGATAGAGAAGGAGTAGAAGACAGGGGCTGGTGCAAGCCTGGCTTCAGTTAAGCTTCATCCAGCCTGTTTCCACACAATGCTCTGAAGAATAATCGCATCACAGACTGTCCTGCCTTTGGGCAAGGGATCTGGCTTTTATTAGCTGAAATTAGTCAGATATTGCCTGCAGACCATCCTTTAAACCGTTAGAGATTGTGTAATATCACAGACATCTCTCATTGAGGTGAAGTGCTCGTTTGAGGGTAATTCTCACGGGAAGGGTGCAAACCTAGTTAGCAGATGACACTCATCATAGCTCGGGATTATGCTTACTAGCCCAGTGAAGAGGTTCTGGGCAGGACCCTACAGTGTCTATACAAGAGAAAATGACATATTGGTTCATATAGCACTTAATCTTTCTTTTTATGACCACATGATGCTTTGTGTTATTGATTTCTTTGTATGCGTTCATGATCTAGCCTCCCCCATTGATAAAGATTAAATGTTTCTAATCTTTTTGAATTATCACCACCCAAATTTTGTTATAACTACGTTTTGCCATATTACATGAATGCATTAAAAGGTTGCAGTCATAGATGCTAAATTAATAGATCAAAAACTATGTGGATTTGTAATTATTTTATTTTTCCAATAATAAAATAATTTTTTATAATAATAAAATAATAGATAAAATTTTTATGAGCATTTCCCGATTTACACATGTCAGCAATATAAAAGAAAATTTTGTCTCCATATGCTTACTAAACTGTGATATTTGTCAATGATATGAAAAATATGCAGCTTTTTTTTTTTGTAAAGATGGTTCTCTCCTCTCTCAGATTCCCAGAATTGCTTATTTAACTCCTCATCCTCCCAATCTCAGAGGAAGCCTCACTGACCCCCAGGCTAAATCAGATGCTCGTTAATGCTCATAGATCACCATGTATTTTCTTCATTGTGTTTTACAACTGTTTGTATTTACATACTTCTTTCTTATTTAAAAACAGCCATCACCCCTCTTAACTAGACAGAGGTCTATTAAGGTAGGGGCTATGTCTGTCTTGTTTAACTGTGTCACTAGCACATCCATGCTGACTCTAGTAAATATCTGTGGAATGAATGAGAAAATAAGTAAGACATACATATTACTAAGAGTTAACCTGTGATCTACCAGATCATAGAGCTGTTCTTTCTAGTGTGGAATTCCACCAAGATGAGATTATTTAAGCCTCAGGAATTGATATCTCATGCAATAAAGCCCTGGAAATATCTGCCTGAGGTTTGGGGGTAGAGTCCATTCCTACCTTTAATTGACATACTGTCATACATCAAATATCTTGAACATTTTTTTTTTTACATCCCCTGTGGACCTCACTGTTTCTCTCTGAATGACAAAGTTGTCTATCTTTTGATGATTTGGATTTTCCATAATGGTGCTTCTTTGGAGACAAAACATTTAAGGACATCCTGGGCAAGGTTTATGCTCCATGGCTTCTTGAAAAGAATCTAAGCACCAGACTCTGATTAAGGGAGCAGTCTTCTAAAATGAAATTTCATATTTACTATACTGAGCTGAACTGGAATACACTTGCCCTATTTCACTTTCTTGAGAGAGTGATGACAGTGTCTTAACTAAACTTATTTTCAAGTGCTTGGTGATTCAGTCAACAAATAAGCAATGCAAGAGAATACACATGCAATCTATTAATGCCTGGTAGTCTTCCAATATCTCCCTGATATTTTAAGAGAGATGCTGATAAAGCACAGGAACCTCAACCTTACGCAGAGATAAGAATGTCTTGGTCAGAAAGTCTCAGAGTGAGAATTTCCGGAATTTTGTTCTTTTTCAGGTTTGGGGGTAGCATAGAAATAAGCCTGTGTCACTCAAACCTCATATCCAAATTTAGTGTCATAATTTTTGACTGCATGATCATTATGTGACTTGGTTATTGCTAAGGTAGTTTCTTGCTACATCATTGGGCAACTTGATCATTTAGGACAGTGAGCCTAACTTTATTTTACTACGATCCTCTCCTTGACAGGGAGTGGCAGTATGGGGAGCAGGGTGCAAGGATGATATTCTTACAGTTTGTAACAGATCCTAACTATGTGAAAACGCTACTTTCTTAACCTAGTAATCTTTAAAATTGCAACACACAATCTCTTCACACTCTAAACATTTAACAATCCAGAATCTTCTTAGGCTGTATAAATTACCAAGTAAACATATTCTGGAATAGATAATTATTTGGCAGTAATGAATGCTATAACCTGATTTCATTCATCTTTCAGCATTTGTGGCATCAGAGCATGGAGATGTACTTACAGATTTAATTCAGCTCACTGTCCACAGTTTATGAGGTTGTTGTTGGCCTTCCCCATCCATCATGCAATTCTTCATGTTTTTATTCCCAGCCCTTACTGGGCTATTGGGATAATTCTCAGAGATGCAGTCTTATAGATGCCCAACCACTGTGTCCATAAGATTTCTTTGAGTCCTAGCCCATAGAGCTAGGGGCTATACTTTTGAGGACCAAAGTCACTTTTAAGTGGCATCAAGTAACTTTGCTTCCTTCATTTCTTGTCTTCCTTACCTCCTCTTCCCTCAATGCTATGACCTATTATTGTATTGTCTCGCTTTTTATGAATTAGTAAAACATATTCTTGTTCAATGTCACTCTCTAGCTAGATAACTATTAATGTATCTTAGTAGTATTGCATCTGCTTTGTTTCTTTCACAGCAGTAATTACAATATTGATTTTATTATTTATGTGTTTGCTTGATCTTCATTAGGTCTATCTCACAAAGATGAGATCAGTGGCCATGTCTGTTATCTTTATTGATGTATCCCTAGCACCTTTATCATAGGCCTGGCATAGAGTAGTGCTAAATAAATATTGGTTGAATGAGTGAATCCCAAAATGTAGTCAATTCCTGATCTTGTCTATTTTTCCTTATGGCGGCCACTCCATTCTAAATCTTCCCCTCACCAAAATAATTTTCTTACGGTGGCCATGCTGTAAAATGAGCTGCCTTGTGTCTGATACTTCTGGCATCTGCACGGTCTTAGAAAATAATGAACTGATCTGATAAACTGATGATCGCTTGTATCTGTTAGGGCTGTTTTGTTGCACTGCAATTTTTTGCAAAACTGAAAAAAAGTTAAAAAGATATATGGGCATATAAAGGATCCAAACATGGAGTCACAGAGCTACCATAGGGTAGATGCCATAAGGTTGTTATTATTACAGTCATTCCTCAGTATCCATGGGGGCTTGGTTTCAGGAAACAAAAATTTGTGGATGCTCAAGTTCTTTATATAAAATGGCACAGCATTTGCATATATCATGTGTACATTCTCTCACATACTTTAAATCATCCTTAGATTACTGATAATACCTAATACAATGTAAATGTAAATGCTATTTAGAATCTTGTTTTTTTTCTTTTTTCTTTTTTCTTTTTTAGATGGAGTATCACTCTGTCGCCCAGGCTGGAGTGCAGTGGCGCAATCTCGGCTCACTGCAAGCTCCACCTCCCGGGTTCACGCTATTCTCCTGCCTCAGCCTCCCCAGTAGCTGGGACTACAGGCGCCCGCCACCATGCCCACCTAATTTTTTTTTGTATTTTCAGTAGAGACGGGGTTTCACCATGCTATCCAGGATGATCTCCATCTCCTGACCTCGTAATCCACCCCCGCCTCGGCCTCCCAAAGTCCTGGGATTACAGGCATGAGCTACCACGCCCGACGTATTTAGAATCTTATTATGCTGTATTGTTTTTAATTTGCATTTTTGCAATTTGAAATTATTTTTATTTTTTAATAATCTTTTCAGTCTGTAGTCGGTCGAACCTATGGATAAGGAAACCCTGAATACAGGAGGTCGACTGTATACATATAATAATAATTCTTATTGAATAATGAAATAAATCTTTTTGTTTTTGGTTGCCTAAGCAAAGAAAATATTTCTAACACAAGAACATGAGATTAAAAAAAAGAAAAGAGGAGTAAAGAAAGCCACACTAAGCCATGAGAAGGTATAGTTTTGAATAGATAAGGCCTTGTAGCATTCTTTAAATCCTGATATGTTAATTATTATTGCCTTTTTCTACACATAGAATTGATCTAAGGAGCAGCTCTTAATAAGTTAATGTTCTAAATCATCCACGTTATACAAGGTGACTTGCATACTGATGGCACTAAATAAGCTTATTGAATGCATGAATGAGTGCTGGAACACATGACTGTGGGCCTCTTGCTCTTGTAAGTAGATAGATATCTCCAGAAATAGGTTCATGAGAGACTTGATACACATCTATCATGCACCAGAGTCTTGCTTCCTTAGACCAGCATGAGATTGATGAACAACTATCCTGCTGTCATGCCTGGGTGTGTGGAGTGTGGCACTTGGACTCACGTCTGCTTTAAATAGAGTGCCGTTGGTTTTGAACCGCTGCAGCTGTAAGTTCCTAAGTTACTCTTCCTAGTTACTTCCTAGTTACTCTTAGCTAGTATGAGAGGTAAGTAAAAAGAGGAAGACATGAAAGAGAAGAAAAGCTTTGTATTAGATGCTTTTCATTCTCCTTTCTCCATAGCTTTCATAAGAATTACATGAAAAGACTGTTGAGCCTGAAATTTGTCATTTTCGATATGCCAACCAGTTAGCAATGCTGCAAAATTCTATTAGGTTGTTGTAATTACTGAAATGCTGTATGCCCAGGTGAGTCATTAATGTGATTTCTACAAAGACTGAAAAGGTCATGTGTTTTTCCTGGGAATTTCTGTTGTACCAGCTGGGATTATACTTAAAACACATGGTCAAGCAGCTTGCAGGTGTTGTGGGACTGAGAGGAGGTGCCCAATCTTGAGACTTCTTCAGGAGAAAGGGAGAGAAGTGGAACTTGCACCCAGTCCCCCAGTATCCCAGTGCACTCTCCTAGGGAAAGGGGGCAGTCAGCTCTCAGCAGCCAGCATGATTCTTTGGGACTGAGATTGAGGGTACACGATCATGAGACATCTCTTTATGGAGACAGGGGGAGAAGTGATGATTTCGCCAGATGTTCTGGCATTTCAGTGTACTGCCCAAGGGAAAAAGGATAGGTAGCTCTCACCAGCCGTCACAGCCTCATAGGATAGAAGAAGGCAAACAACTTAGAATCTTTTCCTTTAGAAAGATGGGATAGAAGTAGAGATTGCACCCTACATCTAACATAGTTCACTGCCATAGAGAAAGGGGATCGGAGGTTTACAGAGACTTGCATTTCTCTCTGAGATTGGGAGAATGCACACAACCTTCGTTAGGGGAGGAGTGGAGCATCCCAATCACATCCACTGAAAACACTTCAGAGATTTCCAGACTTTCTAGCTGGGCTGACTGGTGATAGTCTTTTTTTTTTTTTTTTCCCCCTACTGAAAACAGTCCATTAAGACTGGAAGAAGTGGTTGCTTCTTCAAATGTGCCAACATCAACACAGAGCTATTAGAAATGTGAATAATTGGGAAACTATATTACACCAAAAGGGAAAAAAAAAGTCTTCATTAACTGACTTGGACAAAAAATATAGATCTATAAGTTGCCTAAGCAATAATTAAAAATAATCATAAAGCTTACAAAGCTGCATAAGAACACAGTTAGAAAATTAAGTGATATAAGGAAAACAATACATAATGAAAATAAGAATATCAACAAAGGTATAGAAACTATTACATAAAACAAACAAATTCTAGAGCAGAAGAGTACCATAATTGAATGGAAAAATTCAATAGAGAGCTTCAAAGGCAGAGTTGATCAAGCAGAAAAAGGAATCAATAAACTTGAAGATAGGTCATTTGAAATTTCCAGTCCAGGAGGACAGTAAGAGAGAAAAGGAGAAGCAGAAAAAAACTATTTAGAAAGATAGAAAATAATTAACAAAATGGAAATAGTAAATGCTTTCCTATCAGTAATTACTTTAAATTTAAATAAATTAAACTCACCAGTCAAAAGACATTACATGGTTGAACAGATAGTAAGATTCAACTATATACTCTCAACAGGAGGCTCCCCTTAAATATTAGGACACATGTGTACTGAAAGTGAAGGGATAGAAAAGATACTCTATGCAAATGGTAAACAAAAGACAGCAGGGATGGTTATACTTACCTCAGACAAAATAGACTTTGTCTATTCAGTTCTCGCTGTGGACTCTGCAGTGGCCCTGCAACTCAGTTCCAGTCCCTCTTAGCTATGAACCCGGGCAGTACTACCTGCTCAGGGAGCCACCCAGTTTCCACACCCATCTATGCACCTAATAATGGACTTTCAATCTAGAAATGCTTAAGTAGATGTGCATCCCAGCACTCGCCTATAGACCAAGGTCCTGGAGACAGTCTGGTTTGCTAAGGGTGCAGACAGAATTCATGCCCACTGAAGCCCCTGGTCATAGGCTCATCAGCCATGGGCCCCACTGCAGCAGTCACATAGTCTATTTTCAGTCTCATTCAACTGTGACCCTAGAGACAATCCCATCACCCTGGAAATCTAACTTTTTTTTTTTTTTTTGACATGGAATCTCACTCTGTCACCCAGGCTGGAGGGCAGTGGCACGATCTCAGCTCACTGCAACCTCTGCCTCCCAGGCTCAAGTAATTTTCCTGCCTCAGCTTCCTGAGTAGCTGGGATTACAGGTGTGCACTACCACACTTGGCTGATTTTAACAGGAGAAGTCTTTAACATGCCCAAACCAGTCTGTATGGACTGAAAAAGGTGCTTGCTTCTTCAAATGCAAGGCTACATGGATTGCATAGAATATAGCAGATACAGAAAAATATACATATTGCATGGTCTCACTTATAGGTGGAATCTAAAAAAATATCAAATTCATAGAAACAGAGAGTAAAACAGTGGTTATGGAGGGCACTGAGGGATGTGGAAAGATACAGATCAAAAGATGCAAAACTGCAGTTATGTATAACTTAGAGATTTGGTGTACAGCATGAAGACTATAGTTAATAATAAAACAATAAAATAAAAGGTAAAACATAAAATTTAGCCAAAACCCTAAGAGCTTGTTTCTATTAATAGTTTTTAATTTATTACTTTTATAATATTTTCTCTAAATACTAGTTTCCTTTATGAGATCTCTTAAGTGTAGGGTTTTCAAAAATAACTATTACATTATTAATATAATACCAGCAGACAGAATCATTCAGATGATTGTTTACAAGCATCATTGTGAACAATACAACATTGGTTTACTTTAGCTGTTTATTCTTATGTGTCATGTTTTTAGTAATTAATTTCTACATCGTTCTATCTTCTTAGACATTATTATTATTATTTTATACATTTTTGTCACCAATATATGTACCTATTTTTTTGCTCATTGTTTCTTCTTCCATCTATTTTTTCTTCCTTCTGAAGCTTATCCTTTGGTGAGAGTAAATGGGTAATATATATTTTTTGTCAGAAAATATTTTCATGTATCAATTGTTTTTGAAAGACTGTGGTATACAACTCCAGGATTACCACTGTTTTTTCTCAATGCTTTCATTTTAATATGTCACTGTTTTCTGGCCTCCATTTTCATGTCAAAAGATTTACGGTGGTCTCTCTTTCTCCTGTAGTTATTCTGACTTTTTTCTCTAGCTGCCTTGAAGATCTTTTCTTTGTCTTTAGTGCTGTCTGGTTTCATTACAATCTTTTAAAGTGTAGATTTCATTCTATCTGTCATGTTTGCTATTCATTATACACCTTAATTCTGAAGATTCATGCCCTACAGAAATTCTGTAAAATTTTCAACCATTTTTTGCCTAAATACTGCTCTTCTCTTACTCTGCTTATTCTGTTTTTTTTTAAGAACTTCAATTAGATAAATATTAGACCTACTCATTTTATATTCTACATTTATTAGCCTATCTTTGAGAATTTTTTTAATCTCTGAGTTTCATTCTGAGTAATATCATTAATTCAACAAATATTTATTGGTCAGCTACTATATGCTGTGAACTAATGTTTAAGGTAAAGGAATAAAATAGTGAATGGCATAGACAAAATACCTTCCATTATGTGCTTACATTCTACTTGTCCATTTGTCTGTAGAGAAAAAAATACAGTGTACATTTAATTGCATAGTATGTGAGTTTTCAGGAAATGATGCGGAGAAAAACAAAACCAGGTAAGAGAGACAAGGAATATTAAACATTAAGGCATAAAAAGCCTATTAGAGTAATATTTGAACAGAGTCCTGAAAGATTAAGGAAATTGGGGAAGAATGTTTCAGGCAAGATAGAGAAAGGAGGAGCATGTTGGATAATGTTTGAGGAAAACTAAGAAGGGTAAAATGGAATTGGAGAGAGAGTGGTAACTTGTGTTACTGAGGCATGGGGCAGATCTGGGAGATTCTTTTAAATGTTGAAAGAATATTGGCTTTGGTAGGATTTGGGCTAAGATGTAACATAATCCTACCTACTATATAAAAGGATCATTTCATGCTAGGTGGAGAAGAGCAATTACTGTATCTGGCAGATCAGGTAGTCGCAGAATGCAGTCAAAGAAGAGCAACTAGAACCATTTTTTTTTTTTCTGAAAAACTAAAAAGAAATGAACTGTTGCTTTCTGAAATAGGGAGGATTGCAAAATAAGCATGCTATGGGGAGAAGAACAAGAAGTGCATTTAAGTTGTAGAGATTTAAGTAGTAATAATGAGGGAGGCAGATGTATATATGAGTAGGGAAGTTCATGGGAAAAGTCTGATTTGGAGGTATAAATGTATGAGTTTTAGCATATGATGTTATTTGGCCTTGAAATTGGCTTGGAGCACACAAAGAATGAGTGCAGGCAGAGCAATGATTCAAAGACTGAGCCTTGACTAATTTTAGCATTTAGTGCTTGCAATATGAGGAGGAACAAACAAAGGACAGTGAAGAGTCATGGTCAGTGAAATTAGAAAAAAATAAAACTCAGGAGAGGGGTTTTCTAGAATCTCAGCAAATATTTCAAGACAAAGCAATCATATGTGGGAAAGGCTACTGATAGCTCAAGTAAAATCACAACCTTTACGAGATTTGTGCTGGTGTAGTAGTGGGTGTGAGAGACTAGATGGCCTCAGCTTTATCCGCTAGTCCACCAGTTCTCACTGGTTCTCAATGTGGTTTCTCTGGACCAGCAGCATCTACATCATCAGAGAACTTGCTAGAAATGTAACTTTCTGGACCCTAACCCAAACCTACTGGGTTATAAATTCTGACAGTGGAGTCTAGCCATGTGTGTTTTAACAAGGTCTCCAAGTTCTGATGCACACTGAGGCTTGAGAACTACTACTCTCAGTGATGGATATCAGTAAATTCTCTCGGAAAAGTTATGACAACAGTACCGTTCATGCTTATCATACTTACTGTACCTTCGTTAGCTTCCTCTTTGTGGAGATACTGTTATTTTCTGCTTTTTTAATGTGATTTGTAGCAGAAGGGTTTTCACTATGTCATGTGTGTAAGTGTACATGAGAGCGAGAAAAAAAGAGTATGTATATGTAGAGAGAGAATATGTATGTACATATGTAATGTATATAAGATGTATCTCATTGTATTACTCTTAAATGTTTTTATTTTAATAATTTTAGATTTATAGAAGAGATGAAAATTAAGAGAGTCATTTACACCACTTACCCAAATTCCCCTAATGTCAATGCTTTACATAACAACAATGCAACAATCAAAATCAGAAAATTAACATTTGTACAATTTTATGAACCAAATTACATTTTATATTAAAACTTTCCCACTTTTCTCACTAATGTTTTCAGTTCTAGGATGCAATCCAGGATCCTAAACTACATTTCATTGCATTTAGTGGTTAGTCCCTGCTAATCTGAGTTCTTCAGTCTTTTCTGGTCTTTCATGACATTGCCATTTTAAAAAAGTATTGCTCAGTTATTTTGAAGAATGTCTCTCAATTTGGGTTTGTCTAATGTTTTTCCATGATTAGAATCAGGTTGTGAATTTTTGGCAAGAACAACACGGAAGTGATGGTGTGCCATTCTCAGTTTTAGGATATTCCAAAGTTATACTTCAGCTGTGACTTGTTTCACTTAATTAAAACCCATTTACTTTGTCTCAGAGGTCATTTTTATTACACAAACTCTCTCTACATTAATACTCCTCATCTTTCCTCCAACATCTATTTTAACACTGACAACACAAAGTAGTTTCTGGCAGTTGTAGAAAACCCACATATAACATAAAGTCTTGGTGCTTTGACATGTGAATACAGTTAAGAGTAAAATAAGACTGGTTCCTCAGAAATTTTTCTGTCCTCTTTGCAAGTTATGGGAGGGGTCAGTGCTACTTCTGCTGGAAAATTGCTCTGCTATATTCTAAGCATTAAAACAGATATTGATTTCTTTGACTGGCTTGAACTATCTCAGCATGGCCTTCCCTGAATGGACATTTTTCATCCTCAGAGTCCAAGGGAGGAACAGGTCCTGGGAAAATGGAAGTGGGAGGCTCATGGGCTGCTGTAACTGTGGATTAATGAAATCTTCCCAGGACCTAGGCAAAAGCATTTCTCTACATTGTTCAGCCTATGTTACTAGTTGCCAACACTAGTTTTGTAGGAAATATCTCCAAGTATTTAAAAGTTTTTTTTTTTTTTTAACTTGGTTGGCTCCTCCTTTGTGTAGTTATCTTTTAGGAACCTGCCCAGGGGAATTGCGGTAGGTCGGGCTAGGTAGATTGAAGACTTAGATTTCTGGGTTCCATGTCAGAGATGACTCACCCCTTCACAGAGAAGAATTTTAAGAGAGATACAAAACACATTGCTAGTACTGGGGCCCTCTAACTTGCCTTAAAGTCAGCCAGCCTATCTGCACTGTTCTTTAGCTTTATGGGGGGAACTGGAGGGAACTATGATATTCTGCTTCAGTAGGCATCAGCAGTGACCCTGTTCTATTTTGAAGAGGAATTGTACAATAAATATGCACATGTTATTGTGAAAAGATAATTAGTTCAATTTTTAATTTGCTCAGTTGGAGACTCTTGTGAGATAGCTAAATGACCTTTTGTATATATGAAGCTCAGCACAACGTTTGGGGCTGAACATACACAGTTTAGTAGAGAAACTCTTTCTTAAACAACCAGAATTTGGTAGGATATAAACTTGATTTTTTTCAAATTATGATCTACAATCATGCTTTGTTAAATATGAAATAATATTGGGTAGATCCTATACTTTTAAAATAATTTACAGGTCTTAAAAAGTTCATGTGTGGTTAATAAATTTCATAATCCGCCCCATGTACCATTATATAAAAGTTAAAATGAATGAAAATTCATTTTAAAGATGTATAGACATAGAAAGATCTGCATTCAAAATGCTAAGGAAAAAAGCAAGATTAAGAGCGGTGGATGTCATATTAAATATGACTTTCGTATAAGAAAGAATAGACACAGAAATATCTTATAAAAGACACAATAATCTTTTACTTTTATATAAGAAATAACTCCACAAGAATTTAACAAGTGTTATTACCTATAGGGAAATCAAAGAAATGAAATAGGATATCTTGTCATTGTTTGGATTTTTCCAACATATGAACAGACTATTGATTTAAAGTAAAAAATAAATAATTTTTTAAAATGGCTTAGTATTATAAAATTAAAATCTAGTCTAGATATCTAAAATTGCAGTCTTCCTTTCCTCCTGTCTGCAGTGGAATTCACTGCAGAATGCCTTGTAGACTGAGAGGCCTCAGTGGGAATGAGGTATGATTTGCTTATACACTAGTTTTCCCAGTTTACCCTTTAAAATGTAGGGAGTCCTTTCCTGCTTTCATTATTTCTTTATTTTCACCTATGCTTCACTCCTCTGCAATTAGTGATCTGGAAGAAGGAATAGAAGAAACAGCAGTGCTTGTTAGGTGACTGGCCATCTGTTTGGTCTTTTAGAGGCTACTGTTTCTGGCTAAACCTAATTTGCCAGAAATGCTCCTTTTGTGGCAGATATCCTAATGTTAGCTCACCTGTGGGGCATATATTACATTGGTGCCAAGGTAATTGAGGTTTCTGCATAGTTGGAATTTGCTCTTTGATATTGCAATACATTCTTAAATGAATGTGGTTACCTTAAACGTTATTTCAATGGAGGATTCTTGCTTTATTTTTGCCAATGACTTATTAATTGCTGTTTATTTTAGACTTAGAGAAAAGATGTTAGACAAGAAGGAAATTTGAGTGATTTTTTTTTTATTCAAGTTCAAAATGATGTTACGGAGACAACTCATAACATCAACAATGCATTTGGCCCAGAGTGCAGTGGTGGTTCAAGGAGTTTTGCAAAGAAGACTAGAGCCTTGAAGATGAGGAGCCTAGTGGATGGCCATCGAAGGTTGACCATGGCCAATTGAGAGCAATCATGGAAGCTGATCCTCTTATGACTACACCAGAAGTTGCTGAACAACCCAACATTAAACATTCTACGGTTATTTGGCATTTGAAGCACATTGAAAAGGAGAAAAAGCTTGATAGGTGGGTGCCTCATGAGTCATGAGCTGAGCAAAAAATTAAAAAATCAGATTTTAAGTGTCATCTTCTCTTATTCTATGCAACAACAACAAACCATTTCTCTATCGGATTGTTACATGAGACGAAAAGTGGATTTTATACGACCACCAGTGCAGTGGTTGGACTGAGGAGAGTCTCCAAAGCACTTCCTGAAACCAAACTTGCACCAAAAAAAGTTCATGGTCACTGTTTGGTCTGCTGCTGTTCTGATCAATTACAGCTTTCTGAATTCCAGCAAAAACATCACATCTGAGAAATATGCTCAGCAAATCAATGACATGCACTGAAAACTGCAATGCCTGCAGCCCGCATTGGGCAACAAAAAGGGGCCAATTCTTCTCCATGAGAACATCCAACTGCACATCGAAAGATGAACGAATTGGGTTAGGGAGTTTTGCTTCATTTGCTATATTCGCTTGACCTGACCTCTCACCAAATGACTACCACATCTTCAAGCATCTCAACAACTTTTTGCTGGGAAAAAATCTTCCACAAGCAGCAGGATGCTGAAAGTTGGTCAAACTCCGAAGCACAGATCTGTATGCTGCAGGAATAAACAAACTTATTTCTTGTTGGCAAAAATATGGGTTGGAATGGTTCCTATTTTGATTAATAAAGATGAGTTTGAGCCTTGTTATCATGATTAAAATTCATGGTCCAAAACTGCGATTCCTTTTGCACCACCTTCAGGGAACCCTGTTCTTCAGGGAACCCTGTGAGGAGCCCTCTTCCCTCCACCATTCTCTGGCATGTGAGACTCTGACTTGACATTTCTAAACGTGCTCTACTCCTGAAGAATACCTCACAGCCTCTTGATCATGAGGGCCCTGTGCCCTTCCTCTTAGGTATGATACTTGCCACACAATTCACTCTGTACTATCTCACACAATGTCTTCTTGTCATGTTGGAAACACACACATATTTGCTAGACCAAAGGGACCAATCTTATCTCTGCCCTGCCAGCTTCTTTCTGTTTTTCCTCCTCTGCTGCTTCCAGAGGCATTGAAGGCAAGTTGGCAAGTCCGCTGCACAAACAAATATTAAATCAGGAAATTAGATGCCAGTTATCCTCCTTGAAGGCAGCACCAATGTCTACAAATGAAATTTCTTGAAACTTTCCTTATGTCCCTTGGTGGTAAGGAAGTTCCCTTTCATTACTCCTTTGGAAAGGACAGGGTGAAGATCCAGCTGATCCAGACAGCCAATAACTCATAACCACAGTGATTTTATCATCTGTCTGGATCTCCTAGTTTTTCAATTAAAAAAAATGACCTATGATACAGGCAGTAACTGAGATGGAGTAGCAGAGCTTATTTAATGACATTTCAAAATGTTCTAAAGATGGGATCCCCCAGTGGTTGTTTGGGTTTCTCTTTAGAATAGCGAGTACTTATGTCTCTTTGTCTTTACTATTAGTTTCTAATCACCAATTTTGGGGCAACAGGAAATATTTTAGTTAGCATACTGATAACATTGACACACAAAGAATATATATTTGCTTTGCTTTTCCCATGACCAAGGACAGGGATGTGCATAGAGTAGGTGTCACAAATGCCATTGAATAGAAGGATGACAGGTAGAAAAGAAAATGGAAAGACTAAATCAATGAATAAAAGTGTATGTTTGTTATTTGGGTAGACAATATTTCACAGAATAGTGCCAAAATAACTGTCTTCAGAAGTTTACTTAAGGTTAAACAGGCAAAAGTATGAAGTATATCTTACTAGCCAGTTACAAGTAAAGTAGCAGAGAATATTACAGAGAGAAGGAAAGGAGGCACACATTTGTATTGGCTTGTTCTAATGGTCTATCGCTTGCCTATGAAGCCCTCTAAAATCCATTAGTGTAATCGCATTGTACAATACAGTTTCCTCAATTTGGGCATTTTAAATAATATTTTGTGAGAAATAGAATAAATCACAATCTAGGATTCAAGAGAAAAAGGATAGCTATACAACTTTTTTTTTTTTAGAGTTCAGGGGTATATGTGCAGGTTTGTTACGTAGGTAAATTTGTGTTATGGGGGTTTGTTGTACAGGTTACTTCATCATCCATCACTTATTAAGCCTAGTACGCATTAGTTATTTTTCCTGATCCTCTCCCTCCTCCCACCCTCCACCTTCCAATAAGCCCTAGTGCATGTTGCTCCCCTCTACATGTCTGTATGTTCTTACCATTGAGCTTCCACTTAGAAGTGAGAACATGCCATATTTTGTTTTCTCTTTCTGCATTAGCTTGGGAAGAATAACAGCCTCCAGCTCCATCCAAGTCCCTGCAAAGAACATGATCTCATTCTTTTTATGGCTGCATAGTGTTCCATGGTGTATATGTACCACATTTTCCTTATCCAATCCATCATTGATGGGCATTTAGGTTGATTCCATGCCTTTGTATTGTGAATAGTGCCGCAATGAACATATGCATGCCTCTTTATAATAGAATGATTTATATTATTTTGGGTATATACCCAGTAATAGATTCCTGGGTTGAATGGTATTTCTCTATTCAGGTCTTTGAGGAATTGCCATACTGTCTTCCACAATGATTGAACAAATTTACACTCCTACCATCAGTGTATAAGTGTACTTTTTTCTCCAAAACCTCACCGGCACCAGTTATTTTTTGATATTTTAATAATAGCCATTCTGACTATTGGCTGTTTGGGCTCTTTTTGATTCCATATGAATTTTAAAATAGTTTTGCTAGTTCTGTGAAGAATCTCAATGGTAGTATTGAAGCTATAAATTGCTTTGAACAGTATGGCAATTTTAATAATATTGATTCTTTCTATCCATGAGCAACGTTTTGTAGTTCTCCTTATAGAGATCCTTCACCTCCTTAGTTAGCTGTATTCCTAGGTATTTTATTCTTCTTGTGGCAATTGTGAAGGGGAATTTGTTCCTGACTTGGCTCTCAGCTTGACTGTTGTTGGTGTGTAGGCGTAAAAGCACTAAGTTTTAAAACCATTTTAAGACAGTTCCCAGATTCAAACTTAATGACTAAAAAATGTGCTAAATTTGCATAAATATTTTACCTGGTTTCAATATGGTTTTTGTTATAAAACAAAGTAACTTATCACTTGATCTTTTCGAATTTATATCCTACCCGGTCACAGCAAAGTCTCAGCTGATCAACTCTAGCTCACAGTGACATCTGCAGCTGTAGAACTGCCAGCCTGTCAGTCACTGTGTATTCATCCATCCCAGGACAGCTATCCAGAGAGTAAAGAGAAAGCATTAGCCGCTCAAGCAGATATTTCTTACATAGGCATTTCTTTAGAAATGGTAACTTTTCAAGAATCAACCCTTAAAAGTTGCAAATGTAATATAATGTCGCTAGGTGGAGGTGAAATTAACTATCTTAGAGTTTCCTCCGCCTTTGATATTTGACATTACCACACTAGTTGCAGCTAATTAGAGTAGTAAGAATAGTTTCTGGTGAGACAGAGTTAATGGCTTTTTGGAAAAATATTCTCAATGCTTTTTTTTTTCTTGAATCTTTCCATGGCTTTTCTAAACTACATTATCATTTCTATATTTTGAATAACTTTAATGTATGTTCCAATTGCTTACATTTTTGTTGCATTAAATAAAAGACAAAATTGTTTATAATTTTTTGTTTATTTGTAAAACTGACTTTGTTGAGTGCTAGGTACAGAGTATTGAAAGATGACTAAGATGACCCTTCCTATTCAAAGAGTTTGCAAACTAAGGGGAGTATAGTCAAGGGAACCAGCAATTGTATTCTTTATGGGAAGATGTACAATCATATGGAAGATTGCTCCAGGAGTGCAGAGGGAATATGAAGACCTCAGACTGGCATGTCAAGCAGCACATTCTACAGTAGATGAAGTAGATCTGAAAGTCTTACCTCTACCTTTCATTTGATAGAATATAATATTCTACCAATATTCAATAACACACAATACCCCTGAGCATTTAGAACAATGCCTGATACTCTCTGAAAGCTTTTTGAATAAATAGAAAAAAGAACAAATAATTTTTTCTTGACATATAGTTTTCAGGAATTTAAATGGGATTATTTGTTTTAAAATTTGAAGTTAAAAAGTAATTCAGCCTCGAGTTTTAGTTGAAGATAATGTAAACTGTTAAGGGAACTCCTTGAATGTAAACTTCTAGTGCATGTTCAGCCTTGTAAACAAAAAGCTGATTGGTTGTGATTGACCAACGAACTTCTTTAATAACCATCTGTCAGGCAACATATTTCTTACTCCATCTGCTGTGAAATGAGCATGAGACAAAAACAATGATAATATGTTGTGTTCCTGAAGCTTTCCAGGGTAACTAGCTTAGAAGTAAAGTCTGTAAGCCCAGCTGACATGATGAATTAATGTCAGAAAACAGTAGGATACAGCTTCAGAATAAAAATAATAATACTAATAATAATCAAGTTTCACACGGAAGTCTTTCCAGAATTAAGATGAGGGAATGGAACCCCTACTCCTCTGTTTGAGTAAAAACACCAGAAACATTGCATTGAATTTTAATGTATTTCATTGAATTTAGGTTTCGCTATAAGTTTTAAATAGTTAACTTGTCTCATGGACAGAACAGCTAGTGTTAGTGCTTAAATAACGACTTCTTCAGGAGAAGTAGGAGGATTGAAAGAGGAAAGATAACTCATCTTTATTCAGGACCTACTAAGTGCCAGATGGTTAACATTTATATTTGTTTTTTATTTCTTTTCCTCTTTGCTTTCTTCTGCTCTGTTCTCTGTTTTTCTATCTTCCGCATTTTTCCTCTAGTTGAGACGCTCATTGTCTCCTAATATATTATCTCCCTTTATTCAGCAATTATAGAACCATTGCTGTTAGCTGGAAAGATAGCTGCCCCAAATAAAATCTACTGTCCCTGTCATTACCTGGAGCTAGATTCTGATTCGTGGAGGAGGTGGAAATGACATGGTAAATGTGATACGTCCTTAGAGGTGGGATGTCACAAACACTTTTCTGGCTTCTTTTCCTTCTTCCTCCTGACTCAAATGAGGATATGATGGCCAGAACTAAATGGACTATTTTAGACTGTGAAGCAGAAGCTGTATTTTTAGGTTGGTAAATAAGGAGTTATGAGAAGTCAGGATGGTGTTCACAGAGGCTTCCTACAAAGCCTGGGTTTATGCGAGAAAGCAGCATCTTGTTTGAGACACTCTTATTTTTAATTCTGATTACTCACAGCCAAGCCTAGTACTAATACATTTCCATTATTTCATTTATATATTGTTGCTTGATCTATTAATTAATCAAACACAGTGGCCCACAGATGAGGAGTAGTTTCATGATGAACACGTGTTGAAAATTCATACACGTGGATTTTCTTTCTTTTTTTTTTTGAGACAGAGTCTCGCTCTGTCGCCTGGGCTGGAGTGCAGTGGCCAGATCTCAGCTCACTGCAAGCTTCGCCTCCCGGGTTTACGCCATTCTCCTGCCCGAGTAGCTGGCACTACAGGTGCCCGCCACCTCGCCCGGCTAGTTTTTTGTATTTTTTAGTAGAGACAGGGTCTCACCGTGTTAGCCAGGATGGTCTCAATCTCCTGACCTCGTGATCCGCCCGTCTCAGCCTCCCAAAATACTGGGATTACAGGCTTGAGCCACCGCGCCCGGCCGTCGCGTGGATTTTCATTCCCTTCTACTACTTTATAGCTGTGTGATGTTGAGAAAGTCACTTTATTCTTTGAACCTAAGTTTATTTATCTAGACAATGATAGGTTTGGACCAGTAGTTTTCATCTGAGGCAAGCTGACCTTCCAGAGGATGCTTGGCAATTTCTGGAGACATTTTTGATTGCCGTATTTGAGTGGTAGAGTGCCACTGGCATCTCGTGCGTAGAGGCCAGGGATGCTGGTAAACATTGTACAATGCACAGTACCACCCACTTATGACAAAGGATTATCTGGGTCAAAAATGTCAATAGTGCCAGAATTTGAGAAACCCTGGTTTAGACAAAATGTTTTGGCTCCTTTCTAAGGTCCAGTAGTTCTTTCAGGATTGAAATAATTCATTTATTATTGAGAGATTATTATTATATTTCTTGTGGGACTTCAACATTTAGTAGGACAAAATTTTAGACAATGAAACAGAAAAAGGAAAATTTAGTTTCTATAAGTTGTGTGGTAGAGCAGGTGCCAAGACTGGTTAATGAAACAGGGATTGTTCTATGGCTCTATTCTGTCCTCCCCAACATGCTGACTTTGTCCTCAAGCTGGGTCTCCGTAGGCCTCTCACACGGCAGCCAGTGTTCCTGATGTCACATATAAAGAATAGGGTAATGCTGCAGAGGAGACAGTTTTTTAAAATCTATTTTTATTGGCATGATGTCTATTTCTATTGGCAAGATAAATCATTTACAATAACACTAAAAAAACTTTTTCCTAACAACTTAGCAAAAATTTCTGCTCTGCATTTTTTTATCTGAAGGTGACATCTAGGAACTAGCAGTTTGCCATCTTAAAAAGAAGCAGATCCAGGCAGGGGATAAAGTCAACCTGTTGAAAGTGGCGGAGAAGAAAGATAAAATGAACCTGAGCCCGTAATGGCATCATTGCATGGAACAACCTTAGAAATACCAAACTATGGGAATTTGTATTGTGTGAACAAATTTTCCTTTCCAAGTATCATCACTTGACCTCAATCACTGGCAGAAAGAATGAGACCATTTCTTCTTTTAGAATGTGATTCGCTCTCGGCGACTGGGGTGAGGGCTCACCTCTTCTGCAGCATATGGCTATGTGGAAAATGGTGGGTGCTTGAATGAAATCTGGGTTCCAATAGAAAAAGCAAAGGGGGAAGGATAGTTACTAAGTAGGAAACCAATAATATCTGCTATTGATATTTACTATGTGACAAACACTGTAAAGGAGTGGGGGTTTTAAGACAAGTATTGTGGAAATCTTTGTGCCCATGGAGTTCCCAGTTTCCAGGAGAGAGCATATGAATAAATGATACATTGTGGAACAATTCAGTGCACTGGAATGTAACAGTGTTAAACAAAGCTTTGGTAGCAAGCATGAGAAATAGGCTAACAAAAGCAGGTCAAACATACAAATATAGTGAAATTAAAAATAGGAAATTTATTTTACATTTTTTGTAGAAAAATTTTTGAGGAGAAGCAAATTTAAAAGGCAGAAAGGACATCCTCAAAATTTTTTCCAGAAAAAAATAAAATTATGACAGTATAAAAAGAACAAGAGCCCGGGCGCGGTGGCTCACGCCTGTAATCCCAGCACTTTAGGAGGCCCAGGCGGGCGGATCACGAGGTCAGGAGATCGAGACCATCCTGGCTAACACAGTGAAACCCCGTCTCTACTAAAACACAAAAAATGAGCCAGGCGAGGTGGCGGGCGCCTGTAGTCTCAGCTTCTCGGGAGGCTGAGGCAGGAGAACGGCGTGAACCCGGAAGGCGGAGCTTGCAGTGAGCCGAGATCGTGCCATGTACTCCAGCCTGGGCGACAGAGCGAGACTCCGTCTCAAAAAAATAAAAATAAAAATAAATAAATAGAATAAATAAATAAAAATAACAAGAATTATTCCTGAAAAGAGATGCTGTTGATACAGTTTGCATCTATGCTGTTCATCCTGTATTTTTGTGGTCTTCCATACTATAGAAAGGTCCAATTTTATTTGAATATAATACATACATATAGTTTGTTTTAGAGTCTGCAAAAATATTACAAGAAATTTCCAAGCAGTCTATGATATAAACCACAGTGATTTTGTATTTCCTAGACTAGCCACAATACGTTATATTGGCCTTTGAGCCCACATCTTCTGTCTATTATATTGTTTTTCTAATTATGTCATTAGTTCAGGTTCAGCTTCACCAGATGGACTGAAAGTCTTTTGAGGGCAAGCATTAGATGATAATAATCATTTCATCCCACCTCCAAGACATACAGTAGGAACAGAAGGGAATAAAAGCAATGACATCAAACAGAAAATGTCCCTTTTCATGGCAGTGATAGTGCTGTGACTGAAGCAAACTTTTGTCACTGAAGTCTGTTCATCTTTGGTATGGAGACATTTAATATAATTAAACAATGTTAAATCTGGGTAATACTTTACCATCTTAGTTGGAGCTTTTAATTTTTAGTAATGAAGTGGTGGCTAAAGACATAAATGAGTTTCTCGAAATCCCACAGCTAATTAGGCCATGAGTGGAGACAAGATGCTAGAACACAAATACCTAGAACACAAATACAAGCACGAGTGCTAGCAAAATTGAAGGTAGAAGTCAAACCAAACACCATGTGTTCTCACTCAAAGATGGGAATTGAATAATGAGATCACTTGGACACAGGAAGGGGAACATCACACACCGGGGCCTGTTGTGGGGTGGGGGGAGGGGGAGGGATAGCATTAGGAGATATACCTAATGTAAATGACGAGTTAATAGGTGCAGCACACCAACATGGCACATGTATACATATGTAACAAACTTGCACATTGTGCACATGTTCCCTAGAACATAAAGTATAAAAAAAAAAAAAAAAAAAGTCAAAACTGTTAAGAAAGCTGTTTCTATATATTTTTTCTCATTTCCTTGTAAATGGTGAGAGATTATCTTTTTGGTCAGAACCTGTGCCTTGAAATTTTGCCTTATACGTTTTCAATATTTGTATTGAGAAGCATTGAAACAGAAACCAAATACCTCCAACTGAGTTGAAAGGACTCTTCTATTAAATAGCTCTCTAGTGTTTCAGCCAGCAGTGAAATTTCAGAACATTTAATTTGGCCAAGTAAAAATTCTTAGCTGTCACCTTTTTCTTTCTTTCTTCTTCTATTTTCTCCCCTAAATTTGCAGAGGGAGTCTTGAGATCTATTTTAACCTAATTATTTTTGACAGGCCAACAGTACCAAACAGGATGAAATTATAACCTTTTCAGTTAATTGTTGTGATTATCTACTTAGCATAATGCTCTTGCCTGTCACACTAAGGAGATACCTGCTGTGGGGATGCAGTTAGGTATGAAGTGTGCACCTTAAGATTTCATTAAAAAATCAAAATATGTACTCACATTAGGGAATGGAACAGAAGAAGATGAGCACCTGGGTAACCGGTCAAGAAGTAGAAGTTTATTTTGCAGATGAATGACTGACTGAACCCTCTCTCAGTCTGACCTTTTTATATTGTAAGAACCAGAAAAAGAAGAGTGAATTAAGGGTTTGGTGACCCATTAAAAGTCATTTTGCAAGATAATGTCATAGAAATCAACTGTCTAAGTTAGGGTTTGGGGCAAGGAAAGGTGGAGCCATTCATGAAAGAATTTGATGAAGCGTAGTAGAGAAATGGACCAAAGTGACAGTAGAGGGAGTACACTCAATAACTTCTTCCTGATAGCAGGCGTAAAGAAGCCCTGCTGTGCATGGGGATAAGTGCATAAAGGGAAAAGAATGACAAGTTGGAATAACATCACTTGGAGAAACGATCCTTTGGGTCATTGTTTCCATTTTATTGATTTCATCAGGGGACTCATTTATCTTTTATTTTGGGCCAGACATATTACTAGGATAAAGGACAATCAGGACATTTATTGTTAATTTTTTCATGAGAGGATAATAATGTCCACATTACAATATCCATTTCTATTAGCTAAGGACATTGAGAATCAAGACTTGTGATTATATACACAGCCAGGACGACCAGGAATTCTCATGTCTAAAGGCTCTCCTGGTGTTTGCTGTGAAAACCAGAGACTCATTTTTACCGGTCTGCCCTTGAAACTATAACCTTATTCTAATTGGCTTCAATATTATTCATAACTCCAAGATTAATTAAACTGTGTTCAAGACTTTAGAGAGGGCATCAGGAGTCAAATCCTTACTTAGGACTCCCTGATATATTGCTTCCGTGGTGTCAGACCTCAGAAAATATCCGTATAATGTCTTTTGGGTTTTGTAGCCTTATAACCTTAAGCTTGTCTAGTTCCCCGAGAAGTAGTGGTAAGTTTTGCCTTTCTCTCTTCTGAAATATAGATGTTAGACTGCGATTTGAGACACAATGAAAGATGAAGTTAAAGTAATTTACAGATGCCTAATACCACATTTAAAGAAGCTTTTTTTTGTGGGGTTGGGGGTGGACGGGGAATGGAGTCTCGCTCTGTCACTGCTGGAGTGCAGTGGCAAGATCTCGGCTCACTGCTATCTCTGCCTCCTGAATTCGAGTGATTCTCCTGCCTCTGCCTCCTGAGTAGCTGGAATTATAGGCATGCGTCACCATGCCTGGCAATTTTTTTTTTTTTTTTTTTTTTGAGACGGAGTCTCGCTCTGTCGCCCAGGCTGGAGTGCAGTGGCGCGATCTCGGCTCACTGCAAGCTCCACCTCCCGGGTTCACGCCATTCTCCTGCCTCAGCCTCACGAGTTACTGGGATTACAAGTGCCCACCACCAGGCCTGGATAATTTTTGGTATTTTTTAGTAGAGACGGGGTTTCACCGTGTTAGCCAGGATGGTCTCGATCTCCTGACCTCGTGATCCATCCGCCTCGGCCTCCCAAAGTGCTGGGATTACAGGCATGAGCCACCGCGCCCGGCCTACTTCTTAAAAAATATGTCAATTAGAGTATAAGAGGCCTTGGGTGTGAAAGCGAGATTAGGCCAGAAAGAAAGAATAATCACAGCATCGAGAGCATGAACTATGGAGCTAGAGAAATTGGGTTTGCATCTCTGCTGCAGCATTTGCTAGCTGGGTAGCCTTGGGCAAACCAACTTCTTTCTGCCTTTTTCTGCGTCTTTGAGATGAGGATCCTAATAGTGATTATTCATCAGATTGAGAGTACAATGAAACAATATAGAGAAAATGATTAGAAAAAAAATCTGACTCATATTAAAGGCTCAGTAATTGTTAGATTAATGATAGTAGTATTTTGTCTATTATTATTTTTCTTTTAGTATCCTGCCCATCAAACAATAAATTAGAAATTTCCTTCTTAGTAAGGGCTGGGGCTTTAGACCAGGAAAGAATTAGTTTAAATAGTGAATAGTAGCTTTGACATTGGGAGAAGGGCTGAGTGATGATTACTACGATTTTCCATCCTAATATTCTCTGAGGACCCTTTTTGTGTTGAATGGTGTTTGCTGATTTCTCAGCTTGACACTTGGCCCTCTTATAGACGTTTCTTTATCAATGGGGCTAGAGATTTGCTTATTACATTTCATACTCTTTTCCTTGGCAGATATCTGTTAGGTTCTTCCACTGGGGAATTACTGGAGATCAGAAGGTGGGATAAGGGAAAAAGAAGGTGTTGCCAGTCGGCAATAGTAAGAGAATTGATTGTAGCACCAGCACTTTGGCATTTTAGTACCATATATGATATTGAGCTCAGTAAGATCTTCAACACAGATAAAATTGCATGGAAAAGTAGGTCACATGGGGCAGCAATCATGCTGTATACAGCTCTTGGTTATAGGATGTAGCATATTATTCTAAAGCATCTGACCTCATAGAATGATAGAGTCAGTCTGATGATTCACTTGCTATCAGTTGAAAGACAACACCTTGTGAGTTTGGGCTGTTTTCCCACAGAGTGTGATACATGCTTAGAACCTTTGTTGAATGGATCATGCTGTTTCCCTCACAGCAAGATACAGCAGTTTAGAAGTAAAGAGTGGAAGCAAGCGATTCCTGTCACTAATGTCTCTAACAACCCACTCACAAACGTTTGCTTCCCATTTCCAGAATCTTGAGTTTTTTTGATTTAGGAGTTTTAGAGCCCAGGAGGAAAACGTTTAAGCATCACAACATTGTTTTCCATAAAATTAAGGTTGAGGCTGCTACTTGCTTATTTGAGTTCCTCATGCCATCAAGTCAAGAGTCAAATATGGGGTTACTGTACACAGGCTGGGGTTTATTTATTTTTATTAAAGTGAAAATAGGATGCTGTTTCCCATAGAGGCAGGAGAAACTAAGAGACCTGGGGGATTCTCTGGGTTGTCTCTTAGTAGTATTAGTACTTCTCTGCACAGAAGCAAACATTAGTGGAAGATGACAGAAATCCAATAATAGTAGGACAAACAAGTAATCAGAAATTCAGGAATAAATAATTAGGTAAAGAACACTAATCAGCTGACATGTTTGCAGGGGCATGGGGAACATTGGATAGATCACAGACTAAGGAAGTTATAACATCAACTATGTTCTCCTGGATAGTTACAGAAATGAAGACTGTGGTGACTGCTCACATTTTCCCATTGTTTGTTATGTACATATGTTAGGTAGGATTTATATTTTCCTTTCCATTTTTTCTACTATATTGTGTAAGAGGAGGTACAAAAGTCTTTTTAGCTAATAATATGTCTAGGTGGGCTTTTAACAAAACTAGAAGTGGAATTAATATTATCTAGTCACTTATTTGACTTAATATGTGCCCTTTTCAGAGGAAATAATGTCTATCTTAGTATTTATGAAAGCCATCTGTTTCTTTTAGTTGTGAGGAAACCTGACATTGTTAAAGTTGTGTTTTGGGAGTTTAACTATGGGAAGAATGATGAGTATGAAAACCAGTCATCTGGAATGGGCTCTCCCAAATGGTGTCTATAGTCTTTCAGCTTCATGTTCAACCTTTAATATGCTTTCCTTGAAACAAGGATTGGAAGCCTTCTAAGTTATGTTCTCAACATTCGTTTTTCAGCTGGCTTTCCATCACTTTCAGCCAATGGGAAATACGGAAGTGAAGTTAGAAGAAGGAGAAAAGATGTATTTTTTTTTTCTTGCTTTTGTAGGTGCTTTACAAAATGTCAGTGGTATCACCAAGTAGAAACAGTAGCAATAGCTACTATCATTTTGTGTGTCTTGGTTCCAGATAAAGTAGCTCGGATCCAACAACAGCATTTTCAATGGGACAGTGATCCTGGGCTGGGGTGTAATGCTCCTCTGTTTCTTCAGTTCTGTGGGGGGCAGAAACTACTTTTAGTTATAAATTTCAGGAAAAATTTACCTTCCCCTTTTATCTCTTCTTAAGAGATTGGCTTAAAAGCAAATCTCTGCATTAAATTCAATTTCTAAAGATACCCAGTTTTCTTTATTGCATATAAGTTAATGCAGCCTGATGTAGGAAATGTTATCAGCTTCCAGCTGTTTCCTTGTTCTGCTGCTTGGATTGCTTAAGACTATTATAGGACAAGTTCACATGCTGAGAGAGTGAAAGAGGTGTGACACAGATGTAGTTCCACTCACTTCATTTATTTGGTTTCTTTCTACTCCGTTTTGGACATTTATCCTTCATAGTCTTAGTATTACAGAGCACCATCTGTTTTGAGGAGGAGGATTCGGAGTACTCGTATTTAGTCCTATGGTGTTTCCACAATCTTTGTTTAAGTCTTTTGTATCTCTGGTTTAGGACGTGCATTTGTTACACTCTTCTTTTCTATAAGCGTTTCCACACTGTTTAGTTAGATATAGCATTACCAGGTAAAATATAGAATTCTTGGTTAACTTTGAATTTCACATAAATATGACATGGGACATATTTAGAATAAAAATATTTTGTTGGATTTTTTTCTTTTCTTTTGCTAAATCTGGCAACCCTAGTCTGATAAGTTCCATAAGAATTATTCTAAGAGCTGCCTATGCTGTAACAGAATTATATTATGCAGAGATTTCTGTTTTATAGGTTCAAATACAGGTTAAATGTGTTCAATCTTCAGCAGAGAGATCAAGGTAATTGATTTCTCAACTCCACATTCCTTCAGCCTTCAACAGTAGAGGGATGGCATCTAACACTCTAGACCAATGGTTCTTAAAGTGCGGCCCCTGACCGGCAGCGTCAGCACCACTTGCAGATACTCAAGATTAAGCCTCACCGAGATCTACCTAGTCAGAAGCTCTGGTGTTGGGGTCCAGCAATCTGTGTTTTTATAAACCCTCTAGGGCATACTAATGCAAGTTCGTGTTTGAGAACTGTAGTCAAATATGCAGTGTAGTCAAATATATAGCACCTGTAATATTACTCCTTCCTCCTCTGCTGGTGCTAGAAGTTACCGTTTCTTGACTATGTTATTTCCCACAAGAGCTGTGTCTAGTCCCAGAATATTTTTTAATTGAGCTCTTTTTTTTTTTTTTTTTTTTTTTTTTTGGAGACGCAGTCTCGCTCTGTCGCCCAGGCTGGAGTGCGGTGGTGCGATCTCGGCTCACTGCAAGCTCCGCCTCCCGGGTTCACGCCATTCTCCTGCCTCAGCCTCCCGAGTAGCTGGGACGACAGGCGCCCACCGCCATGCCCAGCTAATTTTTTGTATTTTTAGTAGGGATGGGGTTTCACCGTGTTAGCCAGGATGGTCTCGATCTCCTGACCTTGTGATCCGCCTGCCTCGGCCTCCCAAAGTGCTGGGATTACAGGCGTGAGCCACCGCGCCCGGCCTTAATTGAGCTCTTTAGGCAGGCACTGCCAATTTATTTCCCAATGCATTATTAACCCCAGGGTATACTTCCATCTTACCATCCCCAACTTTGGAATCTCACTAAAACCTACTAGAATAATGCTTTATATTCTGAAATATCCTTCCTTACAATCTACACTTTTTTCAGATGTAAGTTTTCATCAAAGATGTATCAAAATGACCAAGACTGACAATGAGTTAAATGAGCCTCATGTGTGAATGCTGATTCCTGGTACAGAGATGCACATCTGAAAGCAATGAAATTCATTAGCGAAAAGGTCACTATCATGGTAAAACTTAAGGTACTGTGTAAGGCAAGTTCAATAAATTATTTTGGTTAAGAAAGATTTAACAGTGACATGAAAATCACATGGAAACAAGTAACCGTTTATTATTTCTATGTATAAATTGTGGGTTTGGTCTATTGTCTTGGGAAGTCTTGAGATATAACATTCCTGTGCTAAATCTATTTGAGTTTATTTGGAGATTCTGATTGAGACACCTTTTGAATTCACAGAGGAAAAAAATCTCATTTTCCCATAGGTAAATAATCCTGAAATAAAGTCATTATAAATTACAGTGTGGCTTATTTACCATCAATACAAACCCCATTAATTAGATGTTGGCTCGATCAATTGCAAGGCGGCACTGGGTCAGGTCAACGTTAGAAAAAGAATAATGAAAGGTTGCTTGGCAAGAGGCTAATTCTAATGAGTAAACTTGAAGTAATTTTTTTGTTTTTTTTTTTTTAACTGCAGAGGCAGCAATCATGCCTCCCTGGCCAATTCCTGAGAGTCAGGAGTACTGAGCAGAAGTGAGCATTAAGAATTAGTCTCCAAATACATGGAAAACTGATCACATCCATTACTAATACAGATATTCTCATGAAAAATGAAATATTTTTATCTATATTACTGGCAGTGTTTTAATGAATGAAGAATTTTGGACTATCAAGGGTGTGATAGCATCTAAATTCTCAGATTCTACTTACAGGAATGTTAATTACTACATATTTGATGAAGGTTAATTTGATTATATTCATCAAGAGTCTTTTGAATATTCTCCTTGACCCAGTAATTCAACCTGTTGGAATCTGTCTTTTAAAATAATTAGAAATATGAGTAAAGACTTATGTACAAGGAGGTTTCCCTATTTTTAAAATAGAGAAAATTTAGAAATAGTAGCTTGAATAGCTCTATTAGTAAGCAAATGGCTAAATTATGGTGCTAATAATGTTGATTCTAATGATTTTAACCATTATATGACTGTTTATTTTATATTAAATTCTTATGATAAAATGCAAGGTGGAAAAGCAGGATAGAATATTATACTAAGTCTATCATTTATAGAACATGATGATTAGCATTTTGGTGGTTTTATTATCTTCCATTTTACTATAAATATATTTGTGCGTCCGTACACAGAATTGGATTTTTATATGTACAGTCATCTCTCTGTATTCAATGGGGAATTGGTTCCAGGACCCTTGCAGATACCAAAACTCACAGGTGTTCAAATCCCACAGGTGGCCCTGTGAAACCCTCAATATAAAAGTTGGCCCCTCATATCCACGGGTTCTCCATCACATGTCAGTACTTGGTTTGTTGGATCCATAGATGGAGAACCCAGGTGGACAAGGGGTCAAGGTGAAAGAAGGAAGACCAGTTAGGAGGCTTTTAATATGTCACGTGAAGGATAATGATGGTTACAGCTGGGGTAGTAGCAATGGATAAGTGTGGCATGGTCAGATTTTGAATATAGTTGAAAATGCATCCAGTTAGACTTTTTGATGGACAGGAGGTAAGGCACAAAAGAGAGAAAAATCAGGATTGTGCCAAGATTTTGGTTTGACAAACATTAAAAATGAAGTTGTCTTTACTGAGATAGAGTAGTCTTTGGGAGAAGCAGATTGGTGGTTGAGGAGGGATGGACCAAGAAAAGAATAATTTTGTTTTAGATATGTGGATATGTTGAATTTGAGGTACCTATTACACGTGCCCATGGAGAAACACAGTAGATGAGAACTGGATGCAAAAATACAAGTATATGGGAGAAGACTTGACTGGAATTATAAACTTGGCCATTGCAGTTCTAGAAAGTATTTAAAGGGAGGGGACTGGATGATCTAAAATGACGTGTTAAGTGTCGATGAAGAACAGGTCTGATGACTGAGCCCTAAAACATCCTAATGTTAGAAGTTAGGAAGGTAAACAGAAATTGCAAAGGAAACTGAGCACTTTCAGCCAATGTGAGATAGTTTTTTTAGAATAAAGATTCCAGGATTTTAATATACATGAGAATTATCTGAGTGTCTTGTTAAAATGCAGATTCTTACACTTTGAGTCAGAGAGAAGTTTGTGATTTTGCTTTTATAACAAGCTCAAAGCAGTTCCTCTATTGCTGGCCCTTAGACCACACATTGAGTAGCAAGGACCTAGGAGAAAGTGGCACAGTGTGTTGACTAGCGGAATATTTTTGTATCTCTGGGAAATTCCAATAATCCACTTGAAATGTATGATCATGAATTTTAAGTGATACTAGTCAGCAAGGTTGTGTGTTTTTCTAAGGCCATTTGGAAATTTGGGTCCAGATGTCGAGTAGGCAGAGACCAATATTTAATCCCAGTTGCATTTTGCTAAATATGTAAAAAGGGGGGAGAGAGGGACAAAGGAGCTGAAACACCATGCAAAGGAGTGACTATAATGATGGGCTATGAAATATGAGAACAATAGAGGAAGAAATAAAAGCACAAGGGGATGGAAATCAATAGTGAAAATTTGGTAATGTTAATGGATTGGAAGTCCCAGTGGCTGGGTGAAAGTTAGAGTTCAAAAATAAGTAGGTCTGGGATGAAAAAATGGGAGGTGTTAATAGGAGAATGGCTGCTTGAGACTATGGGTGGGTTGCAGGTATAGTAATTCCAAGGTCTAGGTTATGACCATGGGAATAGGTAACTGAGGTGAAATGATGACACAAACAACTCAGTGACAGATGCTGGAAAGATAATCTATGTGGAGATTAACATCACTGAGTCTTGAGACAAAAATCGTGGGAGAGAGACATGATTCATGTGCTAACATTTAGAGGAATTAGGGACAATAGCCCCAAGATCCACAGAGGACTGCAAACTAAAGAGACGTAGTAGGTGGTAAAGAATGAGAGTAATTCATGAAGTTCTGAAGTAGTTTCAATTTTCCATTTTCAGGTCATTTGGTAGGAAATGCCCCCAAGGAGTTATGCCTGTTCATTTGAGTGGCTTTGGTCCATTAATGTGAGCATGAGATGTCACCTCTTGGAAAGTCATTTTCAAGAGCCAAGATACAATTCTCCATGTCTATTTCTCTGCACCACACTGAATGGCAAGATGCAGGTTCTATCCACCTGGTCTCAAAATGATGGTGACATGGAGTAGAGTTTTCCACTGAGCAGACATGGACAGGTTAGGTGAATGAGAAATAATATTTTTGTTATTTTAAGTCAGTAAGATACTGAATTGATTGCTAATAAATCCAAATTAAAGGCCATAATTAATATACTTAATTTGATAGTATGAACTTCAAACAAACTTGGGATTTTTAGGCAGAAGGAGAATAGTAAAAAAGTGTTATGAAAAACAGAGAAGATTGTATTCCTCACTTCAGGCTTAAAGTTACCAGCTATGTGGGAGAGAAAACAGAGAAATCTATGTCTTCAGGAGATGAGAAACAAAGAATGCATGGAGAATTTAGGAGATTTTGCTGAGAATATGGGTATTACAAAGAGATTGTTAACTTAGATCAGATCCAGAGATCTGAAAAGCATTTGTATAAGAGATAAGAGACATCCTGAATGTCTTGCAATAATCAAGGATATAGGGCAGGGATCAGCAAACATTTTCTCTAAAGGGTTAGGTGGTAAATATTTTTTGGTCAAGCAGCAAAATTGAACATATTATGCAAGTACCTACATAACTACTTAAAATGTAACCATTGACGTATGCAAAAAAAAAAAAATATTCTTAGCATTCAGGCCATACAAAACGGGGAAGCAAGCTGCAGTTTGCTGACCCCTGATAGAAAGCATGATGGAATTAGGTCCTTCCTTGCTTTTCAGGAATTTCAGTGCCATCAGCATAAAATTACTGCTGAACATATTCCCACTATGGCTACTTCTGCTGCTGTGCCTGTAGCCTTCACTGCTACTATTACTGCCATGACAGAAAGAAATAATGCCCATACCAAGATTACCAACATTCCTTTTAACATCGTCATTCCAAGTACTGCTATCTTTCCCTAACATTTATGAGTACTTGCTCTTTTCTATGCTTTGCTAAGTACTATAGTATCACAGCTCTTTTGTGGTTCACTATAATCTTGAAGATGGAATTATTATTTCCTTTGAAGGGTTAAAGAAACTGTGACTTGGAAAAATTAAAGTCCAATGGTACCTAAGTGACATGGGCACCAATGGAAACAGCATTCTTATTTCCACATATGTCACTTCAAAAAATATATATTATGTTACTCTTTTATGCTTTTCCCACATTACTTACATTTTGATATCCCCTGTTCAGAAATACTGGTGGTGAGGAAGTCAAGCTAGCTATGCAAATGGCTCTAAATCTTATACATCCTTATGACTATTGATACACTGAAGTGTTCCACTGTCATGCCTTTTCCTGACCTATGTAATAATCTCCCCCAAACTGGTTGGCACTGGGCCTGAATGGCTGCCCTTATTTTAGTTTCATTGAATGAAGTTCATTCTTGTGGTTTTAAATATTTAAAATTAATGGACAGTTTGGGAAAAAGTGGACTGATCAAGCGAGAGGTGTTTGACCTCAATTGCATCTGTATTTAAAGTTGACCTTTTTTTCTATAGGAAGATTAAAAATATTGAAGTTAGAACAGAAAGTAGTACTTCTGTTGTATCCACGTAATATATTCGAGCTCCTTGACCTGTCTAGGGGAACAGAAAGACCAAATGAATAATATGACTGAGATCTACGAAAGAGGAATCTTCAAGCAGGCAACTTAACCCTCATTTAAATAGGGAAGAAACAAAGGTTTTGCCAATAGTTACATTCTTTAACTTTTATACTTTTCAACAAGAAGAAAATTTAGTCCTGAAAAATAATTTTTTATAAAGGCTGACATTTTGGCCCAATATTGTTGTTATTGACTTATTTTTTTTTACACAAGTTTTAAGTCCACAGCAAAATTAAGCAGAAAGTACAAAGAGGTCCAATGTGTTTTGGCTATTTTAAAAATTAATAGACTACTTGTTACATAAAACAAGGTAGGTTTTCTTGTTTGTTTTGTCTTTTTTTTTTTCTCAATAACACTCTAAAGGGTACATTTATTTTGTCTGCAAATCAAGGGTCCATACATGTTGCCTTGTTTCCTCTTCACTTCAAAAATGTAAAGTTTCATCTAGAACTTAATTGTATAAGTATTTGAGGAATAATTCATACCTTTATTATAGCAGATAAAAGTCTAGATAGGACATTTAAAAAATAATTTCTAAATTGTACCACAATTGTTTTAATTTCAAAAAACTTTCCTTTATCGTATTTTTATCTTTTATTTTGTATGTTTTAATAGTTTCAAATTTTATTTTAGATTTGAGGGAATGTATGCAGTTTTGTAACATGATTATATTTTATGATGCTGACATTGGGGGTTTGAATGATCCCATCACCCAGGTACTCAGCATAACACCCCATAGGCAGCTTTTCGGCACCTGCTTGCCTCTCCCTCCCTTCCTCTAGTAATCCCCAGGACTATAGTTCCCCTCTTGTATATTTATGAACCCAAAGTTTAACTCCACATATAGGTGAGAATATGTGGTATTTGATTATCTGTCCCTAAGTTAATTCACTTAGGATATGGCCGCCACCTGTACTCATGTTATTGTAAAAAAAAAAAAATACATAATTTTGATTTTTTTATGGCTGGCATTCCATGATATATATTTACCAAATTTTATTTATCCAGTCCACCATTGATGGGTATGTAGGTTGATTTCATGTCTTTGCTACCGTGAATAGTGCTGTTATTAACATGTTAGTACATGTGTCTTTTTGGTTAAAAAAAAATGTATTTCCCTTTGAGTATATACCCAGAAATGGGATTGGTAGATCAAATGGTAGTTCTGATATAAGTTCTCTGATAAATTTTCAAACTGCTTTCCACAGTGGCTGAACCTATTTACATTCCCACAAACAGTGTATAAGCATTCCCTTTTCTCTGCAGAATGGATAGCATCTTTTTTTTTTTTTTTTTTTTTTTTTGGTCTTTTTAATAATAGCTATTCTGACTGGTGTGAGGTGGTATCTCGTGGTTTTGATTTTCATTTTTTAAATAATTAGTATGGAACATTTTTTTCATATACTTATTGGCTGCTAGTATATCCTTTTTTGAGAAGTGTCTGTTCATGTTCTTTGCTCACTTTTTAACGAGGTTATATGCTTTTTGCTTGTTGATGTGTTTAAGTTCCTCATAAATTCTGCATATTTGAACTTTGTCCAATGAATAGTTTGCAAATATTTCTTCCCATTCTGTAGGTTGCCGTTTTAGTCTGCTGATAGTTTCCTTTGCTGTGCAAAAGCTCTTTAGTTTCACTAGGTACGACGTGTCAATTTTTGTTTTAGTTGAAATTGTTTTTGAGGACTTAGTCATAAATTCTTTGCCAGGGCTGATGTCCAGAAAGGTAATTCCTGGGTTTTCTTCTAAGATGTTTATGGTTTGGGGCCTTAAATTTAAATCTTTAATATATTTCGAGTTAATTTTTGTAGATAGTAAAAGTCAGGGGTCTGCTTTCATTCTTCTGCATATGGCTAGCTAATTACCCAAGTACCATTTATTGAACAGGGAGTTCTTTTCACATTGCTTATTTTTGTTGACTTTGTTGAAGATCAGATAGTTGTAGGTATATCGCTTAGTTTCTGTGTTCTCTATTCTGTTCCATTGGACAGTATTTGTGTCTATATTTGTGCTAGTACCATGTTGTTTTGATTACTGTAACTTTAAGAATATTTTGAAGCTGGGTCTTGTGATGCTTCTTGCTCTGTTCTTTTTGCTTATAAATGCTTTAGCTAATATGGCTCCTTTTTGGTTCCATATAAATCAAAATAGTTTTTCCAATTTTTTGAAAAAATGATATTGGTAGTTTGATAGGAATAGCATTGAATCTGTAGATTTCTTTGAACAGTATGGCCATTTTAATGATATAATTCTTCCAGTCTGTAAGCATGGAATGATTTTTCATTTGTTTGTGTCATCTCTGATTACTTTCAGCAGTGTTTTATAGTTCTCCTTGTAGAGATCTTTCACCTCCTAGGTTAAATGTATTCCTTTTTTTTTTCTTTCTCTCTTTTTTTTTTTTAAACAACTTATTGTAAATGGGATTGCACTCTGATTTGGCTCTCAGCTTGAACATTATTGGTGTATAGAAATGATACTGATTTTTGTACACTAATTTTGTATTGTGAAACTTTACCGAAGCTGTTTATCAGGTCTGGGAGCCTTTTGGCACTGTCTTTAAAGTTTTCTAGGCATCGTGTCATCAGTGAAGATAGATACTTTGACTTTGTATTTTTTTTTATTTGAATGCCTTTTTTTTCTTTTGCCTGATGGCTTTGGCCAGTACTTCCAATACCATGTTGAGTAGGCATGGTTGGAGTGTGCATTACTGTGTTTCTCCTGTTCTTAAGAAGAACACTTCCAGCTTTAGCCCATTCAGAATGATGGTTGTGGGTTTGTCATCGATAGCTCTTAATATTTTGAGGTATGTTCTGTTAATGCCTAGTTTCTTAGGTGGGGGAGGGTTATTATGAAGCGATGATGGATTTTATCAAAAGCCTCTGCATCTATTGAAATGATCATATAGTTTCTGTTTTTAGTTTTGTTTATATGATGAATTACATTTATTGATATACCTATATTGTAACAACCTTGCATCCCAGGGATAAAGCCCTCCCAATCATGGTAAATGAATTTTTTGATGTGATTGCTGGATTTGATTTACTGGTATTTTGTTGAGAACATTTGTGTCTGTGCTCATCAAGGATATTGGCCTGTAGTTTTCTTTTTTGATGTTTCTTTACCAGGTTCAGATATCAAGGTGATGTCGGTTTCCAAGAATGAGTTAAGGATCAGTCTCTTTTCCTCAGTTTTTTAGAGTAGTTTCATTATTATTGGTACCAGCACTTCTCTGTACATTTGAATTTGGTTGTGTAACCAAATTTGGCTGTGAAATCATCTGGTCTATCTCTCTCTCTCTCTCTTTTTTTTTTTTTTTTTTTTTTGATTGTTATGTTTTTAATTATTGATTCAAATCCAGAGCTTAATATTGGTTTGTTCAAGTTTTCAGTTTCTTCCTAATTCATTATTCGGAGGTTGTGTGTTTCCAAGAATTTATCCATTTTCTCCAAATTTTCTCATTTGTGTGCATAGAGGTGTTTACAATAGTTTCTGAGGATCTTTTGTATTTCTATACGATCAGTTGTAATCTCCTTTGCCGTTTCTGGTTGTGCTTTTTTGGATCTCCTCTCTTTTTTTCTTTGTTAATTTAACTAGCGTTTGAATTGATTTTGTTTATTCTTTCAAAAAGCCAACATTTGGTTTACATTTGGTTTCCTTGATTTTTTCTATGAATTTTGGATTCACAATTTTATTCAGTTATGCTCTAATTTTAGCCACTTTTTTTCTTGCTGGATTTGGGGTTAGTTTGTTCTTGTTTTCTCTAGTTCCTCTAGGTATAATGTTAGATTAATTCTAGATCTTTCTAACTGCTTAATGTAGGCATTTAGCTCTATAAACTCTCCTTTTAACACTGCTTTGGATTCATTCTAGAGATTTTGATATGTTGTGTCTGTCTTTAATCATTTCAAGGAGTTTTTAAATTTTATTATACCATAATTTTCTTTACTCAAAAGGCATTAAGAGCAAGTTGTTTAATTTCCATATAATCGTTTAGTTTGGAGAGATCATCTTAGCATTGCTTTCTATGTTTATTCACTGTGGTCCAAGAGTATGGTTGGTATGATTTCAATTTTTTTGAATTTATTGAGACTTGATTTATAGTTGAGCATGTGGTCAATCTCATGATATGTTCTGTGTTCAGATGAGAAGAATGCATAATCTGAGGTTGATGGGTGGAGTGGTCTGTAGATGTCCATTAGATGAAATTGATCAAGTGTTAAGTTTAAGTCCAAAACTTCTATTAGTGTTCTGCCTTGATTATCTAACACTGTGAATGGGGCATTGAAGCCCTTCACTATTATTGTATGGCTGTCTAGATTTTTTTGCAGGTCTAGAAGCACTTCTTCCTTGTTGCCCTGTTTATGTCTTGTTGAATTGAGCCATTTATCATTATGTAATTGCCTTCTTTGTCTTTTTTACTGTTGTTGGATTAGAGTCTATTTTATCTTATATAAGAGTAGCAACCCCTGCTGTTTTTTGTTTTCTGTTTGCAAGATAGATCTTTCTCCAACCTTTTACTTTGAGTTTATGGGTGCTGTTACATATGAGATAGGTCTCTTGAATACACCAGACAAATGGTCTTATTTTTTTTATCCAACTTGCAACTCTGTCTTTAAAGTGGGGTGTCTTTAAAGTGGGGTGTCTTTAAAGTGGGGTGTCTTTAAAGTGGGGTGTCTTTAAAGTGGGGTGTTTAGACAATTTACATTCTAGGTTAATATTGATATGTGAAGTTTTGATCCTATTGTGAAGTCATTTGCTGGTTGCTTTGTAGTTTCTATTGTTTAGTTGTTTTATAGGACCTCTGGACTATGTATTTCAATGCAGTGTTGTGTGTGTGTGTGTGTGTGTGTGTGTGTGTGTGTGTTAGCAAGTATTGTTCTTTCATTTCCGTGCTTAGAATGCCCTTGAGAATATCTTATAAGGCCGGTCTAGTGGTAATAAATTCCCTTAGTGATTGATTGTCTGGAAAATATTTTATTTCTCCTTTACTTATGAACCTTAGTTTGACAGGACATAAGATTCTTGGTTGGAATTTCTTTTATTATTATTATTATTATTATTATTATTATTATGCTTTAAGTTCTGGGGTACATGTGCAGAACATGCAGGTTGTTACATAGGTATACACGTGCCATGGTGGTTTGCTCCACTCATCAACCCATCATCTACATTATGTATTTTAATGCTATCCCTCCCCAGTCCCCCACCCCCTGACAGACCCCAGTCAGCGATGTTCCCCTACCTGTGTCCATGTGTTCTCATTGTTCAACTCTCAATTATGAGTGAGAACATGCGGTGTTTGGTTTTCTGTTGTTGTGTTAGTTTGCTGAGAATGATGGTTTCCAGCTTCATCCATGTCCCTGCAAAGGACATGGACTCATGTCCTATTTTTTTTATGGCTGCATAGTATTCCATGGTGTATATGTGCCACACTTTCTTTATCCAGTCTATCATTGATGGACATTTGGGTTGGTTCTAAGTCTTTGCTATTGTAAACAGTGCCACAATAAATATACGTGTGCATGTGTCTTTATAGTAGAATGATTTATAATCCTTTGGGGATATACCCAGTAACAGAATTGCTGGGTCAAATGGTATTTCTAGCTCTAGATCCTTGAGGGATAGCCACATTTTCTTCCACAATGGTTGAACTAATTTACACTCCTACCAACAGGGTAAAAGCAATCCTATTTCTCCGCATCCTCTCCAACATCTGTTGCTTCCTGACTTTTTAATGATTGCCACTCTAACTGGTGTGAGATGGTATCTCATTGTGGTTTTGATTTGCATTTCTCTGATGACCAGTGATGATGAGTTTTTTTTCATATGATTGTTGGCCACATAAATGTCTTCTTTTGAGAAGTGTCTGTTCATATCCTTCACCCACGTTTTGATGGGGTTGTTTGTTTCTTTCTTGTAAATTTGTTTAGGTTTTTTTAGATTCTGGATACCAGCTCTTTGACAGATGGATAGATTGCAAAAATTTTCTCCCATTCTGTAGGTTGCCTGTTCACTCTGATGATGTTTTTTTGTTTTGTTTTGTTTTGTTTTTTTGCTGTGAAGAAGCTCTTTAGTTTATTTAGATCCCATTCGTCGATTTTGGCTTTTGCTGCCATTGCTTTTGGTGTTTTAGTCATGAAGTCTTTGCCCATGCCTATGTCCTGAATGGTATTGCCTAGGTTTTCTCCTAGGGTTTTTATGATTTTAGGTCTTACTTTTGAGTCTTTAGTCCATCTTGAGTTAATTTTTGTATAAGGTATAAGGAAGGGATCTAGTTTCAGCTTTCTTCATATGGCTAGCCAGTTTTCCCAACACCATTTATTAAATAGAGAATCCTTTCCTCATTGCTTGTTTTTGTCAGGTTTGTCAAAGATCAGATGATTGTAGATGTGTGGCATTATTTCTGAGGTCTCTGTTCTGTTTCATTGGTCTATATATCTGTTTTGGTACCAGTACCATACTGTTTTGGTTACTGCAGCATTGTAGTGTAGTTTGAAGTCAGGTAGCGTGATGCCTCCAGCATTGTTCTTTTGCTTAGGATAGTTTTGACTATGTGGGCTCTTTTTTGGTTCTATATGAAATTTAAAGTAGTTTTTTCAATTCTGTGAAGAAAGTCAAAGATAGCTTGATGAGGATAGCATTGAATCTATAAACTACTTTGGGCAGAATGGCCATTTTCACAATATTGATTCTTCTTATCCATGAGCATGGAATGTTTTTCCATTTGTTTGTGTCCTCTCTTATTTCCTTGAGCAGTGGTTTGTAGTTCTCCTTGAAGAGGTCATTCACGTCCCTTGTAAGTTTTATTTCTAGGTATTTTATTCTCTTTGTAGCAACTGTGAATGAGAGTTCACTCATGATTTGGCTCTGTGTCTGTTATTGGTATATAAAAATGCTTGTGATTTTTGCACGTTAATTTTGTATCCTGAGACTTTGCTGAAGTTGCTATCAGCTTAAGGATATTTTGAGCTGAGATGATGGGGTTTTCTAAATATACAATCATGTAATCTGGAAACAGAGACAATTTGACTTCCCTTTTTCCTAATTGAATACCCTTTATTTCTTTCTCTTGCCTGACTGCCCTGGCCAGAACTTCCAATACTGTGTTTAATAAGAGTGTTGAGAGAGGGCATCCTTGTCTTGTGCCAGTTTTCAGAGGGAATGCTTCCAGTTTTTTCCCATTTAGAATGATATTGGCTGAGGGTTTGTCATAACCTGCTCTTATTATTTTAAGATACACTCTATCAATACCTACTTAATTGAGAGTTTTTATCATGAAGGGGTGTTGAATTTTGTCGAAGGCCTTTTCTGCATCTATTGAATTAATCATGTGGTTTTTGTCATTGGTTCTGTTTACGTGATGCATTACATTTATTGGTTTGTGTATGTTGAACCAGCTTGCTTCCCAGGGATGAAGCAATAAAGTTGGCTTCATCCCCAGAATTTCTTTTATTTAAGAATGATGAAAATAGGCCCCTAGTCTCTTCTGGCTTATAAGGTTTTTGCCAAGAAATTCATCAATAGCCTGATGGGTACTTGGAAGGAAAGAATAATGTGTAGAGGTTCACACCGTATATTTTTTCCAAGAAGCAACACACGAACTTAACAGAAAAATGGAAAGAATCTACAGACCCTTTGAAAGAAGTGTCAGGCTGCAGCCTTCACCATGAGACAGGTGAAAAATTGTAAACCCCCAGAGTATGAGAGTGGGAGACACTGCCTCCAGGATACACATCCCCACAAGGGAACCTGAAAATCCAGGCTATCTGAGAAGACCTTAACCCTACCCAGAACTGGAACGGATTTAGGGAGTGATGAGAAATGTAACAGAAGAAGTGGCAGTGGAAATTGCCTGGCAGGCATTCCCAGTCTTTAATGCCGACCTAGAAAAGCCATTCCTTATTGTATGTCACAAGAGACCCTGGGGAAGTCAGCCAACTAGCTCAGGCAGAGGTTACAGGTTAAAAGAAGCTTCCAGTTGAATTTTGCAATATAACATCAAGTGGAGACAAACTCCTTTGGCCAGAACCTGGGGGGTGAGCCAGAAGTGTGCTGCAGCCACCAGCGCAGGAACTGGGCACCTGGCCTTGCATGCAGATGGAAAGGGGCATGCCCTGAACGGTACAATTGCTATTGCCACAGGGAAAACTTATGGTCTGAGACAGGTGGAGTTCTTAACTCAGCTGCTTAGAACTTAGCTGGGTGCTTTTAATGGGGTAATGCAGGAGTGAGATCTGCCTTGCCAATTGTATAGAATCTAGGTGAGACTTACTGCCACCCACTACTCTCCACTCCCTGTGCAAAGCCTTCTGGGCAGCAGAGGCAGTTACACTCCCCACTGGAATCTTACTCCAGTAGCCTGAGAACCACTGATCCCCACAGGGGCCGCAGCTTGCCCGCACATGGAGTGTCAGAGCACAGACCTGTCTGACCTAGCCCCTACTTGTCTGTTCCCCTCCACCTGCCCTGGCAGCTTAACACAAAGGACAGAAACTTTTGGGAGATTTATGGCCCCACCCTTCACCTGAGAAACAAGAATACTTCCCCTGGGCAACATAGAACAAGCTCAAATCCCACTTTTACCACTGCAGCTGGTGCTCTTTTGCAAATGCCACTTCCTGGTTGGAAGCCAACTAATACAGTTCATTACAGCACCTCTAGGTAGAATAACACTGCGCCCATAAAGGAGAAAACTGGTGCATGATGTCATCTATCACCATTGCCTGCAACACGCTGGCTAACCAGGAAGTCCTTAGTCTGTCAACATGACCAGTTCGCTACTATGAAGACCAGCATTTGAGAAAGCCAGCATTCAAGAACACTAAGGCTGTCTGTAACCAAGGAATCTCACAGAGTCTACATCACTCTCCTGCCACCCGCATCAGAGCTGGTGCTGGGCTGGGAGATTTTAGGACAGGTCATATCACCAGATCCTTTGCAGACATTCCCCAGTACCAGCCTGGAATGTGGCAGCCCAACTGGTGGCTAGGCCTAAAAGACCAATATTATCCTTATAATTTGACCGTCAAGAACTCCTACTTTTAGGAGAAGGGGGAGAGCATCATATCAAGGGAATATCCCACAGGACAAAATAATCCAGATGGGAGGCCTTGAATCCTAGATCTTTCCACTAGTAGGAAGTTTCTTTCAGCAAAGGCATAATTGCAGTGCTAGGCTTAGCAGGGAAAGTCAGTAGCTCTTCTCCAAAACCCAGGTAGCTTTGGTATTTGTGAACAACGTTGGAGAAGCGGGCTTCTTTCCCCTCTTGTACACCACTACAGACATAGCTGGGGCTTCTCCCATGGGAGCTTGGCATAGCTGCACCTATAGACACCTTTCCTGAAATACTTCAGGGTGACCGCATCCTCACAGGAGGCGTACACCCCAGGTTCAGGCTTTCATGAGAGGCTGAGTCACAATTCCTCTTTACTTGGAATATCAACATTTCTACAGATGAAAAGAGGTGCTTGTCTAATCTGAATAGCCAGAACACTGGGGAAGAAATGAGTCTAAGAGGTGGATAGCTTTCCTGATGTCCTGGCAGGGGAGCTGAAGTGACTCCTACCCTTCCCAACTGATAAAACCTCAGGGCATTTCACTGAGAGCTCCCACAGCCATTTCTGTCAAGGGTGAGAGCTCTGCTCACCATTGGATATTGCATTTACCCACCTGCTTTAGCTAAAACCGGTGCTTACCCAAGGACACCTCAACTACTGACCTGAAGCCAGAACCATCAACTCAGTTAATAAAATACTGTGGAAGAATAAATAAATAAAATAGTACACACCCGGGGAAAATGAGATAAGCTTCAAGAGACCTATGCCATTTCAACCTCATAAGAGACAAGGAACTTGCCCACACGCTGCATACATTGGTACTACAATGAGCACCTGAGAAAACCATCATACAAATAGTCTCTATAACCAAGGAACTCATACAGAATCTTCACCCTTAAAGAGGATGAAGAACAAAATGAAGTTATAATAAACATTAAACATTAAAGTCACATCCTTAAGGGGGAAATGTAATGTTAAAACATAAAGTCAAGAATGATTACAATAGTCTACCCAAATGAGAAGGAACCAGAGAAGTAACTTCTGGTAATATAATAAAAAAGATCCTATGACGCCCCCAAAAGATCATGCTAGCTCCCCAGTGATTGATTCAAGCCAATATAAAATATTTGAAATACTAGATAAATAATTCAGAAGGCTGATGATTAAGCTATTCAAGGAGATACCAGAGGAAAGTGAAAACCAACATAAAGAAATTTAAAAAAAAAATCAGGATATGAATGAAAAATTTTCTAGAGAGATATATCATAAAGAAAACCCAATCAGAGCTTCTGGAAATGACAAATGCACTTAGAAAATTACAAAATGCAGTAGAAAGCTTCAATAGTAGACTATAGGAAGTAGAAGAAAGAATTTCAGAACTTGAAGACAAAGGTTTTGAATTAACCCAATCAGACAAAGATGAAGAAAAATCAACAGAAACGAACAGTCTCCAAAAAATATGAGATTATGTAAAATGTTAAGAGAAGGCTAACATTTTGAAAAACATATTTGAGAGATTAATTTAGGAAAACTTCCTTGGCTTTGCTAAGGATTTAGATATCTGCATACAGGAAGCTCAAGGAACTCTTGGGAAATTCATTGCAAAAGGATACTCTCAAGGCACATAGTCATCAGGCTACCTAAAGTCAACATGAAGGAAATAATTCTAAGAGCTGTGAGACAGATGCATTAGATAACTTGTAAAGGAAAATCTATCAGACTAACAGCAGACTTCTCAGTAGAAACCATATAAACTAGAAGGGATTGAAGTCCTATCTTCAGCTTCCTTAAACAGAATAATTGTCAGTCAGGAATTTTGTATCCAAAAAAACTAAGTTTCATAAATGAAGGAGAAATAAAACCATTTTTCAGACAAAAAAATGCTGAGAGAATTTGCCACTACCAAACCAGCACTATAAGAAATGCCAAAAGGAGGACTAAATCTTGAAACAAAAGCTTGATTTACACCAAAATGAATAAATTTTCCACTTAGATACATAATGGCAGACTGGATTTAAAAATTACATTCCATGCTCATGGCTAGGAAGAATCAATATCGTGAAAATGGCCATATGGCCCAAGGCAATTGATAGATTCAATGCCATCCGCATCAAGCTACCAATGACTTTCTTCACAGAATTGGAAAAAATTACTTTAAAGTTCATATGGAACCAAAAGAGAGTCCGCATTGCCAAGACAATCCTCAGCAAAAAGAACAATGCTGGAGGCATCATGCTACTTGACTTCAAACTATACTACAAGGCTACAGTAACCAAAATGGCATGGTACTGGTATCAAAACAGATACCAGTACCAATGGAACAGAACAGAGACCTCAGAAATAACACCACACATCTACAACCATCTGATCTTTGACAAACCTGATAAAAATAAAAAATGGGGAAAGGATTCCCTATTTAATAAATGGTGATGGGAAAACTGGCTAGCCATATGTAAAAAGCTGAAACTGGATCCCTTCCTTACACCTTATACAAAACTTAATTCAAGATGGATTAAGGACTTAAATGTTAGACCTAAAACCCTAAAAACCCTAGAAGAAAACCTAGGCAATACCATTCAGGACATAGGCATGGGCAAGGACTTCATAACTAAATCACCAAAAGCAATGGCAACAAAAGCCAAAATAGACAAATGGTATCTAATTAAACTAAAGAGCTTCTGCATGGCAAAAGAAACTACCATCAGAATGAACAGGCAACCTACAGAATGGGAGACAATTTTTGCAATCTACCCATCTGACAAAGGGCTAATATCCAGAATCTGCAAAGAACTTAAATTTACAAGAAAAAAATCAAACAACCCCATCAAAAAGTGGGCAAAGAATATGAACAGACACTTATTAAAAGAAGACATTTACACAGCCAACAGACACATGAAAAAATGCTCACCATCACTGGTCATCAGAGAAATGCAAATCAAAACCACAATGGGATATCATCTCACACCAGTTAGAATGGCGATCATTAAAAAGTCAGGAAACAACAGGTGCTGGAGAGGAGATGTGGAGAAATAGGAACGCTTTTACACTGTTGGTGGGAGCATAAAAAGCATGTAAACTATTCCAAATCCATTGTGGAAGACAGTGTGACGATTCCTCAAGGATCTAGAACTAGAAATACCATTTGACACATTGTATATACCGTTTGGGTATATACATTTGGTGCATACCCAAAGGATTATAAACCATGCTACTATAAAGATATGTGCACACATATGTTTACTGCCGCACCATTCACAAGAGCAAAGACTTGGAACCAACCCAAATGTCCATCAGTGATAGACGGGATTAAGAAAGTATGGCACATATACACCATGTAATGTTATGCAGCCATAAAAAAGGATGAGTTTGTGTCCTTTGTAGGGACATGGATGAAGCCGGAAACCATCATTCTGAGCAAAGTATCACAGGAACAGAAAACCAAACATTATATGTTCTCACTCATAGTTGGAAATTGAACAATGAGAAGAACACTTGGACACAGGGCAGGGAACATCATACACTGGGGTCTGTCATGAGGTGGGGGGATGAGGGAGGGATAGCATTAGGAGAAATACCTAATGTAAATGATGAGTTAATGGGTGGGTGCAGCAAACCAACATGGCACATATATACATATGTAACAAACCCACACGTTGTGCACATGTACCCTAGAACTTAAAGCATAAAAAAAAAAGTCACAACCCAAATATCTACTGTTTTCAAGATACTTGCCAAACATGGAAGGATTCATATAAATGCAAGGTATAGGAGTGGAAAATGTGATTCCAGGTAAATGGAAATAAAAAATGAGCAGGTATAGCTATTCTTGTATCAGACAAAACAGACTTAAAAGTAACAAAAGTAAAAAAAAAAAAAAAAAGACAAAGAAGATCACTATACAATGATGAAAGGATCAATCTAACAAGAACATATTATAATCCTAAATGTATATGCACCTACCACTGCAACTCCAAGATTTATAGAACAATTACCGATAGGTCTAAGAAATGAGACAGACAACAGCACAGTAATAATGGTGGGCTTCAATACTCCACTGACAGCACTATAAAGATCATTGAGACAGAAACTCAGCAGAGAAACAATGGACTTAAATTACACTCTAAACAAATGTAACAGATATATACAGAATATTCTACCCAACAACTGCAGAATATACATTCTTTTCATCAGCAAATGAAACACTGTCCAAGATAGACCCATGATAGGCCACAAAACAAGTCTTAATAAATTTAAGAAAATCGAAATCATATCAAGTCCCTTCTCAAACCACAGTGGAATAAAATTTGAAATCAACTTCAAATGGAACTTTCAAAATTATATAAATACATGGAAATTAAATGATATGCTCCTGAATGATTTTTGGTTAACAATGAAATCAAGATGAAAATTTAGAAATCTTTGAAATGAGTAATAATAGTGACACAAATTATTAAATCCTCTGGGATACAGCAGAAGCAGTGCAAATAGGAAAGTTCATAGAGTTAAATGCCTACATCAGAAAGTCTGAAGTAACCCAAATTGACAATCTAATGTCATACCTCAAGGAATTAGAGAAACAGGAACTAAATACAAAGTCAGCAAAAGAAAATAAATAAACTTCAATATTAAATAAATATTAAAATTGAAACAAAAACATAGAAAATATAAATGAAACGAAAAGCTGATTCTTTGAAGATATTAAAAAATTGTTAGACCATTAGTGAGATTAACCAAAAAAACAAGAGAGAAGATCCAAATAATATCAATTAGAAATAGAACTAGAGACATTACAACTGACACCACAGAAATACAATAATTCAAAACTACTCTGAATACCTTTATGTGCACAACATAAAAAATCTAGAAGAAATGGATAAATTTCTGGAAACATGAAACCTCCTAGCATGAATCAGGAAGAAATAGAAATCCTGAACAAACCGATAATAAGCAGCAAGATTGAATCATTAATTTTAAAATTGCCAATAAAAAAAAACGAGGACCAGATAGATTCACAGCTAAATTCTATCAGACAGTCAAAGAATAATTGGTACCAATCCTACCGAAATTATTCCAAAACATTGAGAAAGAGGAAATCCTCTCTAAATCATTGTATGAAGGCAGTATCACCTTAATACCAAAAGCAGGAAAGGACATAACAAAAAAAAGAAAACTACAGACCAATATTCCTGATGAACATAGATGCAAAAATTCTCAAAAAAAAAAAAAATAATACTAGCTAATCAAATCCAACAGCACATCAGAAAGATAATACATCTTGATCAAGTTGGCTTCATCTCAGGGATGGTTTAACATATGCAAATCAATAAATATAATGCATCTTATAAACAGAATTAAAAACAAAAACTACATGATCATCTCAATAGATGCAGAAAAAACATCCAATAAAATCCAGCATCCCTTTATAATAAAAGCCTTCAATAAACTAGGTATAGAAGGGTTTTACCACAAAATAATAAAAGCTATATGTGACAAACCCACAGCCAAGATCATACTGAATGAAGAAAAGTTGAAAGCATTCCCCCTTAGAACTGGAACAAGACCAGGATACTCACTTTCACCACTCTTATTCAATCTAGTACTGGAAGTCCTAGCCAGAGCAATTAGGCAAGAGAAAGAAATAAAAGCCATCCAAATTGGAAAAAAGGAAGTCAAACTTGCTCTTCACCAGTGATATGATCATATACTTAGAGAACCCTAAAGACTCATCCAAAAGATTCCTAGATCTGATAAACAAATTCAGTAAAGTCTCAGGTTCCAAAAGCAATGTACAAAAATCAGTAGCACTGCTATGCTATGATGACCAATCAATGACAATCTGAGAATCAAATCAATAACTTAAATTATACAACAGCTGCAAAAAAGTACAATATATAGGAATATACTTAACCAAGGAGGTGAAAGATCTCTACAAGGAACACTAAAAAATTCTGCTGAGAGAATTCATAGATGACACAAACAAATAGAAATGTGTCTCATGATCATGGATGGGGAGAATTAATAATGTAAAAATGACCATATTGCCCAAAGAAATCTACAGATTCAATGCAATTTCCATAAAAATAGCAGTATCATTTTTCACAGAGCTAGAAAAAAAAAATCCTAAAATTCTTGTGGAACCGAAAAAGAGCCCAAACAGCTAAAGCGATTCTAATAAAAGAGAATCAAATCTGGAGGCATCACATTGCCATACTTCAATTATAACACAAGGCTATAGTTAACAAAACAGCATGGTACTGATTTTAAAATAGGTACTTAGACCAACGGAATAGAATAAAAATTTCAGAAATAAAGCTGAATACTTAAAACCAACTCATCTTTGACAAAGCATACAAAAACATAAATTGAGAAAGGATACTCTATTCAAGAAAGTGTGCTGGGAAAACTGGCAAGCCACATGTAGAGCAATGAAACTGGTCCCTCTCTCACCTTATACAAAAATCAACATGATGAAATACTTAAATATAAGACCTGAAACCATAAAAATTCTAGAAGATAATGTTGGAAAAAGTCTTCTAGACATCAGCCTAAGCAAAGAATTAATCACTAAGACCCCAAAAGGAAATACAACAAAACAGAAAGAAATAAAGGATACCTAATTAAACTAAAAAGCTTCTGAGCACAGCAAAATAAATAAGCAGCAGAGTAAACAGGCAACCCACAGAATGGAAGAAAATATTTGCAATCTATGCGTCCAACAAATAACTAGTATCCAGAATCTACAAGGAACTCAAACAAATCACAGCCTCCCCCTTTTGCCCCCCAAAATAATTCCATCAAAAAGGGGACAAGGGATATAAATAGATATTTCTCAAAGGAAAATACATAAATGGCCAAGAAGCATATGAAAAAATGTAAGCATCACTAATTATCAGGCAGTTAAAACCATGATGAGATGCTACATCGTTTCTGCAAAGATAGCCATAATTAAAAAGTCAAAAATCAATAGATGTTGGCGTGAATGTGGTGAAAAAGAAATACTTTTGCACTGCTGATGGGAATGTAAATTAGTGCAACCTCTGTGAAAAACATTAAGGAGATTCCTTAAAGAACTAAAAGTAGATCTATCATTTGACTCAGCATTCCCACTATTGGGAACTTACCCAAAGGAAAAGAAGTCATTCTACAAAAAAGGCATATGCACATGCATGTTTATAGCAGTACAACCAATCTCTGATTGGTGCCCATCAACAAATAAATGGATAAAGAAAATGTGGTATCTATACACCATGGCATACTATTCAGCCATAAAAAGGAACAGAATAATGTCTTTTCCAGCAACTTGGATGGGGTTGAAGGCCATTATTCTAAGTGAAGTAACTCAGGAATGGAAAACCAAATATTTTATGTTCTCTCTTATGAATGGGAGTTAAGCTATGAAGACGCAAAGAAATACAGAGGGTTATAATAGACTTTGGGGATTTGGCAAAGGCAAGAGGGAGTGAAGGATAAAAGACTACATATTGGATATTGTGTACACTGCTCAGGGGACAGATGCACTAAAATCTCAGAATTCACCACTATAGAGTTTATCCATGTAAACAGAAGCCACTTGCTCCCCCAAAGCTGATGAAATTTTTTAAAACACTATAAAAAATTTGAAACGTTATTTGATAATTCTTTCATGATGTAATCATTAGATAATTTCTCAGATCTATTCTATTACCAGCATTCTTCAAAATAAAGAAGCTAGTTATAGAGGACTCTGATATCACATAGAAAATGCTTTAGTAAGTGCTAATTCTGTACATCTTGTGATGCTATTTTAGATAACTAGAAGGAAAAATTGTCACAGTTTCTTCATTGGTATGGCCAGACTGATTGGATTTAATAAATTGTGACATTTGAAAGGTAGATAAATTAATAATGTAACAAGCATATGTTTTAAAAACTTGTCAAGGCTGTTCCCTAGGAATAAAAGTGAAGACAAATCAAAAAGGATAATCAAGAAGTCTGAAGTTGACTAATTTATCCTTCTATCATTTTTGAGTCAAATACTAGACATTTGATGGAAGACTTGTATAAGTCATTAAACAATGGATCCAGAGGGAACTTAGAAGACATTTAGCCTGATTCTTCCATTCTATAGATGCTGAGGGTGAGGCCCAGAGGCTTCCTAATGGGCATTAGTGAGTCACAACAGATCTGGAATTAGATTCTGGGTCTCCTGTTTCTCAACCCAGAGATTATTCCACATGTTGGCTTTATAATGAGGTTCACAGCCAATGGTGCAAATAGCAGCTTTGCTCTAAATTTAACCAAAGGGCCCTCTTTGGTTGATTCTTCTTGACAATGTGTGAGTGAATAAGCTATATTAATGACTTTTTCTCTCTAAAGCCGGATTGTAGTCTGAGAAGGAACAAGCTGCATTACTTATCCCTTCCTATCTGCTCTTCCCATTCTCTTTTTTATCTGTCTGCAAGCCCATTTTTGTTAGGGCATTTAATTTTCAGACCCTGTCTGTGATTGAGTCTATATGTCTTTCTTCTACTACCTTTCCTTTTTGTCTGCTCCTACACATTCTCTTTATCTTCATTGTTAATACATATTTCATTTGCTGGACTCTTCTCATTTGTAACCTATCAGTTGTTTTTATTATTTTCTTTCCTTCTCAGGCTCATTTTGGGTAATATGTTTTTCTCATACTCTTTTCTCCCAGGAAAATAAAAAGGAAATAAAATACACGAGGAAAACATTCTTTTTATAAAGAGTGAAAAGCAAATTCTTAGTTTGACTGGAACTGTATCTTTTCTGTTTTCATCTTCTTTATTCTCTAAGTCTTTTTAGGGTAAGAACCCTACATGGTACCTGAATCCTCAGTCATTTCCTGGTTGCCAACAGACTCATCAGTACCCCTTCTATTCAGTTAAAAAACACCACCCGAGGAACTATCAAAATAAATTGAGACATAAAATCAAGAGGAGCTTGTACTAATTAATATATTCCCCTTCTGCTGCAATACCTTATTAAACTTGTGACTAAGATGTAAGGCTTCTTTAATAACACATTGATGAATGTATCCATAATAGAGTTATCTTTTAAAGAAATCATTTTGGGAAACTGGCTACATTTCTGGTTATTTTGTTGCTGAAGATATGTTTGGACGTACTTTCAGAGCCACACAAAGAAAGCAGTTCTGTTATTTTATGACTGCATCTCAATTTCTGACCCTCATTCCTCATCATGATTTAAATGGCCTTGTCAGGAGAGTGGCTTCCAAACAACTTCATATTTATAAAAATCAAATATGTATCCACAGAGGAGAACAAAGAATTTTGATCAGTGATGGTTTATAATAAAATGTCGTTCTAAATGCTTGTGAGCCCTAAAGGTATATGTTAACCTAATGTTAACCTATGCCCATCCTTCACCCTGCCAAGCATCTGTGGGACCAGGTATTCCCGAAGCAGATGCATACCATGCCCACCACCGGCTTTTGTGGACTTTTGAGAATGGCAAAATATAAATGGGAATCTTCACTTCTACTCTATTATATTGATCTTTGGAATAGAATAATACCATCTGGTTTATATCTATCTCTAAAGTTGCTTTTTATTTGGATTCACAGAGTTCCAAATAAATAGGGTTTATCCAGAACTTTTACAGATTGCCTCACATACTATTACCACCTTATCTTCAAACTCATAAGTCATGGTTTCAGGGCCTGTCTCTTCTCTCTCTGCGTCCTGCTCTGCATCTCCTTATCCCTTCATCCATACCTTCTCCATCCTTGCTGTCTAGGCATTTTTGCTTTTAGTCCCTCTCTTGATACTACACACATACTGCTTCATATTTAACTTAGTCATTTCAGTTGCTTAAGCCCCACAACTTAGAGCAATCTTTGAATACTCTCCTATTATCAGGCCCCATGTGAAATCCATCAGTAAATTCTGCAGTTTTTGCAATTTCAGTGATAAAAGCAGTCACAATTCCCCTTTTCCCCCAGATTATTCCAATAGCCTCCTGATGAATTTCCTTACTTCAACACGTACCCACTGTCTTTGGCAGAGAGGCCAGGTTGAACCTTTGGGATGCAAGTCAGATCATGGCATGGCTTTTCCACAGGCATGCTAGGATCTCTCACACCATTCAACCCTAGTAATGGCTATGTGATCTGCCTCCCACCACTTTTCTAACCTTGGCTCCCATGACTCTTGCTCACTCTAGATTCCCCACTGTTTCTTGAACATGCCATAGATGATCCTGCCTTAGGTCCTTTCCACATGCAATTTTCTCTGGGATGATCTTATGCTACATGGCTGGTGACAACATTTTCCCTAGATGCTCCTCAATTGTCACCCACAAAATCTTCACCAAGATGACTGCCCCTTAAAAGAGCATCACCCCTCTGCTACATTCCTTGTTCCTTCTTACTTTGCTTTATTTTCCCCAATAGCAATTCTCTCTCTCTTTTTTTTTTTCTTTTTGAGACGAAGTCTTGCTCTGTCATCCAAGCTGGAGTGCAGTGGTGCAATCTCGGCTCACTGCAACCTCCACCTCCCGGGTTCCAGCGATCCCCGTGCCTCAGCCTCCTTAGTAGCTGGAATTACAGGTGCACGCCACCACACCTAGCTAATATTTGTATTTTTAGTAGAGACGGGGTTTCACCATGTTGGCCAGGCTGGTCCCAAACTCCTGACCTCAAGTGATCCACCTGCCTAGGCCCCCCAAAGTGCTGGGATTACAGATGTGAGCCACTGCACCTGGCCCACAATAGCATTTCTTATCTGAATATATTTATTGTTTATTCATTTATTGTCTGTCTCCCCCATGCCTCTTAGAATGCAAATTTAATGACAGCAAGGACTTTTGCTTAGCACGTAGAAGAAGCTTAATGAATATATGTTGATGTAGTCCCACTTGTTTATTTTTGCTTTTGTTACCCATGCTTTTGTGTCATATCAAAAAATCATTGCCAAGATGAATGTCAAGGAGCCTTACCCCTATGTATTTTTCTACAAGTTTTATGCTTTTAGACCTCACATTTAAAAGTGTCTACACAGCAAAGAAAACAACCAACAAAATGTAAAAGCAACCTACAGAATAAGAGAAAATATTTGCAAACCATATATCTGGTAAAGGGTTTGTATCTAAAATCTATAAGGAACTCACAGAACTCAATATTTTAAAAATGGACAAATGATCGAATGAAATTCAAATGATTGAATTTCATTCAAAGAAGACATGCACATGGCTGACAGATCTAGAAAGGATGCTTGAGCATTTCAGAGAAATGCAAATCAAAAACGCAATGAGATACCACCTCACACATTTTCTAATGGCTACTATTGAAAAAAACAAGAGATAACAAGTATTGGCAAGGGTGTAGAGAAAAGAGAACCCTTGTACCCAGTTGGTAGGACTGTAAAGTCGTGTAGCCATTGTTGAAAATGATACGGAAGTTCATCAGAAAATTAAAAGTAAAACTACCATTTGATCCAGCAACCCCACTTCAGTACATATTAAAAGGACATAAACCAGTTTCTTGAGATTTCTAAGCCCCATGTTGATTGCAGCATTACTCACAATAACCAAGATAGGTAAACAACCTATGCCATCCATCAATGAATGAATGGATACAAAATATTGTGGAACATTTATACAATGGAATATCATTGACATTTGCAACAATATGGATGAACCTGGAGGACACTATGCTAAGTGAAACAAACTAGAAACAGAAAAGTAAATACTGTAAGTTCTCACTGGTATGTAGCATCTTAAAAAGCTGAAATCATAAGAGCAGGATGTAGAACAGTGGTTGCCAGGAGCTGAGCAGGTGGGGAAATGGAGAGATATTGGTCAAAGGATACAAACTTCCAGTTATAAAGTGAGCCCATTCTCGGGATCTAATGTATGGGTAGTGATTGATATGTAAATTAATTGTGACAATCATTACACAGTGTGTAATGATTACAAGTCACCACTGCAGACACCTTAAATGTCTTTAATCTTTGTCAATTAAATATTTTAAAATAAGCTAGATTGGAAAGAAAAAAGTTGAAAGAATAATTGAATAAAAGGAGAGATGTTAAAGTGTTTAAAAACAGAGTCTTTGTTGTAAGATATATGTGGGATCAAGTGGCAATGTAATTATATTGATTACAACTGAATTTATAGGCCAGTCGTATATACTAAATGATTCATGATTAAAGAGTTTATCAAGACGCCCATCAAAGGAACATGCTGTCACAAAGTTATGCTACTGCTGTTGTTCTTGCCACCCCTTAAATTTGCATCTTTACCTCAAGAACAACAGACCCAACGCTGAACCCTCTGAGGGGGAGATAGAAATGGTGCTACCTCCCCTCCTCTGCTCTTCCAGGATGGGATAACCACCTGCTGTCCTGGGCCCATAAAGTAGTATTTTGTTATTGTAAGACTGCTGTCAGATATTTCATCTGTGTGATGTACCATCTCATTTTACTAAGCCATTTATTAAAATCAAAGAAGATACAGCTTCTGACCTTGTTTGCTTTTTAGTGTCAAAACCAAATCAAGGAATCGATAAAACTATAAGAAAATAAATCTTTGAAATTCATTTGAAGTTGACATCTTCAAGGAGAAACTTGAGTTTCTGGTAGGAGGATATTTACTGTCATTGCCAGATGAGTAACTACTGCTCCTATTTTATATCTTTCTTTCTAAGGGAAGCACACTCCTAGTCACCATTTCACATATCCCCACAGGTAAAGAATAAAAGTATTCTCAGCTAAAATTAAAAACTCTCAATTCTTTCTTAACATTTGAAATCATGTTATATTTGTGGGAAATGGTGGAAATGGGACTTGGTAGGGATGCCAAAATATAAAGGAGTGATAAAAGAAATGGAAGAAATACACTTTTTTAGCCTAATAGCTAAAACTTAGAATTAATTTAGGTTTGCCAAATGTGTTTTCCAGCTCAAATACAAGTATGCTGTGATTGTTTTTTTTTATACTTCACTAAACTGGAGAGTTCCCTTGTCAGAATAATTATTTGGGAATAATTTTAGGAAATGATATTGATAGACACAACTATCCCAGGCATAGCGACAGCTTGCTATGTGCTAGCTTTGAGCTAGGCATTGTACTAGGCATTTAATAAACATTACATAGACAGACCCCTCACAGGGACCCAGTGAATTATGTGTTATTTGTCATATTTTGTGGAAAAGAAAAGATTTCGAAGGATTAGTATGATTAGCAAGTAGCAGAGTCTGGATTTCACACTGAACCCGACTTGTCAATAACTTGCCTACACTCTTGCTGAAAAGACTCTCAATGGGAACCCAAATCACTGTAATACAGTCAGGACCAACACTCTTCTCAGACAAGGGCAAAGACTTTCTATATTCCACCTGCCAGTCAAACTTGGCTGTGCTCTGGATTAGCAGTCTCCATATCAAGACACTTTCTTGCATTAGTAGGTATGATTTGATGTCCTTCAGAATAAATGTCCTTTTTTCTGTAATAAAAATAATCGCAAAATATCAATGGCTTATAAACATTTATTTTATTATGCTGTAAATGTAGTTTGGTTGATCTAGGCAGGGCTAGTCTGGGCTGGGCTGAACTCCAGCCTTCTGGTTGACTTCAGGTCTTTGTCTCTACTACCTAAGACATGTTTTTCTCATGGTAAGTCTCAGGAGTGCAAGAGAGAAAGCGGTGACGTGATGGCTCATAGATCCTGTGTCTATAACTGGCCCACCATCACTTCTACCCACATTCACTTGGCCAAAGCCAATTGCCATGAGGGTAATAGGAGCATATTCTCTATTCATATTAGAGGCACTGCAAATTCATATGCTGAAGGCTTATATTTGTAATTCTGATATAGCAAGGGAGTTAAAAGAGGTGAGAATAACATGGAAACTATTTCTGCAAATGAAGCATGGACTTCAAACCCTATACTCTTATAGCATGGCTCTGTGTATTTAAAACATAGGACTAATATCCAGAATCTACAAGGAACTCAAACAAATTAGCAAGAAAAAAACAATCCCATCAAAAAATAGGCTAGGTACATGAACAGACAATTTTCAAAAGAAGATATACAAATGGACAACAAACATATGAAAAAATGCTCAACGTCACTAATATTCAGGGAATTGCAAATCAAAACCACAATGTGATACCACTTTACTCCTGCAACAATAGCCATAATCAATAAATAAAAAAGTAATAGATGTTGGTGGGGATGTGGAGAAAAGGGAACACTTTTATACTGTGGGTGGGAATGTAAACTACTACAACCTATATGGAAAATGGTGTGGAGGTTCCTTAAAAAACTAAAAGTAGGGCTGGATGCGGTGGCTCACACCTGTAATCCCAGCACTTAGGGAGGCCAAGGCGGGCAGATCACGAGGTCAGGAGATCGAGACCATCCTGGCTAAAATGGTGAAACCCCATCTCTACTAAATATACAAAAAATTAGCCAGGTGTGGTGGTGGGCACCTGTAGTCCTAGCTACTGGGGAGGCTGAGGCAGGAGAATGGTGTGAACCTGGGCGGCAGAGCTTGCCGTGAGCCGAGATCGCGCTGCTGCACTCCAGCCTGGGTGACAGAGCAAGACTCCGTCTCAAAAAAAAAAAAAAAACTAAAAGTAGAACTATCATTTGATCCAGGAATCCCACTATAGGTTATCTACCCAGAGGAAAAGAAATAATTATATGAAAAAGATACTTGTACATGCATATTTATGGCAGCACAATTAACAATTGCAAAAATCTAGAACCAGCCCAAACACCCTTCAATTAATGAGTGGATAAAGAAATTGTGAATTTTCTAAAGAAATGGGATACTACTCAGCCATAAAAAGGAACAAAATAATGGCATTCACAGAAACCTGGATGGAATTGGGCACCATTATTCTAAGTGAAGTAACTCAGGAATAGAAAACTAAACATAATATTTTCTCACTCAGAAGTGGAAGTTAAGCTATGAGGATGTGAAGACACAGAATGATACATTGAACTTTGGGGACTTGGGGGAAAGAGTGGGAGGTGGGTGAGGAATAAAAGACTACAAATTGGGTACAGTGTAAACTGCTTAGGTGATAGGTGCATCAAAATCTCATAAATCGCCATTAAAGAATTCATTCATGTAGCAAAACATTGCCTGTTCCCCCCAAAATCAATGGAAATAACAAATAAAAATTTTAAAAATTTAAGAAAAAAATGTAGATGACAACATTTTTCTCACTGAGATATAGTGAAAATAAAATGAGATAAAGTAATATTCAGGGCACAGGCATGGACAAAGATTTTATGATGAAATCACCAAAAGAAATTACAACAAAAGCTAAAATTGACAAATTGTATCTAATTAAACTAAAGAACTTCTGCACAGGAAAAGACATTATCATCAGAGTGAACAGGCAATCTACAGAATGGGAGAAAAATTTTACAATCTACCCATCTGCCAAAGGTCTAATATCCAGGATCTACATGGAACTTAAACTAATTTATAAGACAAAAAAAAAAAAAAAAAAAAAAATCAAAAAGTGGGCAAAGGACATGAACAGACACTTCTCAAAAGAAGACATTTGTGTGGCCACAAATATGAAAAAAGCTCAACATCACTGATCATTAGAGAAATGCAAATAAAAACCACAATGAGATATCATCTTCCATCAGTCTGAATGGCGATCATTAAAAAGTCAAGAAACAGCCGATGCTGGCGAGGCTGTAGCCAAATGGAAACAATTTTTCACTGTTTGTGGGAATGTAAATTAGGTCAACCATTGTGGAAGACAGTGTGGTGACTTTTCAAGGATCTAGAACCAGAAATACCGTTTGATCCACCAATCCCATTTCTGGGTATATACCCAAAGGAATATAAATAATTCTATTGTAAAGATACATGCACATGTATGTTTATTGCAGCACTAGTCACAATACCAAAGACATGGAATCTACCCAAATGCCCATCAGTGATAGGCTGGATAAACAAAATGTGGTACATATATACCATGGAATACTATTCAGTGGTTAAAAGGAATGATGTGTACTTTGCAGAAACATGGCTGAAGCTAGAAGCCTTCATCCACAGCAAACTAATGCAGGAACAGAAAACCAAACACTGCATGTTCTCATGCATAAGTGGGAGCTGAACAATGAGAGCACGTGGACACCGAGCGGGGAACAACACACATCCGGGCCTGTTGATGGGGCGAGGGGATGGAGAGCATCAGGACAAATAGCTAATACATGCAGTGGTTAATACCTAGGTGATGGGTGGATAGGTGCAGTAAACCACCCTGAAACGTGTTTACCTATGTAACAAACCTGTATGTTCTGCAACTTAAAGAAAAATAAAATTTTAAAAAAGAACAGTAAAAATAAAATGAGATACAGTATGTAAACCACAGAGGATGATACTGGTGTAGTAAGCAATTAATGGCAGCCTTTATTCTTGTTTTTGATGCTATAATTTTTAAATTTTTACATTATTCCCTTTTTTGATTCATGCAAATAAATTGATTCTTGATCACTTGTTTAACCCTTAGTTGCAATTTATTAAGTAAGTATTTATGGATATACTACTCTGGATTGGCCTTGCTCATTGGTACCTACACCTATCTGGGTTTCATCTGCTTGTTGCTTGTTTCCTGGGCATCTGTGTATCCAGATTCCTGATATATTATTTCTTTTATTAGTTTTCTAACTTACCATAGTTGGCCTAATTTGAGGCCACTTAATTTTGCCTGAGTGCAAGTGAGTGGATTTTGATGGAAACTAATTAATTTTTTATTTCTGTTAAATCTGTGAATTTAGTTTATTCATAACTTTCTGGTTTTCAACATCTAGTTTTTCATTTTCCAATGATTTAAACCTATTTCAATTGAAAGTAAAAGAAAACTCAATGCAAACTAGCTTAAGCAAAAGGGGACCTTACCTGAAAATTCTAGGAGTAAAGGCAGATCTGGAGAACAGTTTGTTGCAGAATTCAGTTCGTCTTCTCTTTCTCCTGCCTTCCATCCTGCTAAATTTGCTCTACTGTCATCTACTGTCATTCAGAAAAAATTTCCCCTTTTGGAAGCTAAATGCTTCTTAACTCCAGACAAAATACTAGCAGGTTAAGTTACCCTTTCCTAGAATTTTCAGCTAACCTTTCATTGCATTTTATGGTTTTATTGGGAAACAAGTCTATCACTAATCCAATCAGTTACCTTGGATTAAAACAAAACACTTTGGGGCCGGGCGCGGTGGCTCACGCCAGTAATCCCAGCACTTTGGGAGGCCGAGGCGGGTGGATCACGAGGTCAGGAGATCAGGAGATCGAGACCATCCTGGCTAACACGGTAAAACCCCGTCTCTACTAAAAATACAAAAAATCATCCGGGCGTGGTGGTACGCGCCTGTAATACCAGCTACTTGGGAGTGGCCTGAACCCGGGAGGCGGAGCTTGCAGTGAGCCGAGATCGCGCCACTGCACTCCAGCCTGGGGGACAAGAGCAAGACTCCGTCTCAAAAAAAAAAAAAAAAAAAGAAATGAAAAAGAAAAAAACACTTTGGTATAAGCCTTAATGACATGCTCCCCTCCAGGAGTTGAGTTGAGCTAGTCTCATCTGTATTCATGCGCTAACAGTTGGGGAAGAGATGATTCTGCTGAATCAATATTGAGAGGAAAAACAAACTCAACAAAAAAGTTTGCTTTATTTTCTCTACCGTTTTTAAGACATTTTGACTAAACAGCTCTCATTACAAATTAGGTATATGCGTATAGACAGAGGTTCTGTGTTTAATCCCTTCCTTTTTCCTCTCCATCGACCCCAAGTGCTCAACAGTAAATCTCATTGGATGACTGAGATTAGCTACGTGCATTTATGCCATTGCATAAAACGGTCAGATTTTTGTCTTTAGAGCTTTAGAGCCCTTAGTGCTAAATGAACATTCTTCAATTTCTGCAAAGGTTAAAAACCTGGCAAATAAGTTATTTTTGACCGGCTGTGCTACCACCAAGAACAAGGTTGCAGAATATTGCTATCAATTTTTTTTTTTTTTTTTTTTTTTTTTTTTTTTTGAGACGGAGTCTCGCTCTGTCGCCCAGGCTGGAGGGCAGTGGCGTGATCTCCACTCACTGCAAGCTCCGCCTTGCGGGTTCACGCCATTCTCCTGCCTCAGCCTCCCGTGTAGCTGGGACTACAGGCAGAATATTGCTATCATTTTATGTCTGTTTCTCAGAAAGTTCATTGACCAGTGACTGACCTGCAGCTTTCAGTAGTTTATGGAGAATTCCGTTTTCCCCTTTCCCCTCATCCTCCTCCCTCCAATGAACTGTTTGTATATTACCATCAACTTTATAGTAAATATTGCTGATGAAATGATACTGATAAAACGTGTGTAATACGTTGTACGTTTTCTGAGCACTATAATATCTATTCTTTTATTTAAACCTAATAAAAGTCTGGGAGGCAAATATTAGCAGTTATAAATTGAGTTAGAATTTGCAAAAAGCCATGTAAGAACTGCTGTGTGGTTTATATGATCTGACTTACTTTCAACATTTTTTTCACAACCACTACTCTGTAGTTTTTAAAAAACTTATCTCGGCCAGGGTCCTTAAAGAGAAGAAAGGGAGGTTTACTTTCATTTGGGAAAATCATGAAAATTGAAATAGGAAATTTTACCCCCCCCCCCAAAATCCTCAACAAAATAAGTTTCGTCTTTGAAGTGTATTTTCTTTGACACGTTATGTCTTCAGAGGAGACAAAATTAATAAAATTACCTATTTCAGAAAAGGCAAAACTCAGATATATTTTAGAAGTCTGAAAGTGTAATGTGGTGGTTTTAAATTAGCTATTTCATATTTTCTGCTTTTTACGTTCACCCTTAATGTCCAATTAGAACAGATTATACCTTAGGAATTGTACCATATATTAGAAATCCTGGACTCTGTAATTATTATGTAATTCATCTTGAAAAGTTTCAATGCTAGAAAATGTATTATTAGAACTATATATTATCTAGTCTTGCTTGACTAGACCAGACCCAGTAAATTATATTCAATATTTTGTCTTTGCCTGTGAATGAAAATGTTTCATTTGCCTGATTCTTATTAATCTAGGATTGAGATACTTAAGTACTAGGGTTCAAATAAGACCACACATTTTTTAATTCCAAGTATTATTTATACTTTCTGGTAACCTGCTGTAATTAACTACTAATTCTTGACTTAATGATAGCATCATTCTTTGGGAAACAACTTTGTATATCACGAAGTTATTTCAAACTGATAATAAAACTATTCTAAGTGTTTTTGTGTAGATAAACCTAGAGAATAATTTCCCCAAAGCATTTCTTTCTTCTAAACAGTGCCTGATAGTTGATAGTTCACCATCCTTAATGTGCTTATATTTTGGCAAATGAGAATGGTGGAGACATTGTGTGTTCTTAGACTCACTGAAAAGAAAAGGATTAAGATAAAATAGAGAACATTTTTAAGTGTATGTATTGCGGAAAAGAAATTCAAAGAGATACATGTAATTCCAAATATCCTTAAGCATAATAAGAGCGAGTGTGTGGATAGCTGCTGCGTTATACCATCAGAGACTGGGGAAAGGCTGGAAACCACCTCTTCTGCAGTGTTGTATCATATTCATTCCCCCAGAACAGCAATCTACAGAAGAGGAACCCACGACTTGCACCAGGGGTGGTTGTTGAGTAAAAATGTTGATATAATAGTTATACTTTGTTCTTTTGCGACATGGAAAGCTCCTAACCTAAGTGACATCCTGGACTTATCTGATTTCTATGGTACCCGATACAGAAGGGCCAGTTAAAATAATTCCCTTATCTCTAGAGAAGTGTGGAGCTTCAGAAAATCAACTTCCCATTTCTGAACATATTTATTGAGAACAATAAAGTTAAAATGAACTTTAAAGGCAGACATAAAAAAGAAATATTACTAAGAAATGACGGCCGGGCACGGTGACTAACGCCTGTAATCCCAGCACTTTGGGAAGTCGAGGCGGGTGGGTACCTGAGGCCAGTAGCTCGAGATCAGCTTGGCTAAAATGGCAAAACCCCGTGTCCACTAAAAGTACAAAAATTAACTGGGCGTGGGTGGCGGGCGCCTGTAGTCCCAGCTACTCAGAGGCCGAGGCAGGAGAACTGCTTGAACCCGGGAGGCGAAAGTTGCACTGAGCCGTGATCGCGCTACTGCACTCCAGCCTGGGGGACAAGAGCGAGACTCTGTCTCAAAAAAAAAAAAAAAAAAAGGAAAAAAGAAAAGAAAAATAAAATAAAGAAATGACAACAGAGCAGCCTGGGGCCTGGAGTAGCGGATATGCAGGATACACAAGTCTAGAGATCTAATAGACAATGTGAGGGTCACAGGCAATAAAACCGTATTGGATCGGGATTTGTGCTAAATGAGCGGATTTTAGTTGCTTCCGCCACAAAACAAAAAGAAAAAGATTTATATATTATCTCATAACATCATGTTGTATTCCTTAAATATACACAATGGAATTTATTTAAATACATGTATATGTATAATCTTATATAATATAATTCTGTTAGGTCTTTACTAGCCTCCTCCCTCTTAAGCAGTTACTATTTAAAACAAGAACCACAACACTTTTGCACTTAGACCCATTACTACAATCCTCTGTTACTTCCCAACTTACTGTCTCCAATTCAGGGACAAATGAAATAAGCTACAAAAGACATATCCTTAACAATATTGCTGATACACAAACACAAAAACAAAAAAGAAAAAGAGAGAGAGAAACTAGCTGACTTCCATTTGGATACTGTGGCTTGGTTTATAAAAATTCAGTTTCAGGATCAACTGAGGCTCATTTATTTATTTTTCCTGTTTATTTGTCTTTTTATTAATCATTCATTAGTCTTCTGGGTTCCTTTACAGTCTTTTGAAAGCTCAGGCTTCTCCCCTAATTTTATACTCAGTAATTTGAAAGTATCATAATAACTTCTCATTAGTACTTGAAATGGGTATTTAGAACTCAGGAAATTGAATTCATGATTTCAAATATTCACTACACTATATTTACTAGAGAAAGAATAGGTGAGTTAGCAAACATGATTTCTTTCTCTCTAAGGAGAGAATGTCTTCTTTTCTCTCTTTTTCTTCCTTCTTTCTCTTTCTTCTCCCCTTCCCTTCTTGTCAGAAATGTAGTTTTTTCTTATAAAAGAAAAGATTTTAAAATTCTCTTAGAAGAGAATATAAAGAAGAAATCCTATTTCTTTGTTGTATCTTTTGCAAAGTTGTTTTCTTTTTTAATTACTATATCTTTTGGGAGTGGTAAAGCTGGTTTTGAAAGGTTGATAGCACATGTTCATTCTCAGGATTTTGCAGCTTCCACATATAAATTGAAAGACTGATTGGCTACCCACTGGCATTGAAAACAGAGAGAACCTATGGGACCTGTGCTTGTCAGTCAGGTGGAGGAAATCATAGACACAAGCTAAATAAGATGTGCTGTCAACGTGTATGAAATGTGGGCAACTGATAAACAGACAAGAGAATGAAGTGATTACAGAGGGAGATACAAATGATGTGCAGAGAGACACATCTGCCCTCTCCACTGTCCAAAGCAGCACCACACTGGTCAGCCTGCCCTGTTTATTCCTTTCCTAGTCTGTGGTTCAGTCTTGGTTTATCAGGGTTTTATCAAGAAGCCAATCAACACTTAGGAGTGTGCCCGCTTCTGAGTGGTTATCCTTCCTTACCTGAGAAGCCAGAGAAAAGTAAGGTTGGAGCCATGTTGTGCCATCAAGAATCTCAGAAAAGCTCCAATAACTTCTTGCTTTGCCCTACATCACCTTCCAGTATCTGGCTAGTACCTGCCTTCAGAACTCCATCACACAACACACCTTGATGTGTCCAAAATCCTAACTAAGTCAGTCATATTCTGTTTGGTCCTTCCATGACTCTTGCTTGCTTGCCCTGAGGATATAAGTCAAGCTCCTGGCAGGGGGTTCAAGGACGTTTTCAGCTGGCCTCTGTTTTTGTCTCTCACCTACTATTGTTGTCTGTCAAGCACCATATCTTCCAGCCATAACCACCAGCCCTTTCTGGAGGTACTCTTCTCTCTGATGGACTGCTTTCCTCCAAGCTCGAGATTAATTCCCCCTGCTCCTCCCTGTCCCCATTGTCTGCTGCTAAACAGAAACTCACTCTTCATGACTCCACTCAGCTATCATCTCTTTGCTGAAGCTTTTCTGACTCACCCATCCTTTTCATATATAAAACAGGTATTCTTCCTCTTTTCTCTGTACTTTTGGTTTGTTCACGACCTGCCCTCTGGAGGCTCATGAGACTCAGTGCAGGAACTGTGCCCATCTTCTTTGTCATCATATCTTTGGTGCTCGGCACAGGAATGGGTACATAATAAGCTATCAATAAATTTTAGTTGAATGAATAAATGATGAGCAAACACAAGGTGCTAATATGAGGTGTTATTTGAATTAGTGTAAAACATTGCTTTTAAGAAAAAGACAACAATATGTGGTATTTTGTCTAAAACATTGTGAATCCTAGATTCACTGCAATCTAACCAGGTTTGAGGAACACTGGCCTAGGCAGGAGAATGGGAGGCTCAAATCTGCATGACCTTGACGCTGTTGTGAGGTGAGGAGTGAGTACATGTGGGGATGAACTAAGCCTGGACCCATCCTCCTGTCTACTTGTCTGTGATCTACTTCAGGACAGCAGCTATATCCAGCCTGGCTCTTTGGGGATGTCAGTGCCTAGTAGCTGGTACATAGTAGGTGTTCATAAAATATGTATTGAGCAAAGAAGATGAGGAGCATATATATTTCAATATTAGATATGAAAACCAATCATAGTCTTTAATGAGCTTATGGTTTAATAGGTAGCATTGCAATCTGATTTTAGAGTCTGCCCATCTCAACACACTTGTTGAGAAGACAACATTTTTAATATTGCAAGACACACTAGATTTGCATCATAGTATGGGGTTAACACTCAAAGCTGTTAGTATTCATCCTTAGCCCTTTATTTTTTCTTTAACCATTCTCTCTCCCTCTGACCTGACCTTCTTCCTGCCCTTCACCCAAACTTCCATCTGATGTACATTCTCATCTCTTCTTACTTCCTGCCTGCGAAACCTTTAACATAGGCAAGTTTTCTGCTGTCAAAGAAATTTATTTTAAAACTCATGAATGGGCCAAAAGCAAGAATCTTCACACACCTGCTGCTGAATTCCATAGTCCTTGCTGTGTCACCAGTGGACGGTATCTGAGTTACTGGTGGTGAATCCATATGGGTCTGCAGCAAACTCAATTCTTGCCTCCTCAGAAGAAAGAATTCGCCTGAGAAGCATAAGGCAGAAAAAGAGGCTGAGGCAAGTTTCAGAACAGGAGTGAAAGTGTATTTTAAAGGGTTTTGAACGGAAAACAAGGGAAAGTATGCTTGGAAGAGACCAAAGAGGGCACCTGAAGGTCCAGTGTGGTGTTGAACCTTGATCCTAGGACTTTATATGCTGGCCCCTTTCCCATGATTCTTCCCTTAGGGTGGGCCGCCCACATGCACAGTGCCCTCCTTAACCCTAGAAAGTGAGCACACACAGTGTGTTTAAGAAGTTACACATGGCCGGGCACGGTGGCTCAAGCCTGTAATCCCAGCACTTTGGGAGGCCAAGATGGGCGGATCACGAGGTCAGGAGATCGAGACCATCCTGGCTAACACAGGAAACCTCGTCTCTACTAAAAAAAAAAAATACAAAAAAAAAAAAAAACTAGCCACGTGTGGTGGCGGCACCTGTAGTCCCAGCTACTCCGGAGGCTGAGGCAGGAGAATGGCATAAACCTGAGAGGCGGAGCTTGCAGTGAGCTGAGATCCGGCCACTGCACTCCAGCCTGGGCGACAGAGTGAGACTCCGTCTCAAAAAAAAAAAAAAAAAAAAAGAAGTTACACACAAGCCCATCTGAGACTTCTTTCTCTTTTTCAGGGGTGTGTCCCTGGAAGCTCATACTCAGCCATTTTGTCTCTTAATGCACATACCTGGGAATTTGCTTTTGCCTGGTATCTGCATTCAATTAGCACTTTAGTGCAACAGGTGTGGACCATCAGGATATGGCCTTTCCCTGGCACCGGTTGCCAATGTATAACTTTTAGGCAGTCAATGTGATCATTGCCAAATCATTAACTGATATGTCTAGTGGGTGGAGGAGAGCCCTCTCCTGCCCCCTCATGCCTGCTAGCTACCTGTAACAGTTGGTTTCTAAAATGTTCATCATTTATGGCTGAATGCAGTGGCTCACGTCTGTTATCCCAGCACTTTGGGCAGATTGCTTGAGGCCAACAGTTTGAGACCAGCCTGGTCAACAAGGTGAAACCCTGTCCTACTGAAACTACAAAAATTAGCCAGGTGTGGTGATGCGTGCCTGTAGTCCCAGTTGCCCAGGAGACTGGGGCACAAGAATCGCTTGAACCCAGGAGGTAGAGGTTGCAGTGAGCTGAGATCATGCCACTGCACTCCAGCCTGGGCAACAGAGTCTCTGTTTCAAGATAAGTAAATAAATAAATAAACAAACAAGCAAATAAATAAATAGTCGTGATTTGTGCTGACATGTCCAGACTTTGACTCATTGCCTTGTCAGAATTTCTACATCTCCACCCTCCTGATTCCAGGTTAGTGATCTAGTTTCAACCATTATCTACTATGATTCAAGCAACCTCCAGATCTAGAAAATGACCACTTCACCTGCTCTTCTGGATTCTAGTGCAGAGGTTTCCTTGATGTATATTTGTGATCCAGAGATCCTTATGACGTGGGAACCGGTAGAAGAGAAAAACGGGATTAGGATTGCCATACCCTCAGTCACCACCAAGGCCTTTAACTAGAATGAGTTTCTCTTGAATTCAGAATTATCGGTCTCTTGCTACATTTACGGCCAGAAAATCAGCAGGCTATGTTTTAGAACCCATGCTCACACACACATTGACTGATTTTTTCCTTGTCAAATAAGGTTTTTCTAAGATGACTTACACTTCTCAGCGGGGCTGTGGGATAAATCTCTGGTAGGAAGATGGGTTGCAGGGCTCTGAAATACCGGTCTGTCTCGTTTGTGCCTCTGATGAACATCTTTAAAATATTTTAGAACTTACAGTTTTCTAAACATCTCCTGAGTGACTCCCACGGTCAGGAGCTGTGAATACAGAGGTAAATAAGAGTCTGTGCCTCATACAGAGAGACAGGCAAACATGGAGTTTTAACATAATATGGTGAGGATACAGTGGCACAGTGAGTAGAGGCTGGTCACATGGAAACACAAAAGAGATGCTTTCCCTACTCTAGACATTCTCAAATATTGGTGTGGGTCAGAGTCACTCAAAGGGATGAAAAGAGCAGGTCGCTGGACCTGCCCCAGGAGTACCTGACTCTGTAGGTCTGGGGTTGGGCCCAAGAGTTTGCATTCTGAGCAAACCTCCAGAGCACGCCGCTGCTGCAGGTACAGAGACTCCCCTGTGAGTTATAGGTACAAAGGAAGTGATATCCAAGCAACTTTGAAATAATGAATGAGTTAACCAGACAAAACGCCAAGCCAGGGAATTCCAAGAAACAAAATAGCAGGCACAAAGGGGCAGTGGAATGCATGGGGAATAACAGTGTTTCTGGAGAAAATGAAGAGCTAGGAATGAGACAGGGGCCTTTGGACATAAAAGAAATTAAGTAAGTCAATAAGCTGTGGGACTGGCACAGCTCTGGCATCCGGTGCTGTAGTGGTTACTGTAGCATTTCAAATATATGCAATGTGAAAAGAATTGCACAAACCCCAGTAATTCTGCCCTGCTGGGCCACAGTGAGAGACTGGCCTTATTTAATGTATCTTGGAAAGGTGAGGGTTTGTAGGAATATTTTAAGCAGAGTGGGAAAATTTGAATGCACAAAAATTACAGGTTGCTCAAGAATAATGTAGAAAATCAATAATATTTTATACAATATCTGTCAAAAACAGAGGTTTAAAACAGAGGTTTTAAAAACAGAGGTTATGGAAGAATTCAAGAAGTATGCCTTATTGAATGTGAATTTGAGCCTCAAGCATATTTTGTAACTATTTTTTCCATGTCAAGTTACATCAACCAAATAAAAGTTTAAGTAAAATAAAATGAAATCTAGTCCAGAAGATTTTTTGAATTTTGTTTAGTTTAAAAATCCAAAATTCCTGAAGATATCAATAGAGAAATAGCTTTTGTTCCACACACTTTGGGCTTTTATTTGCATTAATATTCTAAATATTAAAATATATCATATGAAAAGCACAAAAAGGAACTAGGTATAATTTAAAGAATATTAATACTATAAACCCTATGAGCCCATTATCCAGCTTTAGATCATTACCTGTGTCGTTTAGGAATCCAACTAACGTTCCTGCAGTCCTGTCCTCCCTCACTGCCTCTGTAGTTTTAATCATGTCATTCATTTCCATTATCCTTTTACCGCATGTATATTTATAAATGATATATTTTCTAGTTCTGGCTTTTTGAAATGTAATCAATAGAATATGCTTTGTGTGTTCAGTTCCTTTGCTTACCATAATGTGGTGAATTGGCTATGTAGACACTCATAGCTGCAAGCCACTCATTTTCATAGCTGTAGGGTATTTCACTGCATGAATAATCCCAATTTATTTGTCCAGCTACCATTCATGAATATTGGCCTGTTTCCAATTTTGTGTGTATGTGCGTGTGCATGTGTTTTATTACATGCTTTCATGAGCTCTGAGTATGCCTTGCTAAGTTATAGGTTATGTGTATGTTTAGCTTGATTATGTAATATTAAATTGTTTTTAAAATCATTTTCTACACACATTTTTATTTTTTCCAGAAGTGACAGTTCCCTTTCTTCACATCCTTTGGCAGTCCTTTAAATTTTTTGCCAAATTGGATAAATGTAAAATTATTGCTTTTTAAATTAAAATCTCCCTGATGAATAGTAAGTGGACATTTACATTTATATTCTTATTCATGTTTTCTCTTCTCATATTTTCTCTTCTCTGAAAATAGCTTGTATCTTCTGTCCATTTTTAATTAGGCTGACTCTCTACAGATTGATAGGATATTTTAAAGGCCTTAGCACACATCCTTTTCCAGTCATATGTTTTGAAAGTTTCTTTTCTCAGCTGTGGCTCCTTTACACATTCACTTTTTGGAGTCTTTCAATAAACAGAATTTTTTATATTTTATAGAGTTGAAGGTATCAAGCTCTTCTTCCTTCATGATTTGTGCTTTTTAAGTCCAGACTCCAAACTGTTTTAGATTTCTTCCTAGAACTTTTTAGCTTTCATATTTTTTTCTTTCAGTGTAAAGTCTTTCTTATATTTAGGATGCATGTGTATGTACATGTGTGTGATATAAAGGACCCTTTCAAAACATATTTTTAACGTGGATATTCAGTTATTTCTACACTATAGCTAATGGTCTCCCATTTTGACTCTATTTACATATATGTGTTACTCTGTTTCTGGAGTCTAATCCGTTTCATTGATTTATCAGTCTGTCTCCATGCAACTTCCACACTTTGTCAATTAATACAGTGAAGGGATAGTGTTGTAAGCAATTTTCATGCCCAGTTACTCTTTCAGGGAGTGTATCAGCTGTTTGAGCCCTTTTTATTTTATATATATATATTTAGATTTTAGACGATAGAATTTGGCTCTTCAAATTCCATTAACACTCAAGTGTTCATCAAGAGATACATAGATACAGAAAATTACTGAGTTCTCTATTCTGTTCCATTGATCTGTGTATCTGTTTTTGTACCCATACCATGCTGTTTTGGTTACTGTAGCCTTGTAGTACAGTTTGAAGTTGGGTAGTGCGTTGCATGCCTACAGCTTTGTTCTTTTTGCTTAGAATTGTCTTGGCTATATGGGGCTCTTTTTTGGTTCCATGTGAATTTTAAAATAGGTTTTTTGTAATTCTATGAAGAATGTCAATGGTAATTCAATGAGAATAGGACTGAATCTATAAATTACTTTGGATAGTAATGCCGTTTTCATGACATTAATTTTTCCTATCCATGAGCTTGGAATATTTTTCTATTTGTTTGTGTCCTCTCTAACTTCCTTAAGCAGTGGTTTGTAGTTCTCCTTGAAGAGGTCCTTCACTTCCTTTGTCAGTTGCGTTCCTACATATTTTATTCTCTTTGTAGCAATTGTGAATGGGAGTTAATTTGTGATTTGGCTCTCTGCTTGTCTGTTGTTGTTGTACGGGATGTTTGTGATTTTTGCAGATTGATTTTGTATCCTGATACTGCTGAACTTGCTTGTCAGCTTAAGAAGCTTTTTGGCTGAGACAGTGGGATTTTCTAGATATAGGATCATGTCATCTGCAAACAAAGACAATTTGACCTCCTCTCTTGGGTATTTGAATACCCTTTATTTCTTTCCCTTCCCTGACTGCCCTAGCCAGAACTTCCAATACGATTTTGAATAGGAATAGTGAGAGAGGACACCCTTATCTTGTGCCAGTTTTCAAGGGGAATGCGTCCAGCTTTTGCCCATTCAGTATGATATTGGCTGTGAGTTTGTCATAAATGGCTCTTATTATTTTGAGGTAGGTTCCTTCAATACCTAGTTTATTGAGAGTTTTAAACATAAAGAGATGCTGAATTTTATCAAAGGTCTTTTCTGCATCTGTTGAGATAATCATGTGGTTTTATTCTTTAGTTCTGTTTATGTGATAAATTACACTTACTGACTTGCGTATGTTGAACCAACCTTGCATCCCAAGGATGAAGCCAACATGATTGTGGTGGAAACCTTTTTGATATGCTGCTAGATTTGGTTTGCCAGTATTTTATTGAAAATTTTTGCATTGATGTTCATCAGGGATATTGGCATGAAGTTTCTTTTTTGTTGTTGTATCTCTGCCAGGTTTCAGCATTGGGATGATGCTAGCGTTATAGAATGAGTTAAGGAAGAATCCTTTCTTTCCCATTGGTTGGAATAGTTTCAGAAGAAGGGGTATAAGTTCCTGTTTGTACCTCTGGTAGAAATCAGCTGTAAATCTCTCTGGTCTTGAGTTTTTTTTTTTTTTTTTTTTTAGGCTATTTAATACTGCCTCAATTTCAGAACTTGTTATTGGTCTACTAAGGGATTCCATTTCTTCCTGGTTCAGTCTTGGGAGGGAGTATGTGCTCAGAAATTTATCCATTTCTTCTAGATTTCCTAGTGCATTTGCATAGATGTGTTTATAGTATTCTCTGATGGTTGTTGGTATTTCTGTGGAGTCAGTGGTGATATCCCCTTTATCATTTCGAATTGTGTCTATTTGATTCTTCTCTCTTTTCTTCTTTATTAGTGTGGCCAGTGGCTTTTTTTTTTTTTTTTTTTTTTTTTTTTTTTTTTTTCAAAAAACTATCTCCTGTATTCTTTGATTTTTTTGGAAGACTTTTCATGTCTATCTTCTTCAGTACCATTATGATCTTGGTTATTGCTTGCCTTCTGCTAGCTTTGGGGTTTGTTTGCTCTTGATTCTCTAGTTCAAGAGTTGATTCCATCTCTTAGTTATAGTGAATAATGTTGCAATGAACATGGGAGTGCTAATATCACTTTAGACCCTGATTGCAATTCTTTTGGATAAATACCCAGAAGTGGTTGCAGATCATATGGTAGTTCTGTTTTTAATGTTTTGAGAAACCTCCATGCTGTTTCAATAGTGACTGCACCATTTTGCAGTCTCACCAATAGTGTACAAAAGTTCCAATTTCTCTACATCCTTGCCAACAATTATTGTCTTTTGTAGTTTTGATAATAGTGATCCTTCAGGTATGACTTAATATCTCATTGTGGTTTTGATTTACATTTCTCTGATAATTAGTGATGTTGAGCATGTTTTTATATACCTGTTGGCCATTTGTATGTCTTCTTTGGTATTCTGGTTACTTATTGATGAATAGACAATAGGATAAATCAAAACTGATAAACTACTAGCAGGAATGATAAAGACAACCATAAATAAGAAAGACTAAGAGGCATTTAGTCTTTAGGACTAAAGACAATAGGATTTACTATTTGGAGAGTCATATTCTGTGACTAGAACTAATACTGTGTCTTCTTTTCTAATCCCTATACCTTTTTATTTATTTTCTTCTTTTTATTGTGCAGACTATGATCTTTAATATATACATGTAGTAGTATGTTCATTGTGAACTGTTGGTAAATATCCTTTATCAAATGTATCAGTCAGGATAACTTTAGCTACTAAAACAAACCACTTCAAAATGTATTTCTTGCTCTTGTCACAGACAGTACTTGTTGCTAGCTATGGTAGTGAATATTTTGCTGCACACACTTATTCAGTAATTTCCATCTTGTGGCTCTTAATCCTCAGAGTCCTGTCAATTTAGTAGGCAGACAGAGAGGAGATTGCATAAATCCTGATGGAAATTTTCATGGTCAGAGCCTGGAAAAATGCACATCTTTTCCTCTTTCACTAGAATGGCCAGAATTCTGCCATGTGGTCACATCTAGCTGCAAAAGAGGCTCCAGAGGTCATCTAATTCTATGCTGGGATAAGAGGAGAATAAGGATACCAAAACGTCCTAGCTATTTCTGTCATGGTACTTTAAGGAAATTACCTTCTATTCTTAGTTTGCCTTTTGCATCTATTTAGATAATCACATCATTTTCCTTTTTTGAAATATTAATTTGAAAAATTAAAACACTGTATTATAGTGAAATTGATTTTATATTTATGAAATAAACCTACTTAGGCATGTTGTATTTAACTTCTTAAGAACATAAGAGTGTCTCTGCATTTTATTTTCTAACATTTTCTTTGGAATTTTTGTGATTATATTCAGAAGTAAGCTTGGATAATTATATGCCTTTTTCATTTTATCTTTGATTTTGTTACCAAGGATAAATTAGATGCACAGCATTATCTGAGAATTACTATATCTCTTACTACTTTTACAATAAAGCTTATCCAATTTTTGAATAATCTATTTCTTGATTATGAGACAGTATTCATAAGATTCTTGAATGTGTGGCAGAACTCATCAAGAAAACTATCTTGGCCTAATTTTTCCCTGTGTCACAATTGGTTATTCATGTTTTACGGAAATAGTTTATTTCATCAAAGTCTAGCATTTGTTGAAAAAATATTGCTTACAGTATATCCCCATTTATCTTTTTAATCTCTGCTTCATCTGTATCTATAGCTTTCTTCTAACATTCTTTTGAAAATGCCTCTTAGTCTTTCTTATTTATGGTTGTCTTTATCATTCCTGCTAGTAGTTTATCAGTTTTGATTTTTAAAATAATCCAATTTTTGACTTACCGATACTCTCCGTGGTATTTTTCAGTCATTAATTTCAATTCTTACATGTTTTCTTCCTCTTGGTATTTTTGGATTTATTCTTCAGCTTATCCTCACTTCTTAATTTGGACATTTTTAGCTCATTATTTTCATAATATTTTCTTTTCTAACAAGGAAATCTTTGCAAACCATGAAATTTTAAATGTTTTCTAAGTATTATTTTTCAAACTTTCTATTATTTTCCTTTTCACATTTAATTCTTCAATACAGCAACAATGTATTTTTGAATATAATGTGAGGTGAAATTAAAAATTCATTCTTTTTTATGTAGATATTTAGTTAACTGAAATTATTATATTTTTCTTTTAAAGTCAAGGTATTGCTGTAACCCAGGCTGGAATGCAGTGGTGTGATCCTAGCTTACTGCAGCCTCAAACTCCTGGGCTCAATCAATCATCTTGCCTCAGCCACATGAGTAACTGCGACTGCAGGCGCACCACCACATCCAGCTAAGTTTTTAAATTTTTGTACAGATAGGGTCTCTCTGTGTTGCTCAGGCTGGTCTTGAATTCCTTGCTCCAAGTAATTTTCTTCTCAAGTTGCTGGAATTATAGGCAGGAGCCTGTAATTGTTATCTAGAGTAGCAGATGGTTGCTAGTGTTGTGACTGCTGTTGCTCAGGTTGCCATCGTCCTGTCGTCCACAGAGGTTTCTGTGAATCTGGGATCCTGGGTGCATGCTCATACTTGGAGCTACTGTGTTCCTCCCTGGCATTTGGATCCGTTCATGAAAACACCTAATTTCAGTATGCCAAATCAACCATCAGTGTACCAAATCTATCCTTGCTTAAAATGAGGAGGATGTTTGGAAGCTTAATTAATGAAAGCATTTCCTCTGTGCTCAAAGGAAGTGGAACTAACAGTATGTTTACTCCACAGATGTGAACTTCATGTTTTCATTCTTAAACACTTGTGGAATTGGTAATGAGTTGGGAAGATTACGTAAACATATAACTAACCTCAGCTTCTGATAATTCTAATTTTTTCAATAAAACAGCCGAATTAACTTTAAAAACTTTAAAAAGTCATATAAAAAAGGATTTACAATAGAGAAATATCATAAATTTCAGTCAAGTTTATCAACTTGTAGAGTACTTAGTAAATGCCAGACACTGCCCTGCGCACTAGGAGGACAAAGGTCAAGGAGGAAGAAAGCTGATCCTTGAGTAACTCTGATAAACTGTTTGCTCAAAATATTTTTCCATTAATGGTATTATTTATGATAAATGAATGATATTCCTGTTTTCAACTTCAGATCACACCCATCATCCCCAACTTGTCCCAAGGCAACAGAAATAAAAACATTCTTTTTCACATGCTTTCAGAACTTTGATTTCACCCTGTTTTTCCATGGCCCAGCTCCTCTGTTCGGCATTCCTAATTCTATGATTCAACAGAAATTTATTATCAAAAACTTGATTTTTGTGTAACTTATTATGGCATGAAGTCATCTCTGCAGGTTGTATAAAAACATTACTGTTCTAGAAGATAAAGCCACATAGTTACTTATATTTTGCAAAGATAATTTGTAAAAGTCCGTATTTTTCAAATTATGATAGCTTTACAAGGTTTTACAAACTAATGTGGAAATAAAATAGCAAGGAAGAGAGGAAAGAACAAAACAGATGGACGAAAAGAATATCTTGAAACAGACAATACTCTCGTTTGAAAGAGGAGAAAAAACGTGAAGTACTATTTTCTAAAACATTGTCCCCACTTCTGTTGTCTTCATTCATCACTTAATCCCCACAGCAATGGCACAGACTATATGTGGGCCACTTTTGGAGAAAATGAAGCCCAGGAAATGTAAGTGCCTTAACCTAAGTCATATAACTAACGTATGGTGGACTCTGAGTTTCTGACCCACATCTATTTGCCTCTAGGAAACATTGTTTTTCCATTATGGAGTGATTATAAAAATTCAATTACTTAAATTTGTAGCACATTTTTTTCTAATGAGCTATTTTAAAATCACTTATTTATTTTGTGCTTTAAAATTATTTAGTGTGACCTGTATAATAACCATTTCCAATAATCAGGCGCGGAACATTGGTCCAATCCAGGGTCTCATTAAAGAAGACTTTAGTTTAAGGTAAAATCAATCTCCTTCCCTCAGACACTGTGAATACCAAGAAAC